>NC_092524.1:36337045-36648409 GCF_037038585.1 Patagioenas fasciata
AAACTTCAGTCAACTGTACTAGTGACAGATAATCCACAAAAAGCAACAAAGCAATATTCAAGAATTACCAGGAAAAAAAAATCTGTGCACATGCCCGCACACATGCATGCACACACACATGCAGAGAAGTCACAAATTCAGGTTAATTCTCTCCCTGAGCCTGTTTAGGAATAGATACCGTATTTATGTTAGTGGCATGCAGGATTTCTGATTAATGGCAGTGCTGGAAATTCCAGGCTTTAAAATGAGTACGAAGACAGTCCTTCAGGGAAGATGTCAGATTCTTTTAACTTCCCTTTAATCTCCACCTCCCCAAGAAACTTCAAGTGTTCCCACCTTTTCTCTCTTTGGTGTACAGAAAATGTATTATTATGACAACTGGATTAAGAAATAAAAGTCAGTTAGGCTAAGCCTTACAGTTGTAACTTTTAGGTCTTTTTGAAATCCCAGAAAAGGAACATGTGTATCAGCTCTTAATCTGAAACGTTTAAGTGATACAGAGCATTGTGTAATATTCAGTCAGATCCTGAAGCCCTTCTCCCCATGATTCCTATTGAATGTATTCCTCAGAAATATTGGATGTCTTCAACTGCCCTGGAAAAAGTGATTCAATTTAGCCAGGAATAATGTAGATTCAGAAAAGATCGCATCGAGCAAACATCAGCAACTCAATGTTTATGAGAATTCCACTGTTCAGGAACAAAATCTGGGAATATGGATTTCTGGTGTTTCATTGTTAAAAAAAAAAAAAAAAAACAAAGGAGATGAACATGGCTAAAGATGTTGTGGTAATTTACTAATCAGTATGTAGACAGAGGAAGTGCAATTTCTGGGATACTGACTCTTCTGAGAGTTTGTGGTTTTATTGAGCTGAATGTCTGGCCTAGTCTTGGCTACATGTTAAAAAAAGCAGATTTAACTTTTTGGCCTACAGTATCTAAGAAATTGTTCAGCAGAAACATGAAAGCCTACATGAGGTGAACTGGAAAGCAAGAGAACATTGTGTAATAAATAAGAGTCAAGAAGTTGACTGGGGAATAACATTTTCCAAAACACCAACCCAAAGCAAAAAGCTCAGCTGTGATTTTCTTTTTCCTCCTTTTTTCTCCTCAGTTTCTCAGAACAGCACTCACTATATTCAGATATAGATTCATTTTTCATTTCTTATGCAAATATTAGCAAATTGAACCAGGAGGCTAAGTTCCTCATGTTCAGCACTTTCAAAAGAACATACAGTGGCCAAGAGTCCCTGGTGGTTCAGGGACTTTGCTTTTACAGACTTCTGCAGAAATTACAAGTTAGCTCAAATACAAACAGCCCTTTCATTAGGCTCTCACTGATTGTGACAATGAAATCAATTTTTCAGAAAGTATAACATGAATGTGTAAACATTCCTTGTTCCCAAGAAGGCAATCTGTTAAATAAGATGGATACTAATTTTAGATACTTACAAAGAAAAATCTTTGAGAAATGATCTTTTTAGTAAACAAGGAAGAAAACAGTTTGCTCTCTTCTAATGATGACTCAGAGGATGTGTTGCTGCATAGAAACCTGTTCTCAAAGAAGAGGAATATTTCTGTTTGATGCTAGTCTTTGGAAACTGCCCTTTTTTCTGTAATTACCTTAGCCAGCCTCTGATATTGGGTGTACAGCTCTGGATGCAGATTAGCTTTTGAGATTACACAAACCAGAAAATTATAACTAGAAACTCTCACAAGCCTCAGAAGTGGACTTCAATACTGAGCAACTTCACTAAAAGTGCCCACAAGAATGCCAGTTGGTGGGAATTTTGCGTGTAAGATGCGCATCTGACAGTGAGCAGCAGAACAGAGATCACAAAGCTATTGGCAATAAACGAAAAACTTTAAAAAAAAACCTACTCCCAAAATAACTAGATTTTTTTTTTTTTTTTTTAGAAATGCAGTTTTATTTACTCCAAGCCAAGACATACTCTTTCAATACAAAAGTGTTCTTCTCCTTGCATGGAGGAACCTTTATTCATTTAGCCCTTGATCCCCTTCCTAACTGGAATTTCCTTGCCTTGCACTGTTCTCATTGTTTTTTATAAATTCTAAAGTACCGTGTCAAAATCAGCTTATATTGTTTTTTAAATGTAACTTCTGCAAATTCATACATCTTTAAATTAATGGTGAGAAAACAGATTTTTTTTTTATATAAAAATAGCATCTTTACAAGGGAACTAAAAAGCAGATTTCATCTCAATGCAATATGCTATTGCTTTGAGATTCCCTAGTCCACTAGACCAAGAATTAGAGTCTGTATGACCACAAAGCCACTGTGCTTTGAGGACAGGAGCTAGCAGCTCACTGTGCAGAGTGCTTAGAGATAATCCAGATATCTCAAACATGACACTGCTTTATGAAATGCAGACATATCCTCATGCCCATTTTCAATAATCTAGGCACTTAGGTTCTTCAGTCTTCTTGAAAGTGGAGTAAAACTTTTATGACAGCAAACCTTAGTGCTGTAAATGATCTACAGAACTGCAAAACTGTCATTGTGACGGTTCATCTTCTTAGAAAGAGCAGGAAATGTTTAGTCCTGTAGAACTTTTTCCCCTTCTGCAGAATAAACTTGTTGATTTACAGAATAAAGTAGAACAGGAGCTTGACCCAGCTGTACCTGTCTCCCATGCTGCTGTGATGTTTTCAGCTCACGCACTGCTCTCTGCTGGAACTTTGTTGTGCGCACGTGTGATGTGAGAGAGACAGCGGTACCTCTCCATCAGCATGCAGTGCTGTCCACTCTTTCTTTTTGCCAACTAACTGGGTCTTGTGAGTGGATGGTAAGTATGATCATGCATTGTTAATCCTTCTTTGTATATGTCAGCTTCTGGGTTTTTTTGGTCTAAATAGACTCTATTTCTCATTTGCTGAAAGAGGAGTCAGCATACAGGCAAAGAGCAAAACATTCCAGGGCTGACATTCATGAGACCACCCTTCACTTTTTTTTTTTTTTTCCATGAGCAGGTCAGTTTAACTGCAGAGCATATTGCTTTTTTCCTGATCCTCTTTGACCTCCTATGGGCAATTCAGCATTTTCCTTCTTCTTGAAAAGGTTATAGCATGTTGTTTCTGTGGAGTGAATGGCCAAACTCCTGGTATTTTTAACAAACCCAAGACGATTCCCAGTGGCACTGCCAGGTAAAAGATCTGCTTTCTTTTCAAATTGTATGGCATCAACTCAAGCCTTGGCAGTGGCAATCTGGGCGAGGTGCTATCGGTGTGGGTAGCCACATGCCTGCTGGCTATTCCTCAGGTCTTGCTCTGACTCTTGAGGCCATGAGAATGGTTTCCAGCTGGGAGGCATGAAGAGAGAATGGGTTAAAGATGCTCTTCAAGGGGACAGGAGATGTGAGAATGGAAGCTGAAGTGTTTCAGTTCTTCATAGTTTTGCAAACAGTGCAATAGCATGCCCAGAGTGTGGCTTCTGCTGCCTATTTCATTTTATTATTTAACAAGTAACATTTTGAAACACTTTGACTTTTTCTCTGTAGATTGTGATGAACTTTAACCACTTTAGAATTTTAACTATTTTAAAGTGTAGAAAATAATGCACAAAATAACTTTTTACTTGTTACTGGCTAGCTTCAGGAACCGCTGGCGGACACACTGAACAAATTCAGCCAGTCTGACACTGCATGCACTCAGTAAGTGAAAGCTTTCTCTGTCTCAGGGCCATCTGACCTTGCAAACCCAACTGAGTTTCTCAGTTCAGTTGCTGTTGGGTAGGGGATTATGGTATCAGTGAACCTGATGTGATGGCAGAGAAGACAAGTAGTTTCTGAACAGGGTGAGAAAACAATCTTCCCATCAGTATAGCTTGCTCTTCCTGATCAAAGTGGATGTTCACAAGTTGAAAAATCAGTATGGGACCATTGCCTTTGATCATAAACCGTGGATTTGCTTTTCCAGGAATTACAAATTTTTCAAATTAGCTTCTCTACATTGACTTTATGTTGCACAATATAAAGATGTCTGAAAGTCTCTGAAAGTTAAAGTATTAGTCAATCAGTTTGCTGACATGCTGAAAATATGTACAAGTACTACTGTTCACACTAAATTAAGCACCAATATAACAAGTTAATCAGGTAAATTCCATTTCAACAGCATCTTAAGTGAAAAAGGTTACATTAGGCCTGAGTGAACTCTGCTTTTTGAAGAGCTGAAAGAGTGGTTTTATAAAAACAAATTCCTGAATTTGCCATGCAAAATGACACATGAATATAAAGGCTCTGTTTAGTGGGTGTATGTACATATGCAGGTCTGTATGCATAAAAACTGTAATATCAGAACTAATGTTGATGATTTTAAATGCTGTTTGTATCAATATATCTTGAAGTAGCATGAAATTTCACACCTGTATTTACATAGGAATACAAATAATGTTCAGTGCTATCTCTACTCCAGGTGTCTCTGGCAGTAATTTTAAAACATTTACTGCTTCTGGAATTGCATCAAAAGCAATTTCTGCTTTTATGGAAATGTTTGTCACAGTGCAAAGGATGTGGACAGTCTTGTGAATAGGCATATATGCACTTGCACAGTCCCCCACCTGGTTATTCCTGTAAGACATCATTGTCCTTCTTCCTTGATGAAACTCACACTTCCAGTGATGCATTTAGTTGTGTTCAGCAGCCACTTGGAGTATTCATGAACACAGCAAATCCAGAAAATTTGTACTGAGCTATTTCTGGGAGATGGAAAAAAAATAGTTAGTGATTTCCAGAAAAGTCATAAAATTTTAAGTACCTTTTGTATGTGTTGTAGATTGGACTGGGGGCACCATCTATTAAAATTGCCCAGAAGTTCCATTATAAAATAATTTTTCTGTTGCTTATGACTTTGCCAAAAATTTAACTATTTGTCCTGAAATTTCACATACTGGGTATCTGCCTCAGGCTGAATCTTTCTGGAAAAATCCAGTCAAAATTACTGTTTCCAAGAACAAAATTAGGGGAAAATACATCATTCTGTCTGTATCAAAATATTCTGGTGATCTCTTTTGCATGAAATTTTAATTATTTAAAAAAGAAACATAACATTTGGAAAGGGTGACTGAGGTGTCCAGCCTGTGCTCTGTGTTGTTGACATGGAACTGCATTGTGAATAAATTAAGAATCTTTCAACAGAAAACAAAACAAAACAAAAAATAATAATAAAGTCCCAGTTTGTAAATGCTGAGTGGAGGATTATTGGACTTCTGAAGTCACAGTTCTCAAAGACTGTTATCTGTATTGGTCAAGGTATCAGCTTGTAGTGAGCTGGGCTTTTTTTAAAGCAGTCCAAGTCAGGGACTTCTACCAAAAGTGCATGCAGAGAGACCTCAGCACTCTCCATTCCCAGACTCTTTGCTCAGGCAGTGTGAAGATGGCCAGGGGTGACTGCAGGAGCGGTGTGTTAGGATAAGGAGCTCGGTGGACAAGACTGAGACTGGAAACGTCTGTCTGTAAGGAGGGAAATGGACATCACAGGAACTGGGATTTAGGAAAATAGTGCTATGGGGCAACTGGATTGTTACTGGGTCCTGGGGAAGTCTAATATTTTGGACTGGAGGTTGAACGTCAAAGGCAGGAGTCCTGTGGAAATAATACTGTGCAGCCCTGTAGCTAAATCATGTCATAATGCACATACTCAGCAGTGCTGCATTACAAATACAATTTTGACATTTACTAGTGTGTGAATGCTTATGACTGGAACTAGTTTTATATTTTTAGTGCTCTGTTTCAGTGCGCAATGTAAATGAATGCTGTAGTTTCCAGCGTTAGGATTTTATGACCTTCGAGAGTTGGAAAACCAAACTTTATTTCACTGGAAAGTTGGTAGGCTTTCCTTTTGATTTATATAATGTTCACATTATAACTCATTTGTGTGGCAATATCTCAGACTTCATCATCTCACTCATGACAGGAAGTGCCATCCTGGGGTTCAAACCCCAGATCAATCTTGTTTCCAAAGATAAAAGCTAAAGAAACGTTTGAATTCTATTTTTTTTCTTAAAGTGAAGGACATTTTCCTAGACTAGAGCGGTGTCTCACTCTGATGAAGGAAGCGCTTCATTAAGGTGGGAAGGACTCATGTTGGATGCATGGAGTTGTAAGTGCTGAGATACATGATTTATAAACCAGTCCTGTGTGCAGCAGGTTAGAACTGGACTGAGACACTAAGTAAGGGCTAGTGCGATTCAGCTGCTGAAATTTATTCCTTCACGGCCTGTGCTGTACTGAGCAGAAAAGAGTCTAAACCAGCTTTTACTTCAGCTAATGAAGACATTGATGGAATAGTTTAGGTTAGAATGGACCTTGGAGATCATCTGGTCCAAATCCTCTCTCAAAGCGTGTGTTAGTACAAACTCAAGAAACCAAATTAGACCCTTATGCAGAAAACAAAACAAAACTTTTTTAGACATTTTAACTAAATACCATTTTTATTATAAGAAATTACTCCCTTTGCAAGAAAAACACATTTTTGAGGTCAGTAGATCTGTTTATATCTTATGTCATATGAGAACAAATGAGGGAGGAATTAGTAAAATTATTAATACAAGAAACACTAAGTATGAGATTCTTGAAACCAGCTGTTCTTCTATTAACATTCCTCAGACACTGAACCGTTTTCAAAGTGGCTTTAAACCCTGCCAAGTTAATTGCCATTGTAACTGGATCAGTTAGGGCAAAGACTATTGGAAATGGGGTCTTACTATTGTTCACACAGGTCACATGAGGGCAAGTCTTAGCTGATCTCTGAACTGCGAGGTTAAATGTTTGACCTGATCAGATTGTCAGGAAGACAAAGAGGGCAATGGAGACAGAAAGAGCTGCTGGGTTAAGCAGCAGTACTTCAACTATATTGTCTTCCACGCAGTTGCACAATTATAAACAATATAAAGAAGAGGAGAACTTGGTTCTAAGGTGTCATAAAACAACATATCAGAAAAAGGTGTTTAACAGACACAGGCCCGGTTTCTGAGAAGCTGATCATATCTGCCATATGTTCTATATATGGAGATGCCTTTGCACAACTTAAAAATTTTTCACTAATACTTTACTTCTGATTTGTGTTCAATAAGAATGTTTGCAGTCTTATGTAAAGCACCAAATAATGTAATATAAATATCATGGCATATGAGCTTTCAAAGGCTGTTAACTGTTAACGATTCTTAATAAACAAATTTTGGATGTGATTGATCAGCTACTCCACTTAGCAAGAATGATGGGATAGCTTTAAACTATGCTACCTTTATGCTAACCATAGCATTAAAAAAAACAACCAAACAAACAAAAGGACCAGCAACAACACCACCACCACCACCAAACAAAACAAAAACAAAACACCCCAAGGAGTTACAGTATGCTTGAAAGCAGAAATAAACATGAAAGTTTATGCTTGTATTTTCCTCATCTACTTTAATCTTGGTCAGATAAAAATAACACTGTGTGGGCTGTGTTTTTAACCATGGCTGATTTTTAGACAATCATGAAGCTGAATGTATTCTGTTCTGCTGCAAAGGCTGTGCAGTTTATAAAGCAGGAATCTGGACCTGTGTTATCAGGGAGTATCTTGAACAGTGGATGTTGGACTGCTGTGATGGATTTATCTCATCTGACTTTAGCTATCGAGATGTCTCCATTGAACCTAGGATAATCCTTTTAACACTCCCTACAGCTGGGCAAGAGACATACACAGCTCCAAACAGTAAGTCCTTCAAAGTTACCTCTGAGAGTTTCTGGTGGTCCCCACTGAGGTCAAATGAGTAGCTGAGACTATGGCCCTTATTTTTAGACTTTTGAAGTCACAGCAAATGAAACTAACTCCGAATCTATAAGATTTTGGTTTTTTTTCCTTTGGATGCACAAAGATGTACAGAACAGTGCCCCAAACTTGAAAATCTGTTTTGCTTTTACAAAAGAATGTAATTTTACATAGAAAGTTAGTCTGCTAAAAAGATCTTGTGGTCCATAGCCTGGATCCAAAACCTGGTCAATGAAAGCCATTGGTCTTGGTCAAAGTATTGTCTGTAGAAAGGAGCTGAAGAATGCATGTGATTGGAAGGACAAATAAAAGGTTGAGAAAAGGCAGAAACTCTATATAGATGAAATCTTTCAGGGTGGAAAAATGTAATGACCTCCCTGTGTGACATGAAATATCACTTGTTCCACAGTACTAAGTTGAATTCCTATTGAAATTGATAATACATTGTTGGTTGCCTGCTCCATATCAGGACTTGAGGATTTAGTTTGAAATGTTTGCTTGTACTCTAAAAATATGGTCATAAGCTTGCATTACTGATTTTTAACAGTATTTCATGCTTTCACAGTTACTTCTATGAAAGAAATAGACTCTCTATGTTAAGTGTGTTCATAATTAGTAGTTCTGTTGCATAGGAGACACCAATAAAATGAAACCAAGCTGCTAAATATTTTGTTAGTCTGTTAAACCTCAATACTGTTTTGCAATTGTATCTTGAACAATTTTATTCTCAAACTGTCTAGCTAGTATGGACACCTGAAAAGTACAATTAAATTATAGGGTGACAATGAAAAATGTTCTTATTCTTGGTTCTTTTGGATTTTTCAAAGCGTATTTGACATTTTAAATAATTTCAGTTTTCTGTTGGTCCATAGCATAGCAGTGGTTTCCATAAATTGCCACCACTCTCAGGACAGCTCTTAGTTAACTATTGCTAGGAAAAAAACCTAATGTTTAAGTAGAATCAAATCATCAGCCTAATCAGAGCTGCAAGCATGTTTATTTATGAAAGACAAGCAGTAATTTTTATTTAATAGGGTATTGTCTGTATTGTAAACTGACAGCCCCTCATGTAAAAAGGTCTAAACACTTTGGTCAACAAACTTTTGTCTAATAAAGTGTTCTTCTGTTTCATTACAAACATCACATTACTGACAATCTGAGACCAATAGGTGTTTTGTTCCACTTGTGACTGCCAGAGAGCTTTTTGAAAACGGCTCCAGCTTATCGATGCCTTAGGACAAGGACTCTCAAAACAACCATTTGTTATCAAGGAAATTTCCACTGGTTGTGTAGTCATAGGACTACCTTAGTAATTCCTCATCCTTTTTCTGGTTTAATTTTTCTGTTTACCAGAGTGAACTCATGTGCAAAACTGTCAGTTTGGGGGCTTGTATCAGCCTAAAATAATCTCAACCAACAGTCAAATACACAAAGTAAAATAATATTGTTCCATCAACAGGGAAACAGGTGCTATTACTACGGAAAATATTATTCACCCTGATTAACTTCAAGGTGAGTCTTAGACATTGCTCAGATGTCAACGTTTTGCTAATTTCAGATTGTTTTTAACTGTCATTAAAAAGCATACAGTAAGCTAGCATTGTTTTTATTTGTTTAATTTCTTGATCTCTAAGTAAATCCAAGGGCACATTTTTAGATCAGAAGTATTCATTCAATCATTATGAAGTAAAAGTAATGTGAAGCAGAAGACTGAAAGTGTTTTATATTTTTCTCTACGATTGATCAAGATACAGAAATAGGCTTAATTTCTAGGGCAAGGTGGGGTTTTTTTGTTTGTTTTGTGGTTTTTTTGTTTGTTTTTGTTTGTTTGTTTGTTTGTTTTCCAAATAAGTGCCTTTCATCTGATCTAGTTGGGAATCAATTTCTTGTCCTGCAGCATTTTCAAGCATTCAAGAATGTGCCTGGTTCCAAGTACATGTACATTACACTGAAGTACTCCCTAACAGGACAAAAGTCACTGAATTTCAAGTTCCTGATCTGAAACACTACACTGGGACTGTGCAGCCTGGCAGGGTCTCTTTGCCTTGGGTCCTGCCCCTCCACGGTCCAGCCTAGGGAGCAGACCTGAGTGCACCACGGCTCCTTTTGAGCCAACACGTACAGGCCTCACTTGGGGTACACACCTGAAGTGCTGGTAAGGGCTAGGAGACATCCCACACTCAAGGGTCAAGCCCCTGCCTCCCTCCATGGGGCCAGATGAAGTGATTCCATTTTGTAGGACTCCTGAAGGCAGGGGCTTGACCCTTAGGAGCCCAACCAGCTGTTTGGACTTGCAGAAATAGTGACATTTTCCAGGATGGAAATTGACAACAATTCTTGCAAAACTCAAATAAGCTGCTGCCAAGAGTATTGGATGAAAGTTAATTTTGTGTATGTCTTTGTTGGACTTGGTTCACCCGGCTGCTTGACATCTGAATATCTATTCATCATCTTAGCTTGCTTGGAAAGCAACAGAGCATATGGTGCTGAGTGGAGATGAAATGGACTGCTCTTCATGGGAAGCAGGTCCCTCAAGTGGGATGTGTTTGTATCTGCCACGTGATGTGCAAGCCTGAAATTAAGACTCTAGTACTGCTGCAGACTGACAGTCTGAATTACCATTTTCATCCCGAAAAGAAAAAGCATTTTCACACCTACTTCCCTTCGCATTTGTGTGAGCAGCCAGCCTGATTCTGACAGACAGGCTGCATCCTTGGAGTTGTATGAATTACTGTTTCTTGCATCCCAGGGCAATTCAAACATCATTATGCAATTTCTGTACTGATCCATTAGTCCAGAACAAAGTAGTCACAAATGCTCTGTTTACTCAAATGAACTACTTGCTACACATGGTTCTTTATATATTAAGACCTAATCATGAAAATATCATGCTGGATACTACATAAGCATGAAACGAAGAAAACAAACACCACAGAGAATTTTCAATCTAACAAAACAACAAATGTGTAGAAAGAGAGGAATGTGAGCTATATGTCAACAGCACAAGCAAGGGGCTAAGCATGTAAGTAGTCAAGCATTGCCAGCTTTCCTCTGAGAGAGGTTGCCCAGAACAGCCCTAGAAGCAGTCTGAAGAAAAATGAGAACCTTGCAAGTACAGGGGATAACCTTGAGAAAAATCATGCATATGCTTCTTTGAAAACATAGAAGCATTCAATCATGAACAGAGATAACAACCAGGATGAGAAAATTATAGTGAATGAGGAATTCTGCAGTTTAATATGATACAGAAGGGAGGAATTGCAGAGGGACCTAAAGAGTTAGGTGATACAGGTAACATAGATGGGTGAGAGGATAATCTTTGCAGTAGGGAAATTACTGCATTTTCAAGTCCCAGGAGAAAGATGACAAACTCTCCAGGCTGAAAGAGTCTGGGTGGAAGCTGCAGGTGGGCAGATGTAGAAGAAAACTTTTCTTTGTAGTAGCACATGAAACAAAAGTTGGACATAGTCTGAATTTGGGAGCTCAGAGTGAGTTTAAAAGGATGAGATTTTGCATTGCATGTCAACCTGTGATAATTTATTCAGAGAGTAATTTCTGTCTAGAAATTTGTCAGTTTTTGTTTATTGTTGCAACCAGGGCAGCCATTATCAATTGGAGGATATTTATGGTGCATTTCAAAGCAGAAACATGCTGTGTTGGGAAATAATGTAGAACATTAGGGCCCATGTGTAAGTGGATGGTAGAATGTTTTCAAGCCTTGACAATTTTGTCTGCAAGTAGACAGTAATAAGTAAAAGGCGTGGATGATATTTCTTTGTCAGATAGTAATAAGTAAAAGGCGTGGATGATATTTCTTTGTCACATATTAATTAATAGCTAAAGTCTTGGAAATTTCAGTATTTTTAAAGCCTAGTCACAACAGGTCTACCTGCATCACCTTCTGTAGACCAGCTCAGATTTCGACACAAATTCACTAACAAAATTTTCTGGAATCATAGTATCTCTGCTGTCAGAATGCAAAGTAGTGCCTAAATTTCCCTAGCTGGAAAGCCAGTTGGCTTTCTCAGCTGGAGTTCAAGTAAAAGCCAACTTGCAGGCAGATCTGATGATTAAGGAATTTGGGCTCAAGTGTGAGTTCAAACCTCAGGCTAAGATGACAGCACAGATGCAGCCAGAGTTAGCAGCTGACCTCAGAACACTGTTTGTTAACTTGCCACACGCTGGGTGTTTTCTTTGCTTTGTCCACTCTATGGTTTGGTGTACCGTTGCATTACCGTGTTTGCAAAATCAGTGAGACTTAGTGAAATTAAGTTGGAATAACACAGCAAGGAGAAGGGTGCTTTTGTCTTTGGATGTTGCCTGTTATTAGTTTTTCTTTTGTCCATTTGCTGATAATCTAAAATACGTGAATGCAAAACGCAGTCCGAGGCTGGGAAACTTCTTGCAGTGCCTGTGAGATGCACAGGACTCCAAAGCAATAGGATGCACAAGACTCCAAAGTAATAAGATGCTGTGTGGCAGAGATACTGCTACTGTATTCTCACTCTTTTAAAGTACGTGGAATATTAACTGGTCTGCAAATGATTACTAGCATACCCTTATTCAAGGTGGGTTTTGATTGTGTTTCTCAGCTTTGAGGTTACAACTACTATGTGGCATTGATTCTCAGTGCTGCTTTGAATTTTGAACAGCAGCCTAGTTTCTCTGGGAGAAGTTGTCTGTCTGCATAATGATAGCAAGAAAATTATATCTTTTGTTGTCAATCCAGTTCCCCCAAAAACCTCCTTCTCATACACTTCCAGAAGATAATCTTAGTTTTTCTGGAAGGAGAAGATAGTGATGTAGTTATAGGCCATGTTCAAGAATGCTGTGACATATGTAGGGTTTGACTCTTACTATGATTTTAAAGCATAAAGAGAATTACAACTTTTTAATAATATGTATGATCCCTTTTATTTGAACATTGGCACTTCATAATTATCTGTCTGTAACACTCTTTGGAAAGAAACCCCACAGCTTAGCATTTTCATTTTAACTGAATAAGCTTTTAAGCATATGACAGTCATCTGTAATGATATATTGCTCATAGCAGAATTTTGCATTTTTCATTAAATATTAACGCAAATTTATCCATGTTTGATAGAGAGGCAGACTAAAGAATGTTACTGTTAGGGAAGACTATTTTGGTTGCTATTATAATTCGTAAATTCCAGTGCAAATTCTAGAGGGACCAACTGGTGTATTGCCTCACATTTCCTGATGCTCAAAACAGGAAGAACGGGTGACAAAAACAGTCAGAGAGGGCAGTTGAGGCAGCAGCGACCATGATATGACTGAGTCCAGGATCCAGACGAAGGCCAGGAAGGAAAGCAGCAGACTAGGAGAGCAGAATTTTGCATATTCAGGGAATTGCTAGGCAGAATGCTGCCATGAGGGGGAAAGGTGCCCAGGAGAACTGTCGTATTTTAAAGAAAACTCTTTGAGAGCTTTCCGTGATTTTAGAAGTCTCCTTGAACAAATAAAGAACCTGTTTCTCCACCTGTCTTGGTTGAGTGTTGAACCTAGCTGAGCTGGGAATTGAGCTGTAGAAGAGGGAATGGGAACATCCTTCTGCTTCCTTGGTTCTGAACGATCTTCAGCGTGGTCTGTGAGATGTAAAGGGTACCACCCTGTCCTTTTACTCCCCAAGTGGAGGCTGTGCTGAACATGCAATGAAGCAGCCCATCAGGCACCATGGGGAACTTCATTGGTAGATTTTTTTTTTTTTTTGTGTGTGTGTGTGTAATACTCACATAGTGATTTGGGACTCTGTTTGGTCAAAATCCCCATAGATACCTAAGTGGTTTTGTGTATGTAGGCCAAAGCTCCTGCAAGCAATGGTGGAATTACTGCAGTTCTATGACTCATTCTTTGGAGCTACAAGTCTGATGCCTCTGAAAAAAAAACCCAAACAAACAATAGTAAAACAAACAACAGAAGCAATTATGTATTGACTTATTACTAGAATTTTTTAAAACTAAGTCTTTCAGAAAAGTTTAATATTAAAAATGTTCCATTTTGAAAACTCCATTGTAATTAGAGTTTCTCTCACCTGACAGCTCAAGCTTTTTCTCCATTTCAGTCTCTGATTTCTGACTGTACATTCCTTCGTTATTTGCAATACTTGCTAATTAAGTGCTATCTGCAAACTTGGAAGTCTTTGCTTTCCACATCACTGTCTACATTATATTTGTGTAAATATTTCAAATCTGGACCTCTAACACTGACTCCTGTCATCTTCTACTACTGACATTTTAGTTTGAATACTTTCCATTTATGACTACAGCAGATTTCCTACTAATGCAGCCAAATGCATGTTTAAGTATGCCAGTTTTCTTTCTCTGCTATGAGCAGAGGAGCTTAGTAGCAAGAATCAGCTAGATTTCAGGCATTTTTTAAGATTAATCAAAATGGGTTTTTGAAGGAAGCTGTGTGCTCCTTTACCTCTGCTAAAGCTGCTGATTGCTTCCAAAAGATTTAAAACTAAATTTGTCTTACCTGAAATGTGTTGTGTGTTATAATTTTTCTCATCTAGTTCATTATTCTAAAAAACTTTTTGTGATAGTTCTTCAGGCTTAAGATCATATTTCCTTTTACATCTAGGCATGCATAACTTTATATGAATCTGACTGTATATGCATACATACACAAATGCATATTCAGGATTTAATAATATTATTGGAGGAAATCAAACTTTTTTCCTTGGAAGTTCCCTATCCTTTAAATGTGTATCTTGAAAATTCCAAATTATTAAAATAATCCCACTTCCTCTAAAACTCTCTGCAGTGCAGGTGTGCTAGTGTATATGCCAACTGGTCCTTCAGCCTTCCTTTCAAACCACTTCAAGAATCTGCACATCCCTAAGGATCTGTGGTCTTCCAGAAAAGGTGCAGTTTTACAGATGGAACTTCTTCATGGCCTTGTCTTGTTTATGCTCCTTCTTCAATGTTTGCTTCTAAACCTACTTTTCTTGGCTATGCTTTGACAGTGTGTTTCTATATTTACATTACTGATTATTTATATTAAATACCAAAGTTAATTTTCTTATTTGAAGCAAGTATACCTGTTTTTCACCATGTAGGGATCTAAGCTTAATTATTTAGAAGTACAGAGCAGTTTGCAATCTGCCTCAAACAAAAATTGAAGTCACTACTGTTATGAAGAAAGGGAATTATTTTTTTATGAAGGATTGCCAAATACAGTACTTCACAAGCTATCCTGAAGACTACATGAAAATTATCACTAAATAGAGTTCTGAGGTGTAAATATATATGCATGCTTTATATATTGACAGAATACATTGGCACATAAAAGACAAAGGATAACAGGATAATTTACACAGTGTTTTGAAAGAAGTGTCAGAGACAAAGTTCATTTAGAATATTTAACAACTGCGGTTCAGGTTAAACATGAAATATCCTGGCAAGCAAAAGTGACAAATTAAAAAAAAAAAATATTCCGAAAAGTGTCTTTTAATAAACAAAGCCCACGATCCTGGAACTGCCTTAGTATATATAAAGAATATACTATACAGAGAAAATGAATTATAAATTTAATTGCTCGCTTTTTTTTCTTCTTATAATGTAATCATTCACACATAATTCAAAAGCCAGTGTCTTGTGGGATTCTTGCTAACTTACTTCAGCACAATTTCTGTTCTCATGAAGAAAAGAGTTTTTTGTTCATGATGGTTTGATTGTCAGGTATAGCCGTTTCATCAGCTAGCTGACAGGCTATCTCAAAAATTAAAAGGTGATTCTTCAGATAAAGAAGGTATAAGCCCTGGAAGACAGGGAATCCTCAGTGTGTACCTCACCATATGCAGATTAGTTAGAAGATATACAAAATATGCTTGCTGCATGAATAACCTTTTGCATCTGTACTTCAGCAGAGCAATACAGTACAGCGATATTTCACACTTCAGATGTTTCCATCGACTCATGTGATATAGTCACTGGATGACAACACTGGGGCTCTGCTTACGTGCAACTGATGTACTCAAGTAGTTTTTAGATTAAAATAAATAAATCAATCAATCTCATATGCTAAACTAAAGCTTCAAAAAAAGAGTCAGTTTTCAGACAAAGCAGTGAGCTTATCTGCCACAGCACAGCAGTGTGGTGGCTGGAGGGCTCCCAGTGAGAAGGGTTAAAAGATGAGGCTGAGCACATGGGAACCACCTGTTGGACTCTGCAATAACAGCACATAACTGCAAACTGACTCTGAAGACTCAACTTGAATGTCTAGTCATGACTTACACCTAGATAAGGCTTTTGACTGGAATCCAAGTCTGTTCTCAGGAGACTTTCAGGGGAGCATGTGTTGTGTGTATTTCAGACGCTTCCAGTTAACAGGAGGAGTGTATCTTCTGCTACCTAAGTATTAGCTGCAGAAACATTCTGCAAAAAGGTGTGTGTAGGGTAGCATACCTTACCCTATTGTTCTCCAGTCTGCTCATCTGGTTTACACAGCTGTAGGCAGTGGCTTTGGTAGGCAGCATTCCCATGGCTGCTATCAGTAAGCAACATCACTCGTCGCGATTACACGAGAACCTGCCGTCATGTGGAGCTGTTGGACAGATGTCCCCTAGGGCTGTGTCCTAAGACTATAGAGAGGTTATGTCTCCATATAGCTCTCATATGATTAATTTAATAATGTATTACATGCCATGCTTCTTGAATGTTCCATTGTACTCTCTTTTTTGCTATCAAAGAGCTATTCAAAGTAAACAGTGACCTCATCAATACTGTCAGAAACTTACAGTAAATGGAAATCTTCCAAAACCATAATAGAAACCATATTTCAACAGATGTAAAAAAGCAAGATGAGGAGTGCAAATTGATTTGGATGAGAATGTTACAATATCTGATACTTGACTTGGCTTTGTTCAACTTGATCTTTTTGCTAAGTACAGTAAGCTTTTTTCATGTGAGAATCTAGATAAAAAAAGAATAAGAAAATCACCAGTGCGGTTTTTGTTGCAACATTCACAGCTTGGTGAAGAAGATAAAAGTAATTTTACTTGCAGGAGGTAAAAAACAAATCAGAAAAAAAAGCTGGCCTAAAGGAGAGGTGACCAAAAATGCTGTCATGATTGAGATTTCCAAAGCTACATAGGTGTTTAAACTAACACGATTTTGAAAAACTATATTCATTAGCCTGTTGATTTGTGACCTTTAAAATGCCAACCTTTCAAAAAGCATGCAAGGATTGCTGGAACAGAAATAGATCTGCTTTTCAGGCAGCATTAAGCTGCAGGTGTTTAGTTTCCATACAATTCAAAGAAACTTGTCTTTACCTTGCTACATATGGATTCTCCTCATCCCCAAAACTCTAAAGAAATTGTCCAGTCTACAATCATTTTTCTTTCCTAGATAATGAGAGAAACATTGACTTGATTGAAAGGAAAAACTCTGGAAGGTTACACTCTGATCCAGGATCTACACATTCAGCAAGCATTTAGAAAACAGCACTTGCTTAAATAGTAAGCCTTTAGTGACTCAGATTCCTACTTTTTTTTTTTTTTCTTTTACCAGTAAATTAACATCTCATATAATAAATCCCAAGGCTAGCTGCATTTTCTTTTGCGGTATCAATGCATTCACATTAATGTTCACATGAATGTGATTTCTATTAGATTTGTAGAAATCTTTTATGAGAGTTATTCATCATTCATGCAATTTCCTGTCAGGGAATCCTTGCTGTTACATAATGTGACAGTGCTTATACCCATTAGGAAAAAAATCTCAAAAAAGGTCATATAAAATATACTAATGACGTGGTGCAGTCACAGTGGATCCCTTATTTCCAGCCTTTTGGCTGACGCCTTGATTTTCCTTATCTAATTTTGAAATCCAGAAGTGATAAACAATTGAAATGGAGAAAATAATGCATAAACGTTATAAAGGTATGATCCAATACACAATCAAAAGTATATTCATGATATTTACATGTATTACTTTATTGATATTTCTATCGTATGTTTTATACCTAGAAGCCACAGACATTCTAGGTAGGCGTGATTTATCCCTCAGAGTGTGAAGGATGTCCAATAATTATGCAACAGGTTTATCATATTTCTGGAAAACTTGTGGCACCTTAAGAAAATCGTGGTAATTTATGGCATTGGAATAGCAGTGTTTTGTTTGGTTTCCTTTTACATAATCGTTAAGGATTGAAGAAATTCCACTGGAATTATGTGCTTTAGTGTCAACTCATGGTCTGCTTGCTGATGTTTCTATCACACCTATAAGCCATAATCTTTGGTGGACACTCACCATTCTAGACTCTGTACGCTTGAACAAGATACTTTTAATTTTAGAAGATAAGAAACAGGAGTTGAGATGGGTAGAGGAGGATGTACAAGAGATTGAGGCTGGACAGAGTGATAAATAACTGGTTCTGCACAGTTGGCAGCCATCCTGGCTGAGAAGCCTGTCAATGCTTCTGTATAGACGTATTTGTGTGTCTGTGTGTCTGTTTGTTGGCATTATTTCCCAGAATCAATAATACATGTTATTTTAAACATTCATTTTCTTGATAGCCTGAAAAATACTAATATATTAAGTATCAAGATCCTGATTCAATGGAATTGCAATTATTTTGAAGCTGGGTAAGTTCACATAATCATCCTCAAAATAATTTTTTTGGAGGATCAGGAGAATGTAGTTACTTTATAAGGGCCTCAGAGCATGAAGACAAAAAGCTTTTTCTTGGAACAAGTCCAAAATGGTTTAAGTATGTGGTACTTTATGTCCCTATGCCATCTTTTTCTGCATTTTTCTCCCCCACCCCCACCTATATATCACAGGATAAGTGCTCTTCGCCTGTGTATAGGGGTTTAGAGGAGAGAGATATGACAAAATGAAATTCAACTTGCTAGGTTTCAGTAAGGATGTTTCTTGTTTTTCAATTTTAGAGTCTCACTGGTTCATCCTCTGAGGTGGCTTTTTCCTCCCACTCTACATTGCTAAGAAATTGTATAGAAAGTGTCCCTTTCTTCAGTCCTCTCATCATTGCTTGCTTTCAACAGAATGACTCACTGTTGCTCTGGATTCCCCATGCATGCTATCACAGTTGTGTGAATAAACTTTCTCTCATGTTAGTCTGACATCAACTTTATTACGTTTTTATTGCCACTGACATTAAACAGGATGGGCCAAAGGAGACTACCTGTGTCTCGTCATTTCGGAAGCACTTAGACATTATACTTAGCACAGTTTCTACCATATTTCTCTCTTGACACCATTCCTCTTCTGGGAAAACAGTATAGTAAGTCAAGCACTTCATAGGCATAAACTTTTTCAGCTAGCTCCTGTTAGGATTTATATCCATCACATTTCAGCTCAGATATCTCAGCACACAGAGTCAATCTATTTCCAGTTCTGTTAACTTCTGTGGAAGTAAACTCATCTAGGTAGTGCAATTCACAGTTAAACATCTCCTGCCAGGAGGACTGTTTTTACTCACTTCTGTCATCCCTGAGCTCTATCATCCCTCCTTGCCTGGAGTCCCATGAGGTAGTATCTCATGTGCAGAAGCCAATGGTTACTCCAGTGTATTTGTCTGTAGAGAAAGGAACCTCACTTATCTTTCAGCTTCATCGCACCTGCGCTGGAATGCAAAATACCTTTTACAAAACCTCTTCAGTGCTTCTTTACCGTGAGCTTCTACATCATAGTGTGTTAGTCCTGTAATGAACCTGTGCTGGACACAACCACTATTTCTATGGTGACTGTCACTCAAGGTTACAGCTCACTCCAAGCAGCTGACAAGAAAGTTAATGAAGAACAACAAGGTGAACATTTAAAAGAACCATAAACTCATAAAGAATGTGGCTATGAAAGGTGTAGCAAAGTAGTACAATTTCCAGTATAGGTGAATGAGTGTGGAATGTTACTATCGGTCCACTAAAGACCAAACTCACACCATCACCACCTCACCACCTCACCACCTCTAGAGAAATCTAAGTGCTTTGTGAGATGGTTTGACATGATGTAGGAGAGCAGCTGAATTGTTTTTAGACATATTCTATTTATGCATATTCTCTTTATCCATCTCAGGTATGTAACAAGGGTTTGCTTAGGAGGTGAGGGTCTGAACTCCATGGAAAGTGCTCAGATCCTTCCCCAAAGTCTTATGCCATTTTTATCTTAGTACCTTGAACACAGCTCCATGGGTGATTGACAGACTTAGTCACAGTCCTACAGAGGAGTGGATGCACTTTTGTCAATAAGAGGACATAGCTGCTATGTGAAAAGAAGTGGGTAGGAGAGATCGCTGTTCTTCACTGGGCAAAAACGGGAGGGATCACACAATATGTGCTCACAAGAGAGAAATAAAGCTGGTGACATGGGTGCCTGGAGGAAAGACGTCTAAACTAGTAAACTTTGTCTTCGGTACAACTTCAGTAGCGCAGTCCTGTCAAATTTACGTCCTTACTTGAAAGCCACAGTTTGCTCCAGCTGTCTGTTGACATTACTCTGGCAAACAGCTCTGAGTAGTCTGCTCTCAGTTTGTTGTTTTTCTGGGTGCGTGCTGTTCTCTCCTCACCACCAGCCCCTTCATCCCTCCCCCAGAGCCCAGTCACTTGCATTTAGAAATAGGCAAGTGTGGCCTAGGGGGACAAATATGTATATGTGTGCGAGTAATGCTGAATTCTGATCATTGCCCAGCAAGTTCTGATCAAGCATATGAGAGCACTTGCAAGCTAATAGGCTAACAGGGTATTATTTTTGTTCATCTGCCTCAGTCTTCTGCAACTCTGACCAATGAACCACACTGAGAAGTCTGAAGTACAAGCAGAAATATGCTTCCATTGTGACCTTATATGTATTGGCTGACTCAGCAAGGGATTATTCTGTAACCTGTTGTTGTAGACAACAAATTAGTGCAATGCGTATTTCAGAAGAGCAGGTCAGGAGAGCACGTCCTGCACCATCCTGCACTGAAATGGATTGTGCCTTAGATGCAGAGTACCTTCTAGTGCTCTCTGTTTTCTGACTGGCTGTTTTGCTCCCAATATACATCATACATACACCATACACTGCAAACACTACACATTAGTTTGCATAAGGGCTGTGAACTAAAAGAGGTTTTTTCCTTCTTTGTTGTGTTTTTTTTTTTTTTTCCTTTCTATTAAAATGTGTGACTTTCTATTCAGAGAGAGAAAAACAAAGTCCCCAGACTAAAAATGAAAACTGTATTCCTGGAAAAAGACAAAAGATTTCAAAAGAAGGAGACACTTTTCACTGCTGCTTTTATTTGATCAAAAATTGAATCTTCTATTTTTAAAAGTTTAATCTCAGTATTTTTAATGTTTTAACAGAAAAAAAACAAATCAAACCAACAAACAACCCCACCAATATAAACAAACAAAAACAACAAACAAACAAAAACTAAAACAGAAAAAAGAATCCATTAGGCAGTCCGTGAGGAATTTTGCTGGGAATCCCGAAGATCTATGCACTTCGTACTCCGTTGTTCTTTCTCTATGTGATGCATCAACAGCAATGAAACAGGAGGTTAAAAAGAACATGGAAGGAACTGCATGGCTCTAATGGCCAGGTCCAACTTGCATGTTTTCACTCAGTATCCTGCTAGGCCATGCCAATTTTCTAGTTTGTGAGGAGGAAAGATCTTCAAATATTCCTAACCACCACTTTAAAATATCAATAAATTAACATTAAGAGTTTGTAAAGATATGAGAATTAATTTTACAAAAGTTGTGTTTAATTATTTTTAGTGCTCTGAAACAATTCTCCTTTACTACCAGAACAGAGAAATCTCTGTCATATGTTGCACAAACTCTGCATGACCAGGATTCAGCTCCCGCCTGCCCTGGTCCAGACCTTGCTCATCACTGCTCCTGACTCCTCTCAGAACTCAGTGTCAGTGTGGAAGATGTTACAAGCAATTTTAACCTTCCTTTAAATTATGGGAAGGAATTTTAAAGCAAAAAGAATTTTTTTTGGTACTTTATATGGTTTGAAATTGAGATGGAGAGGATCAGGAAACAACTCCCATCCCTCACGTCTTTAATACCCAAATGACAACACTGTTGCTGCTACCCAGTAGCATGCTACACACAACACAGTAATCTCCTTTACAGTAAAACACAAGCCTTTAATTACAAATGAGACAGACTGGAAAGGTTCTGACAAAACTTTTTCTGGTAGGAATTTGCCTGTTCAGACAGACTCAAATGTTTTGCTGAGACACTGGCATGTTCCCCCGCTTCCCTCAGAGACCAGGGGAGCTGCTTCAGGGCCGGGGCTCCAGCAGCTGACAGGAGCGGGCCTAGAGCAGATCCCTCAGGAGCAAAGGAGCCTCCCAGGGCAATCCTGCTCTCTACCCTCGCTCAAGAGATCTCGGTGCTCACAGGACTGATGCTTTGGGGAAGCCTAGGGGATGACCTGCTCCCACGCTGAAGCTTTATTGCCTTTCACAGATAATTATGAAATGTTTGGCTTTTATTCCAAGCTGGAACAAACCCAGATTTCGAAATATCAAAATCCTGTGTGAAAGTCAACTAGTTCTATCTGCAAAGCTGAAACTATGACCACATACTTCCCACATGTAGCACCTGCATGAAGATGTCAGCACTGAAAAACTGGTCATGCTGATAAGGTTGTATTCAACATTTTGAGAGACCAAAATTTTTAATATAGTGAGTTTCTTTATCTGTTAGAGGTACTGGTCTTGCAGAACTCTCTGGCGCTAGAAAGAATTAAAAAGGATGACACTAGACATTAGTTCATATTATAATTTAGAATTTTCTTGCTTCTCTTGCATTTAAGGTTTTAACATTTGTAGTCTCAGTGCTTCAGAAAATAATGATCATGTGTGAAATACAGAAAGTATTTTTAGACATTGACATTTTCAATATATAAATTTCTAACAAGAGGTTCTTAGCTCTCCTTATAAGAAATGACTCATTAGAAGTTTCCTGTCTCAAAAGAATTATTGATTACCTCCTCTCTCTTTTTTTTTTTTTTTTTACAGTTTAAGGAGATACTTTCATTTCTCACCCTCCAATGGGCACTGTAAAATGAATTACTAGTGAAAAATTTGATTGACATGAATTCAGTTCTTGTTTCTCAATGTTCGGGTCAATTTATGACAAATATCCTCAACCTGCTATTCCCATGAGACAGAACACGGCTACATCATTTATACACTCTCTTACTTCATCCTACAGATGGCCATGTTACAACACAGGAAGCTCCTAATAATCTTCTTCTTCCAAGCCAAGTGTTGAATGTAGGAGTGGGAGGCAAGCAGAAACGCCATAATTCTCTCTGATGAATTAATGAACTTTTACACCTCTGCAGCCTTATATGTGCAAATACGTCAGAGTAAAAAAAAATCTGCAAATAAACAGTGTTGCATTTTTAAGAAAAAAGCCACATCTCATGTGTTTTTAGCTACTGTCAGTCTGGATTTGGGAAAGAACAGCTGCAGATATAAGGCTGATGGCCTTGGTTGGTGGCCACTGTGTGGTGACAGAGGTGTCTGTACTTAGGCCGATTATGCACAAACTGTTTCCAACAGATTGCATGTCAGCTGATGCACCTGCAAATGCCCTAAATTGATACATGGATTATGGCAGCATATGAGGGAACGTAACTTCATAGAAAATTTTTTTTAAAATCTCTCTATCAAATATACGATTAATGCTCTACAATTTAATTAATTAAAATTTAATTTTATGGAACAATTCATTGAAAGAGAAAGATCACTCTGCTTGAAGTAATAGTTTCAAATTTAGCCAGCTGAACTTCAGTTTCTAAATGAGGGTCTTTATTCCTGAATACATCTGATCTGTGTTTGACAAATATAACACCTTAGAGTAGCTCCATTCTCATTAACAAGACTTCTGTTTCATTATTTAGTGTTGTATCTGTGTACAGCTGTGAAGCCTTAGGTTAATGCCCTGTGCTGCACGTATCTTCGCATATGAAAGGTCTTATCAGAGATTCTCACCTACAAAGCCCATGGCAATATGATAAACGAAGCAAATATATTTTCTTCAGAATTCAACAAAGCTTCTGTACAGTTACACCAAGGTATGTCAGTTTTCATAGCACTCTCTGGATGGACTGATATTTTGTCACATGTGACTAAAACGTGTATCTAAACCATAGTACTTTGTAACAGCAGCTCATGAACTTTTATCAATCCACTGGACAAAATTTTCAGGATATTCTGAAACTTTTGGTTTCCCAGAACTGTTTCTTTCGATGGTCACATTAATAATTTTTGTTCAGGACCTTCCAATTACTGCCTTATTTTGATTTTAAATTAAATTTATGTGATAAAGTTAAAAATAGGAGTTGGTGGAAGACTCCAGGTAAATATATTCTCTATTATTGTGCCACTTCTCTTCAAAAGGCTTCTGTGGTATAGATTTGATCTTCCTTCTGAAAATCAGCTTGGCTGGGATGCATGTTCTCTTACTAGATTTCAAAATAGCAAAGCAGGACATTAGTACTTAAGTTGGTTTTATGTATCTGAGAAGTAGTTTTATACCGTTGTTACAGTGATTAACCTCATTTTTCAATGAGTGACCCCTTCTATTGAGCCTAGAGAGCAGAATTAGAAGCCTGTGCAGCACAGTAACACTTCTGAAATCTATGGAAAGCTCTAATTCCAGCCATTAAGGAAGTTGGAATACTATATTATACTGTGTAGGAAGATGAAGCTAAGAAAGATCAGAATCCTGAATGGAACTTAATCTACTGAATTTTCATATACAATTTGAACCCCACCCTCATAATGCTACCCGTAGGAAAAAGTGAATCTTAGAGGAAGTACACTGAACACACACAGAATTAGGGTTTTTTTAGGGTGAATAAACAGCAACATTGTTATGAGGCTATTTTGATGTTTCTTATATGACTAAGTAATGATTTTTTTAAAAATTATTGAATGGAGCTTTCATATTTCTCAAGCTATTCAAGAACCTCCCACTCTCACAGTCCTCAGAGATTTGCAGCCAGCCTTACTCAGATGACATTCCAGACTTGTCACTGTGCAGCTGCTCTTGGCAGTCGGCCCTCTATGCAAGAGCTTTGCCAAAATATTGCTTGGACCCCCCAGCCACTATGCTGAAACAATAAGTACTAATATGACATTTGCACAACTGCTATTTTTTTTTTCCTTAGAATTAATTTGTTTACTTCAATTATAAAATGTGCTGTAACTTTGACACCACTGGGTTTTCTCCTGCAGCCTAGTGTGGAAACTGCCGTTGCTATTTGTATTCCATGTATAGGCTGGTAGGTGGCAGAAGCTTAAAAGGCTTCGTGGGTGATAAATAAGATTTGTTGTGTTTCTTTAGTTGTTTGATTGCACTTTGCTCTGGAGTTGTTTACTTGGGAGAGTCTTCACTTTTTAAATCTTTGAAATGCTTGCTTCAAATATCAATGATTTAAGGAGACAAAATAATCAATTTTACCTGGAAAAGGTTCCTTTCCTTTTCCTTACATAGTCAATTTCAATCTGTTCAGTGATTGTGCCTGATCCTGAAGTGTTTGATTCCAGACATTGAAAGGTGGAAAGATGCATATTGCTTTTGTCTTGTTCTAGACTTCATAGAAGCATAGAATGGTTTGGGTTGGAAGGGACCTTTGAAAATCATCTAATCCAACTCCCCTGCCATGGGCAGGGACATTTTTCAGTAAATCAGGTTGCTCAAAGCCCCATCCAACCTGACCTTCAACACTTAAACTTACAAACTCCCTGTTCTGTGTGAATGCCAGGAAGTTTGATGCAGATTCTAATAAATCATTTAAAAAATCATACTGAAAATTATCTTTGAAAAATCTGTGTTAGACTTTGGATGTCTTGAGCATTTTCTGCATCTATTTTTCACAATTTTTACCATTTTCTAAGAAGAAAAACACTAGACATTCTCCCTCTGCAAAGGAAAAATGCACTGTAAAAACAGTACCAATTAAACATTACAAAAATCCTTAGAGAATTTTCAACATAGTTCAATTGTAAAATATATGATAGATTCTGCCTTTTTAACACAGAACAAACTAACTTTCTATTGAAACATCTTAATTTTGTTTTAAAGTGAATGTGGTTCTGGTAAAACATTTCAGAAAGACCTCAGAAATCCTTTGTGTGTCCTGCAAAAAGAGCAGAAGGCAATAGCAGCGAAAACTTGGCCCCAAGTAGTATGGTCCTGAGGGATCACATTTGGCCCTAGGTAAGCAACATCCCTCAACGTGCATTTTAACTATGAGGATGGGCTTAAATGCTGAAAAGGAATTAATCTCCGTTCCTTTGTATCCTGTTTCAGCTATATATTTCTCCACCATGGGTTTCATTCATGTTCTGTATTATGGAATAGTAGTATGTTTATTAAGGCCAAACTCAAGTTAACTTTTTTTTAGGAAGAGAGCAAATCTTTATTGTGTAAGGATTTTTTATCAATACTATTTAAACAGTTGTTCTTAGGGATGTCTTTGAAAATACTGATTGGTATGCAAATAGCTTTGATTAGGTAAAAGTTTTTAATGACAGTTACTGAAAAGTATATGAGCCTCTGAAGCTGGAAACTAAAGTTCAGACTCTTCACCGCTGCTAAGAGGTTGCATTAGACGTTTGTCCAATTACTGTGGTTTCATCTTTATTTGATCTTTGTACCTTTCTATCTTGCATACAGTTATTTTAATTTCCTGAACTATGGAATGCAACCAGGTCGTAAGTCTGATGAATTCTACAAACATAAATACACTATTTAACAGAATTTTTATTTTTTGGTATGAACCTCAGAAGATACACTTCCCAGTGATACTCTGCCGGTGTCATTTGGATCTTACCTAATCAGTTTTTGAACTTTCCTCTTGTACTAGTAAGATCAGAAACCTGGTGTAAAGAGAGGGATTAATTTTATTTCCTTTGCTCAAATTGCAAGTGCCCGTAAGTTTATTCCTGACCTATCTCCAAACTTCCAGCTCTAGTGCTGGAAAACCAGGATATGAAAAATGAAAAGACAAACAATTACAATACACAAATTTCTCCAAATAAAAGTTTAGTTCACTTAGAACAGGATGAATCAACCTTCTCTGCCAGAAAGTTAGTGACTTTTCACTAAGGAATCAAAAAACTCTCAGAATGAACTTTTGTACCACCTCCTGTAATGTAGAATTTTAATTTTCGTATGCAACTGGTCCTATTTATCACTGACAACTTCTCAACCTGTGATTAAACAAGGAAACGTAATACCTATTTATTGACTCATCTAGAAAGGAATCTATGGACCTGCTACTTATGTGACACTTACAGTTGTACCAATGTCTTTGTTGTTCTGACTTCAAGTCCAAAATGCAAGAGATGTTGACAAGAAATCTTCTCGTATTTTTAAAAATTATTATGTAATTTATGACTATGAAGACAGTGAATGAAATGGCACTCTAAGTCTCAGAAGACTGGAGAGTTGTCTGAAGTGTTGTAAATTGTTTTTCATTCTTTGTAGAAATGACCACAGGCCTAATAAGGTTATTTTCTCTATGTTCCAAGTGAAGAAAACCTTAAGAGATTCATCTAGATTCTTTCAAGAATGTCAAGTTAGTTTCTCTTTTATATGTTAAAAATCCATAAAATTCCATGCATCATTGACACCTTAGTTCTTACAAGTTTTTCTAGAGAAAAAATGGAAGATTTTTTACCATGCTTTGGCTATGTTGATTTCATAGGCACTGTTGAAGGAAACCTTGAGATCAGCAGAACCCTATTAGTTATTTTACTATCAGCAAAATACAGTTGTGTTCAACCGCTAACAGGCAGAATTGGTAGTTCAGCTGCTGACAGACAAGAAGTGGTGAGAGGAATTAGTGATTCAATATTTTCAGTGATTCTGTTTTTCATGGCAACAACAAACAATTTATTAATAAAATCCACCGGGGGCTCATGACTAATACAAAGTACCCAGCCCTCAACTTTCCCATACAAGGCTTACTAGTTAAAAATAAATACATGTGAGCTAAACTGCTGTGGCCTGCATTGAAATGCCTAATCAAGTGGGCTGGGATAAAGTTCAAGCAAATAAAATAAGAAGAAAAATTAATTTGTATTAATCCATCACACGATGACTAAATCTCCAGGAAGAAAAAAAAAAAAAAAAAAAAAAAGGTCAAATGTCTAGGCAGTCTTAGGATGTACCAGGAGAAGCATTCTGAACAGATGATATTAATGATTAATGTTTTTGCACATGACACTAGGAGGCCAAATCCAAAATGAAAAATGCCCCCCCATGTTTGAGGAAACTTAGGGTACCGGAACAAATTTACAGTTTATTGAATCTAGTGAAGCAAAAGTACGAAAGACATACAGTTGTTTTCTTGAAGCATAGCCAGAATAAGCATCAGTGAGGAAGAGAGATATAATGTGAAGACTAAACATGAATTTAGACTAGAAGTTATAAAGTTTCTGATTTTAAAGGAGTAAGTTTCTGAAACAACCAATGGGAACACAAGGAAAACAAATGTGATGCAGTTGCCTGCACCTCAGTTACATAGATTTACTGAACTTTTAAAGTTTGTATTTGTGTAATATAAATAGAAAGCAAGGAAGACGTTAAAGAAGAAAATTTAAAGGAAGGCAACTCAGAATTTTTCTAAACAGGCATGCTTTATTTCTTAGGAATGAGGAGTTACGTAGAAAAGCTTTATGTAAATACGCAGTGTTAAACACCAAACCAGTAGCTGTTAATTCTCTGGAAATCTAAAAAATGATAAAATTAAGATAACTATTATAATTAGGCAAACTTTATTAATATACAGTTATACAGCACCTTTTCTCTCAAATGATCTTTAGAGTCTCTTTAGAAGTCACCAAATCAAGAGCCTGTCTTAAGACTCAACTGTCCAAACTGAACTACACTTGTATTTGTGAAAGATTCTGGTGAAGATACATTGTCTTTGGTTGGTTGGTTGGTTGGTTTGGTTTGGTTTGGTTTGGTTTGGTTTGGTTTGGTTGTGTTTTTTTAGATGCAACATGCAGAATTAAGCAAAATATTTAAGGTGAAGTTGCACCCTTACTTTAGACCATAAAGCTGCATATTTTTCCACATGCATTGCTGTTTCATTCTTTATAAAGTCTGATGTCTTATTTGTTTTTTTTTCAGCAGCTGAACATGAGAAGAGGTTTCCACTGATCAAGCAGTTGAAGCCCAGAATGTGCCTGCAGAGACTTGCCAACCAGTGGTTTTTATCACAATTTAACTTTTTTCCTTCCCTTTTCACTCCTTGTTTGTAAATGATGCAAAACTAATTCCTGTTTATCTTGGTATTCAGGTATCCCACAAAAACTAAGAGGATTCCAACATGGACCAAGGCTGTCTGTCTCTGTAAAATGCTAAATACAGAGCTTCTTCATCTCTCACACTTCCTGTGTGCTCTAAATTCTGATTTGTATCTAAGTTATAGGCGTTTGAGGCTTTTGAGACAAACTAAAAAATTGGAGCTACCTCAAAAATTTGAGTTACCTCATAATGAAGTATGATGTACGTTATTTATTTATTTATCCATGGGTTTGCCTATGTTGCCATGGTGCCTTCGAGCACTGGTAAGATGCTAACTACTGTATGGAAGTAGAAAATGAGGACCCAAACGCCTCAGAAGATAAGGGATAGGAAAAGAGAAGCTGTTGAAGACAGAGATTGCTGGAGAACTGAAAGGAATCAATCAGCCAGTATCAGGACAATGGCTGTTGGCACTATATACCAGTACCTAAACAAGCCAGATCTGATCCATGGTAGAGGACCTGAGGCGAGAAGCACTCCTAGGCCAGGCAGGGTAGCTGTGAAATCAGTACCATAAACAAAGAAGGAAAGAAATGGATCTCATCTCTCTGAGAGCCAGGCACTAAAAAGAATGAGCTGTGGAGAATATCTTCATGACAAAAATGTTATTGGTCATAGAACAGTCAGATAGTCAGAGAAGGTATGACAAGAGAAATGGATAGATGTAAAGCGAGGAAAGGTGGTAGCCCCTGAGTAGCACGTGATAGGATGAGAGGAAATGGCCTCACATTGCACCAAGGAAGGTTCAGATGGGGTAATAGAAGACATTTCTTCATGGAAAGGGTTGTGAAGCAGTGGAACAGCCTGCCCAGGGAAGTGGTAGAGTCACCATCCCTGGAGTTGTTTAAAAGGTGTATAGACGAGCTCTTAGGGACATGGTTTAATGCTAGATTAAGGTTCTGGTTGGACTTGATGATATTAATGGTCTCTTCCAACCAAAATGATTCTGTGATTCTAAAAGAAATACAGAAGTAGAAACAGAAATGGTGGAGAAAGGAAGACTTGGAAGGAGATGGGTTAGGAGAAACAATATGAGAAGAAGATAATAAAAGATGGGTATGAAAAAGGGATCTGAACTTTTGCTCCTTGGAGAAGGCAGGGTGATACAATAAAAACCAGAAAACCATTAAGCTTCAATGACAAAAATCATAGGGAGGACAGGGTAATGAAAAGGAGCAAATGGGATTGGTATATGGAAGGAAGGCAGAGGAGTTTTGCAGAAGACTGTCCAAGTGTCAACTGTGGGAATTGTCAAAGGAACATGTGCAAAAACTGGGCAGTGTGGTGAAGGTGCTCATGTGTAGACCTGCTAGGTAGCTGTTTTGTCAAACATTATTTTCTTGTCCGTGACTGAATCATCTTTTTCCAAGTCAAAGAAAAAAGAACCTGGGATATTTTCTTGAGAATCTAGCTGATGACAACATATTTACTGAACTTCTCACAAAAATCATCACATAAATATTTGACTCTTGATTGCGATTTCAGCAAGTTTATTTCCAAGAGTTTGATTTATAGATAAAATTCCATGTATTGAGTCTCCAAGCAAAACAACAAAGACTAACAGCATAAGAGACAAAGTTATTGGGTTTTGTTGTAAGGTATTATTTTCAGCTACTCATTTTTATTTTTAGGATATAAATCACAGAAACTAACTGAAGCTGGAGAACATCCTTTCAGTTGTAATAATTTGCATTTCAATATTAGTTCCTTCTTCCCTCTTGACAAATTCCTTGCTGCAGTTTTTAGATATACAGTCCTGCAGAGCAATGAAAAAATCTGAATACTGCTGAACTAAAAAATTGAAGTAATGTAAGGCCATTCAGGCTGACATAGAGTATCAGTTATAGTCTGGTTTAAGCAATTGCATAATGCTGAGACTGTTTATATCAGTGGAGTAAATTCCTGATTTACAAGGGAGACCTGAATCAATTGAAACATTTCTAACTTTTTCCACAGTCATATTTTTAGAGAATGAACTGTTTGTCATAAAGAGACATGCAAGGAAGTTAACAGGTTCCACCTTCCATCATTTCAGAACTGAGCTGCTGTCTACTTGACAGCTGAGCTGAGAGTTTACTTGCCACTGAGCTTCACGAAAATAAGTGGAAAATCTACTAACTCTTTTGCTCTCTGCTTCTTTTGGATCAAAATCTTATTACTTTGAAGTAGTGTTGCTAAAACATTCTGAAATCATATGCCTGAAATAAGTATCCTTGTTACTTGAAATCAGTTCTAATTCTAGCAGTAGCTGAAAGAAATGTAATTTCAGGAGCGCACTGCTGCAGCTGAGATTATGAACTGGCACTGTACATATCCTCTCTGGTGCGTGAAAGCCAGTGGAAATGTCCTCTGGCTAAGAACGTAGTACCCAAAATGTCAGGGCCCCATCCTGGCTTTGCTCTTGTTTGTACATTTTGCACATTCTTTTTATGAGTTGCTATAGAGCATGTATGAGGACCCCATTCTTTCTTGCAGATTGAAGAAACCTTTCAAACACTGTTAGCAGGTCATAAATTTTCCTTCTTCTTCATGGCATCTAATTTTAATATAAAAAAAATTATGTAGTAATTTGTATGAAATAGAGGCTGATGAGCTCTAGGTTTTTCAGCCCTGCCATAAAGGAAGCTGCAAATGAGAAGCTTTTACTCTTTTGCTATATCCTAAAAGAAAAACAAGGTCAGGCAAGTGCAACTGGAGTGTACAATATTTGGGAAGTGAGCTCTGCACAACATAAATTGAATATACTCATGTACAAGCTTGGTAAAGGAATCCTAACTGTGTATATAAAATGTTTCCCTGATGAATAGTCAATGGCTCTGGTTTGTGTTTAAATTCCTCCCTCTACACCCATGCATCTAGGAAACAAGACTGGAAAACACTCATTTATGTCATTACCAGATTTACTGGAACAAATAGGAGCATATTTACTGTGAAGAAACTCTTTCTGAAAGCAGCACTGAAGTTGTTGTGTCAGGTGAGGAAGACGTCTTGTTTGTGTCATGGCCTCCATAGAAAGGCTGGCTGAAAAGGTCAGGATGCACTGAAGCAGTGTGATATTTTGTTTTCCCGGAACATACCACCTGCTCAACAAGATAAATTACACCAAGTTTGAATATCAGATGTGCGCAAATGGCAACACTTTATCATTTAGGCCAAGGTCTTAACCCAAAAACATCTGATACATTTGGCCTGGAAATGTCTGTAAGTGTTATACCTGCTTTGATGAACCCTGAGGACCACTGCTGTCAAACAGAGAACATAAGAGCACAGCATGGCCTTGACTGTGGTCTAACTGCAGTGCCTTGGCATGTCTGTCCCATTTTACTAACCTATTTTTAAAAGTGAGCAGCATGCCATCTGAAGAAACTGTTTTCAGCCACTACCACGGGGACGTATTTAACAGTCTCTTTTCTCCTTCCTAAACCAACAAAGGGGATGAAGTTTTTAAGAAAGATATCTAAATATATCCATTAATTGATGAATATGCTCACTTTGTTGCTTGCAAGACAATAGACAGCTTCTGATTGTCAAATAAATGCTACAGTAAATGGAGGGTTTAACTAGGAATTGTTTTTGTGGGAAACTGTAGTTCTGGTTGTGGCATAAAAAAAATTCTTTGAATACAGAGAGACATTAATCATTGGCATCTAAAGAGGAAAAAAATGTTAGTGATGTTTATTGAAGGCATCACTAATGTCATGACTTATTATAAAACATGAAAGAAAACAAGCTTCAGCAAACCACAGTAAAAGGGAGAGAATTTTTTTCTTACGTTACGAACTTTTGGAAGAGCTCAGTTTCTGCTTTTTGGGAGTAAATATTTCCTACTCCATGTTTAACCTTCCAGTAGGACAAAGGTACCACAAAAATAATTTAGACAGGCAGCACTAAAACAGTTCATACATCATTCACTGACAAAATATCAGAGTAGAAAGAGAGATAAATTTGGAGGCAGCGGAGATGCCACCTCAATGTACAGTACAGCCGCCAAGAATAGCAGATCTTTTTTGCTGTGCCTACTTTCTCATAAAATGACATAATACAAAATAAGATAAACTAAAAGCATCCAGCTTATTTGGATTTTCATATAATGTCAAATTTGAGAATTGTTGCTTCTGAGCTGCGGTGAACAAAGGAGTACAGCATGTATTTCAGTCCTTCAGTATGAAGCAAATATTAGTAATGAAGGGAATCAGCAGCCGTTCTGGATTTAATCAGAATAGCAGACCCAAACTTTTGAAAATATGTATCTGTTTATTTATCCTCAAGAATAGCATTTTAATACTCCTTATTTCAGTATCATAGTTTTATATTGAAACCAGATGGACATATGTAGATATTTTTATTGCATGCTGTTTACCATACATTTATAGCGAGATCAACTGCATTTCCAAGAAATAAAGGACAAATGTATGGAAAATTCAAGACAAAACTTTATTGGATTTCCTTTATCCTTGCAACTCTGTTCATATTTTGTAGTGTTTCAGCAGGTAGCAGGAAAAAGTTTGACTAAATTTCAACTCTGGGTAACTCTGGCAATTTCTGGAGCCAATGTTTTACAGTTTTTTATTATCTTCTTGTAGTATTGTACCCAACGAACAGTTAGAGGCAATAGACATTTTACAGATCTGTGTTCCAGAACTTTCTGGTTTTACGTCTTTTACTGCATGAAGAGAAGCAGCCAAACCTATAAAAGGCTTATAACAAACTACTATTCCATGCCAATCTCTAAAGTCATCTACATTTCTCCCATTATTAGTGCATCCCAAACATTCGTAAACGATGAAAAATATTATTGTCATACCTGAAGTCAGCATAGATTATTTTAGTTCTGTCAGTTGGTATGAAACTAATCTATACCATAGGATGGGTAGCTCTTTTTATGCATCTGAAGTATCCCTTGTTTTGTTGAAGTAGTCTCAAGTTATGTTTCATCTGGTACACGGGGAGGGAGACGTTATGTAGTTTTTCTGCTCTTTTGCCTTTTAACAACCATAAAGAGTTTCTATATTTTTACTGTTGGCTTGGATACTACTCCTGGACACAGACTACGTTGATTTTTTACCTACTTACTGTACCATAGCTCAGGACTAACATGACAGCAGTAGCAGCTTCTCATTTTTTTTTACTTCTTATTAGTATTGTGACACATTAATAATGTTCTCATGTTCTCTTGATCCCTTGACTATGGAGAATATCAGATACCCTTTAATACTGTTCAGAGAACTGGTCTGACATGGAAGTGGTCTTTAGGCCTGATTTAAAAGATGTCTTGCTGATGATGTCAAGAAGTACTGTACAATGGGCCTGCTCTGAGCAGTATAATGGACTAGATGAACTCCAGGGATCCTTTCCAGCCTACATAATTCTGTGTTTCTATGTTCATCTTGCAGTGACATGTGAGAGTATGTAGGGTATGTGTTGCCCTCTTTCTGTGAAACCCATACTCTGGAACTACTCTCACATCTAGAATATTTCCAGTTATATTGTTCCTGTGTGACATTTGTTTTCTATCTCAATTATTCTAAGAATATTAAACAATCCTAAAGCTGCACCTCTGGAGCTGCTGGATTCTATTATAATCTTCGGTTTGCTGTATTGTCAGCACAACTGAGCCAGCATGTTGGAAGGGTGCAAGCTGGATGGAAATGTAGCCAAAGCGGCCTAAAAAGCTGTGGGATCATGTGCAATTATGCATTTAGCATATGGGTGGATGCAACAGCATTCTCCTGTTTCTTTGGCGTTTTCATCAATGTCTTTGTGTATATAACAAAGCAGATAACGCTCTACCAGTTTACAGAATTGATATCCGACCTATTTCCATCAGTAGCCAGGAGCAGCTAGTTGAGGAAAAGAGTATGAGAACAATAAAGTATTTGATACTTGTACATGTCTGTGCAGACACACACAAAAAGAATAAACTGCTCATTCTCTTTCCAAATTATAGGGAGATGGTTAGATTTGCAACAATGGTAAATACAAAAACTTGCAACTCACAAGAAAATGCAAAATGAAGCAGCAATTCTCTTGCCTATTTCACTTTATTCAATAAAAATAATATGTCTGGTGAGATTTTTGCAATATTCTTTCCGTTTTTATCAAGAGATAACAGAGATAGTGATGACAGAATTTATTGCTCAGTTACTTCAGTTTCCTGCAGAATTAGCGTGTTCCCTTAAAGTTACCATACAGTTCCTGCAAAACAGCATGTGGTATTTTATCTTTTCAAATCATTACCTTGCATCCTTTTTTCTGACTCTAAAAGTGAAGCATATTAAAACAAAATTCATGAGAAGTGTTTAATCAGGATTTGTATGGTTACTTGGTAAAAGATGATGACAGAGGCTGCAAGCCACTTCAAAGATGTATCAGTCTTTTTAATAATATGCCAGCAGCAATCTTTCTGTGAGTTTCCAAAACAGAAAATGAGAAACACGTGAAGCAATTCTCCTATAAAGGTTTGTGTGTTAACTCTTCATCATTTTATTAGCAAATGATAAACTACATTCATTTCTACCAATGAAAAGAGAGATGGCAAAGATGATGCAACCTGGCTTCTACTCTCATAATTAAGCAAATAAAATACCAGTTCCCTAATGGCTCTTTTTGGTCTGTCAAACTAAACAAAAGTTAACAATAAAGGAGCATTGGATTATTTCAGTTGTCCAGTTAGTGAAATTTCAATCATTCATGTCCTACTGTCTCAGAGGAAACTCAATGTAATCCGAAATGTTTAGTAAGAAATAATTCTGGTGAAGATGAGGTGTGAAATATATACTGTCATCACAGGAGTAAGAATCAATTTCCTTAAACCACCGGCCAGACAGAAAATGGAACTGTAAACTTTACAGTCAGCCTATCGATACATATGTATGTCTTTGCGTATACTGTATTGTAATGTGATGCTGCCAACGAAAAGCCAAATGATTTTTTTTCATTTATGTTTGGACATTAAACACCTGTTGGCTAAGTTGGCAAATGTCTTCCAGTCAAATTGTGAGGAATTGGCAGTGTATCAGACCAGTTAAAATAAAGCTATCATTTAGATATCTGGATATGCAATGAAGTTTTAACCCTTATCCTATTGAAGTTAACAGGACTAGTGCCCTTTGCCTTTAGGCTGGAGTGCTCAGCAGTTACAGTAAGTATCCCTGAGCAAACCAGAGGAACGTGCTTCTGTAAGACACCGGAAATTTGTTTGGACTTCTTTGAGCACTTTCCTAATGCTGGTGTTCATGAGCAGCCTCAAAGTTTTACATCTCTTGGCGACTTATTCTATCCATTCACTAATATAAACATATTTTCAAATGAAAGTAAGTTAAAGATTTTTGTTTCTTTTTTTCAGTATATACCAAATCATATTCACAGTCTGAATGGATTGTGACTTGGTCTCAGAAGCAGATTTGTAGTCCTTCCTCACTATTGACTGTCCAGCACATGAACGCCTGAATCCATGAATCATTCCTTATCTTGTTTGGTTTTAACAGCAAGACAGTAAAAAAGTTGGTCTTTAAACTTATCACTTCTTAATCATTCTGATCTGCCATTCCCCAAGATGACTCTAAGAAGAAATAATTCATCATTGTGACTATTCTTAGATTCAAATATAAAAAATATTTCAGAAATAGACATCCACTAAGGTGGAGCTAAAACACAACAATAGTTTGTATACAAGAAGCGAACAATAAAAATAGATACATGAGAGCTTATTTCTTGTTTAAAGGGTTTAATACAATTGAAAATTAAGTATCATCTACCCACATAACTAAGAAGTGCATCTCTCCATTTTGAGGAGACCCAAACTTCTTTGTTAACAAAACACATGGGATTGCTGCTGTGTGCCTTCAGCAGACAGCTTCCTGCTGAACAACTGCTGAGACATTCCTGACATTCCTGGAGGAAGTATCCTGGTGGAACAAGGCTTGATGGCTCTGTCTGTCCCGGTTATGTGCTGAGGGTTGAGCTGCAGTCGTGTCGAGCTGGCCGGGAGGCTGTGCACGCCAGGATTTCCAGCCGTACATGGACAACACCCACCTGTGAAAAGGGTGCTCGTCTGCCCCCAGCATGAACTGAAACATGTTGTGTTCTCATGTTATAGATTCCTAATGGTGTAATCACATGGATCTAGTGCCTAAATTTGGTTGCTACATCGCCAAGGTAGAAGGTTTTTCCCTTCCTTTGTGTGTTTGGTTTGTGTGGGTTTTTTTGTTTGTTTGGTTTGTTGTTTTTGTTTGTTTGGTTGGTTTGGTTTGGTTTGGTTTTATGGGTTTTTTTTTGTGGTTTTTTTTTTTTTTTTAGTATAAATATAGTGGAAATTATTTAAATAAGGCGAAATTTATTCCAAAAATTTCAGTGTTTTATGTTTTTTCTAAGCTTTTGACAGAAACATCATGGATCTGCAATGCAGCCTGTTTTTCTCAGTAAACCGTGACTAAAATGCTGATTCATGCTATTTTCCAACTTGAGTCTTCCGAACGGAATCAGAAAAATAAAATAAGCCCCAATTTTACACCATCGTCTCTCATGTCTGTAAAAAGTCACTGCTTTCACTAAATTTCTGAAAAGTCATGAAGGTATATTTATGACTTAATTCAGCTTAGAAAACTGAACATTTCCATTCAGAGAGTCACTGGTAAATTTTCTTCAGGAGGCAGAAATATCAAATGTGTATGAAAAGCTCTTTATCAACAGAGGGGTTTTGGCAGCCAGTTATAAATATGTTACCACCCTTTTCTTCAACAGCAGTGGCTACCCATTTCTTTCATTCCTTCCCAGCAGTTCTGGCTACTCTGAAAGCGCAGTCATTTTACTCCCAATACAGAAGGAATAGCATTACAAAATCCTCATGCCCCACCCCACTCTCTCCCCTTTGCCACCTCAGAGCCAGTGTTGTTTCCAGTGTTGCTTTGTTTGTGTATGAGACTTTTCTTGTTATTTATGCTCTTTTCCTACCCTGTCTTGCTGGTGTTCATGCTAGAGATCACTACCATTTTCTCTATCCACTTCCAGGGATTTAACTTTTCCTAAAAAGTGCCTTCAATAACAACTAGTATTTACATTCAGTCCAGAGTATACATATATATATATATAAATTGCGGCTCTTTGTCTATGTTGTCATGAGATCCATGGGACCTCGAATTATGTTGCATATGTTGAACAGGCAGTACCAATACGAAGGACCCCAAGTATGGACTAATATTGAGGGGTATTAGAAGGGTTTGCTGCTTCAGATGAGGCTGGTCAAAATGTCAACCAGAGAAAATACAGTATTCCAGAATAGAAGGAGCCATCTGGAACTGGAAAACATGCTACAAATACTAATTTATCTCGAAGACATGTTCTGGCTCTATTTCCTATTGTTTACATACAGAAGCATGCAGCTGTATTTACATGTTAGCTAAAGGAGAACCAGAGAGTTTACACAGCTTTACAAAACTTTTGTAAAATACCTGTAAAAATGTATCATTAACAGGACCTGTTTCCTTCTCTGTGGTCCTTATGCATGGCTCACAAAGAGAGTATGTTAGTTTTGATGAGGAGCACAGCAGAAACACAGCGATAAAGTACATTTAAGAGATGCTATGAGAGTTTGATACAAGTTTCATGGTGAAAGTGCCCAGAAAAAATTCAAATACCTTTGATGAAATTTGACTATATCACATCAAGCCTTTTGTTCCACCACAAAGTGTTTAGGAACTGTAATTTAAATTAAAAACCACAAAACAACTAAAATATAGAATAATGAAATAATAGATTACTTTGTCTTATTATTTTTATTCAACAAATCCCTATTTAATGGCTTTCTATGTTCTTGTCCCCAGCCCTAAATTTTGAAGCAGAGATTGTCTTCTTACTATATGTTTGTTTAGTGCTTAACATGTGCTAGGATCAGGAGGCCCTTAGAATGCCAGCAGTACAAATAATATTTTGGCTAAGTAGGGAGAAAAGAGGCAAATGACATAGTGCTTTCTTTTGTCATATTTTATTCTCTTTCAGCAAGAAGTATTTATGTATGAGTTACTGTGATGTCCATCAAAAGGAGGTTTACAAAGCGTATACCCAACTACAACAAAAGAAAGGCAGTGCAGTGCTTACTTGTCTAAGCTGGGACAATGTGTATATCTAAGAAATAGTGAGTGAAAACAGGATAAAAATAAAACTCTTGGATTAACTTGGTAGTAATAGCACATCCCTTGCTTATTTTTGGTCTGCATGTATTTCTACTAAATAGCGATGAAAAAGTCCATCCAGAGATTAAATGAAACCCAGAAGAACATCCAAGAATTATTTCTGAACTACCTAGTGTTATAAGAACTTGAGGCTACTTTATCAAAAAGTTCTAGGAAGTATTCCAAATCACCTGATGTCCTGGTTACTTTATTTTTTATTAAAATATATAAGGTGACATCCAAACTAAAAATGTTAGTTTGCTCTGTCAAATGTTCTATGAACGGCCAGAAACTTTAACTTCTTATCTAAGCATTTCAAAGTACTATCAATTTAATAACATTTCATCAAAATATCATGTTTCATCAAATCCAAGCTTTTTTTAGGAGACTGTTAGTTTTGACATCAATCAGGTTTTTGTGATAACTTTGACATGAAGAAAAAGGCCATCAATGTTGTCTCTCATTCCATTGTGTCCCCTCTAACTGCTCTGTTATTTGCAATCTGTTGCCATATTCTGTGTGTTTCTGTGTTGCTGTTTAGCTAATATGTAGATATTTCCTGCATATATTTTCTGCTTCAGCCAGAGGAGTTTCATAGAATCTCTAACACATTTTGGTTTGTCTATACCCTCCTGACACCTTTAATTGATCGGCATTCCTGCGGATATTCCACAGCTACAGTGTCAAAGGGAAGACACAATCTTACATGAGTGTTGGTATTTGAAAGAACGTTCATCAGCAAGTCTTCTTAGGTCAATGTGTTCAAGATCACTTCTAATCTGAAAGACATCACCAGAAAATCACTGCAAAAGTGGAAAGAAACTCTCTCAAGTGAGGCATCACTAAGGGATGAAGGATTCATATAGAATCATAGAATTGTAGAATCATAGAATCACAGAATGGTTTGGGTTGGAAGGCACCTTAAAGATCATCTGGTTCCAACCACCTTCCATGGGCAGGGACACCTTCCACTACACCAGGTTGCTCAAAGCCCCATCCAGCCTGGCCTTGAATACTTCCAGGGATGGGGCATCTACTACTTCTCTGGGCAGCCTGCTCCACTGTCTCACCACCATCCTAGTGAAGAATTTCTGCCTTATATCTAATCTAAATCTACCCTCGTTTGGTTTAAAGCCATCACCCCTTGTCCTGTCACTACATGCCCTTATGAAAAGGGCATAATCCTTCTAGTTTGGAATACAGAATCACATTGAGCAAATGCATCTCCAAGAGAGGACAGAGGTTAGGGCTGTTTATTGTTGGACTGGGAAAGAAGCCGTCAGCATGTTCTTCAAGAAAAATAATAATTAAAAAAATCTGCTGTCTTTCACTCAAACCCTGTGCATGAGAGGGAAAAATAGGCAATGGGAATATGAGGGCTCCTCTATACACACAATAAAAATACAGTAGATGACAAAGTACTGCTAGAAGAGAGGACCATCCCCATAGGTAGTGGACTGTAGCTTCCCATCTGCATGTCATCTTCCAGGTTGCATGCAGTTTGTTGAGACTAGACCAGATGAGACTGTCAAGACAACCTATTCAGGATGAAATCAGAAATTTAATTTTAACATAGAACCTTAGAAAGGAAGCAGAATTAAAATATATCAGTTCTTAGAAAAACCACCAACTGAAAAATGCCTAGTCCAGCTGAGTGCGTACAAGGGTTTAACAAAAATACTAAATGCAATGGCAGAATACAGCAAATTCAGATATGCCAGACTAGAAGGCCTCTAAAATAAGCAAGAAGAGTCAAAGTCTTTTTCCTGTTTGCATGTTAAGAGAGTGCACAAGTAACACCAATATGAATATTTGTGTGTCATTCACTTCTCAAACTAGCCAAGGACAGTGCCTTCCTAGTGACAAGTAGTGTGGGGCAAGACACAACCAAGAGCAATTCTAACAAATGTGGCTGACATTATTCTGATCCTGAGGGGAAAATGCCAGGGTGTGACTGAGAATCAAAACCATCCCATGCCACAACTTTCATGCTGTGAGACAATTGACAAAAATCCCACATCCCATGAAGAAAGTCCGAGAAGAAACTAGTATTATTTCTTCATACAGCTCAGAAGCCAACCCTTTTTCTTTATTGTATACTTTTAAAGTGTAAACCATGCCTTCAACAAGCTCATCCAAGAAGTCTCCCATTGCTAATACTGAGTGGCAGTGAAGGAATAGTGTTTTGGCTGGAAATGAGAAAGTTAAAATTAAAAAGGTATTCCTTGTTCGTATTTGTTAATATTGTCATTAATAAAAGGCAGCAAGTCCATTTGCTTTTACTTATGGTGCCATATCGAGATTTGTGAGTAATAAGAAAACTGCAACAATCACACCAAATTTTCCTTAATCCTAAAAATTCCTTAAGTTTTACTCCACCTGTTTATTCACTCCAAATTTCCTATCCAGAATATATCTGTTATTTTATTCAGACAGAAAAACTGTTCTCTTGTAAATTAGGTGACTAGCTAAACAGCACACGAGATGACTACTGAGCCATCAGGGCAAACAACAGCAGATCAGAAATTGTCCCAGATAATTATCCAGGCAAATAATTTAAGATATCAAAACCATGTGAAGAAATCAAGATCAGCTTGTAAGTGATTTGTTAAACAGCAGGGGAGAGTAATTCACAATAAACACTGATGTCTTTTTCCTGACATCAGCGTTACCCCTCTGCTGAGCTATAGCATGTGTTCAGGATGTTCAGGACCTTGTAAGAGGAGGCAGAAAAAAAGGAAATTTTGGTAAGCCTTTAAAGCCACTTCTTTTGCTTACACCATACACCATATGAGACAGAAAGCAAAAGATATGCTGCTTGCCAGGATCCCTTTGCAGAGGGGCCCAAAAGAGACAGTATGGTTGGAATTCCCTCATGCTGAGCTTGCCCTTAGAGTCAGAGAAGGAGCCTGGATGTGTTTGTTGAAACCACAATGGCTGGTGATGCCAGTTATACAAAAACAACAGTCCCAAAAGCTGTAATTTTTTCCCGGAAATATTTTGTGGAAAGAATTCCTATTTAGTTCTTACAGCAATGAAGGTGTAGCTATATAAAGTTGGAACATCTGAATAGTTTTCTTCTGCCCTTGTTTTCTTTTGGACTAACAACAGAACATATAGGAGACTTTCAGACAAGTAGTTAGCATTGTGAACAAACATGGTTATTCTTCATCTCTTTGTGGCCATAATCAAGAAAGACTCAATAAACTGGGGATGCAAAAGTAGTTATTGTACTTTTTCTGCAGGTCTCTTTCTGTAGTAACTCTGCCAAAGCATTAAGGAAGACAAACAATGAGCTTATAGCTCAAGGCTCTCCAGAAATCTGAAAACTCAAAACAGTTCTGAAAGACACAAGGGAGACTTTAAATGGATAAAAAACTGATGCAGAATGTTTTGCCACCATATTAATCTCATTTAATCCTGTTATCCTATATCCTTCATAAGAGCAATTTGCCCACCATTCAGTATGATGTCACTGGGGTGGAACATGCAGATTACCTTCAACAGCGGCTTTCTCCCCATCCCCCATTGCATTCTATGGGAAAATGGACAATAGGTAACATGCTGATGGGAAGATCTTGCAGGGGGTACTGAGGGGTGAACAATGAAAAGTTTCTGCAGGAGGCACCTTCCAATAATGAAATCCACAGAGCGGAAATCCCCTTTAGTCATGAGAAGAAACTTCAAAGATATGACCCCTTAAAGAACATGAATCATTTTACAGAATCCAATCCAGAGATCCAGATAACACTTTCTATTAGTAATGAAGAAGACCAATAAAATTTTACATACACCTGGTGTTGTCTGTTCTTCTTAAGGTGCTACTTTTAATTTTTATCTCTATTCATCTTCAGGAATTCATTGTTTTGCTTCTTTTCAGTCTCGTCTGTGGTTGTATACACATTTGTCAGGAAATGTGGCTGCATGTCATTGGGCATCTGTCCAGGCTGCAGTGTCTGCAGTGCCTGAGCCAGACACACTAAGAAGCTCATGGCAATTATTTCGTACTAATACCAGACATTTTTACAGAACAAGATGAAAATGCTCCTGTCAGATGTGAGCTGTCTTCCTAGTAGGAATCTGGGAAAAAAAAAAAAAAGGCACACTTTTTTTCAAGAGTTGCAATACAGCCAGGAGAACTATATTGCTGCTTGGAAGGAAAAATCCATAGTAGTAAAACTTCGATATGTGTGGCTGAAACTAGAATTATATTTTTTAAAGTAGATTTATTCCCAATGTTGACACAGTTTTCATCTAAAAAAAAATCCTTGAATCATATGAAATTCTTTATATTCACTTTCAGAAGACACTTGCATTAAGACAAATAAACAAACAAACAACAAACAACAATGAAACACGCACAGAAAAATTATTTCAAATGAGCTTGACTGCAATCTTAAATCAGGCTGTGCTGCAACTTAGCAGATCATGGACTAACTTATGTTTTGTGTAGGATAAGTTTGACTCCAAAGCCATGTCAAATGCAGAATTACCACTAAATTTTTAAACAAATCCGAACACAAAATGTTTAGACCTGGACAAATCTTTCCTTTCCTTACTAATCTTTAAAAGTTGTTTTTTAATTATATGCATGGAGATAGGTGCATAGCATAGTTTGCCAAAGAAATAAACTCCCCTAACTAATTTTAAATAATTATAATTATTGATTTTAAATAATCATGAGCAGCAATGTTTTGTATAAAGTCTATGTATAGGCAAAGTCTTCCTTGTTCTAGAAACACCACTGATTTTCAGGGGGATCACATTTCAGCTGGGAAAACTTTTTTATGCACCACAGTTCTATTTCTTAGCCAATAAATAAGCTTTTGCAGCTTATTTTATCTCTCTGTTGAAACAGATATTGCAAAGTACCAAACAGTGGACAACATCTGTGCGAATAGAGGAGATTTCTCTTCCCGTAACCGATTTATATTTGGTGGATGGAGAGATTCTGTGGAAAGCCAGGGCTATCACGTCAAAAAGACAGGTCAATAATCCAGACTAAGGAGCTCTCAAATCTAGGAGCCAAAGGTGTACGAAGGCCCAACAGCTGGCAACTGAAAGGTGCTGGCTTCAACTTGGAAACAGGGTGGAAGTTTTTAGCAGCAAACACAACTGGCCACAGGTCTGCTACCCATCAACTGGAGGCTTCTGTGCAAGATGTCCTGACCTTGGGAAAGGCAGGCTTTAATTCAGCTGCGGGTTCTTGAGTTTGGTGCAGCAATGGCTGGGTGAAACTTTATGGCTTGAGTTATGCAGGAGGTCAGACATGCTGTCCAGAACAGACTCTTTGGGAAAGGAAATTTATAAAAACAGTAACAGAAATATGTAACCCAGTGAGTGTATCAAGCACTTATTTAGGACTTGGGTTCAACACCTCGAATGTAATGTACTTTTCCCCCTCAGATTCCAAAAGCCATTTATATCAGGACAGCTTCTCATGACTACTTATATTTATAGTTTGTCTGCCCGGTTGTCACCGCTCACATTTTTAGGCTTTGCATTGGATTTTAAATCCCCTGAGTCATCTCATGCTCATGTTTACCACTTTTTTCCTTCTTTTATGAGATTTTTCCATGAACCTGAAAATAAAAACATCCTTTCCTCTTCTCCACTGAAAAGTCACAACCACAAGTCATCCATCACAGCTCTGATTTGTCCCTTAAAATTTTCTCTGATTCCTCACAGAAGAGGCATTTCCAAGCAAGAAATTCAAACTCCATTTCTCCCTATTTCCCAGGAGATCTGAAAAGAACTGGCCTTTCTTCCGAATATTTCATTTCCATTTTTTCTTCAAATTCTGAGTAAAAAATTAATTCAGTGAAAACTTGGTCTTCTCATTCCCTGGCGCCTCAAGCATTTGCAGTTCCTTTTCAATTTTTTTGAGCTGTTTTTAAGCTGGAAGGAAGAGAGCTGAGAGGGAACAGGCCATGCTGTGGTTGTGTCCGTCGTCTCCTTCACTCATCATTCGTCTGTTTCAAGCTTCAGAAACTTATCAATTACTTTCTTTTGTTCCCTGAAAATAAAGAAATAACTCACACACAAAGCGGAAAAAAAAGTATCAAACAGCATGTCCAGAAACATTGCATAGCACTGTTTACTTCGAAAAGGAGCTTTTAACTCCACATTCAGCTCTGTGCTGTACTATGGGCTCAATGTGCTGATTACAGGCATGCAGCTAATATTGTCCTGCCTTTTACTCTGAGTGGCGAACAGTCTCAGACTTAGCTGAGATTTGTCATCTGAAGCATCACTCTTCCCAGATGTACTAAGGCCTTTTCCTACAGCTTTCTGCAGATGGGAATAGTCTCATACTGCCAGGCTGTTACATACATGTGTGGTACCTGGGCAGCCATAGGGTGCTGTACCAGAGACCTCAGCGAGGCACATGTGTCCATCCAGCTTCCTGGCACCTTGGCAGTGCTGTGGCCCTCTACACCCAGCATGCTGAGCACATGGGTAAGGTTTGCAGCTGACTGTTGGTTTCTAGATCTTCACACTTAGTTGTTGGTTTAAGAGATGACACAATACAGAGGGAAAAATAACGTGATGTGTGGGAGCTGGCAGCTGGGATTTTTCCCAAATGTTTGGGAGGATCCCTTTTCTCATAGATGGAGCTGCCAAGAAACATCCTACTTCTTTCAGAAAATACAGATTGTTAGCAATAATCTTCTGCATAAACTATTTTCCCAGTCCAAAAGCTAACCTTACTGTAAAACAAGAAAGCCTTATTCAAAGATGCTTATTATTTCAAGTGGGAGAAGAAAGCAAAGAGGCCCAACAGGCTGTGGTGAAAAGACTAATCTAACACCAACAGCGGTAAGTACAAAACTACCTTGCAAAAGACTTTGAAGGAATGGGAGGGAGGAAAGAAAGCAGGCTCCTTTCCAAGCAAAAGGTCTATTGCCTATCACCCTCAGCCACAATGGTGGGAAATTTTAAATCTGGCTATGTCCAAGGCCAAAGACTAACACTTTAGAAAGGAGACAACATAATATAGCACACTTGTTTTCACGGACCCATACATGGTTGTGTCATTCTTACTCTGTTTTTGTCTTTCATTCATATTCTTTGTCTTTTTATTTGATAAGGAGATAAAGCATTTCCTTACCTTAATGAAAGATTAGGCAGGATGGTGAGTCATAAACTTTTATTTTTCTGGTTTCTATCCAGTGCATTAATAAATAAGGGATGTAAATATCTTTATATGGCTGGAGTAGAAGTCCTCTGCTGCAACTCTGAGCAGAGGTGGTGACAGTGAAACCCATGCAGGGCACTGTACAGGCCCTGGCAATTGGAACAGGAAAGAGACAAACACTCAGCAGAGCCTGCTGCCACTGGGTTGAGGACACAGCGGGTTTCCTCCTGACTGAACAACTGTCAGTGATCACTCCTAGCGAAGGAAAGTCAGAAATCAGAGCAGCATGATCTGTTGGGCTTAACTACAAAAGCTAATTCAGAAGCCCCTGAAGCTGCCAAAATTATAAGGACAAAGAATTTGGCTTAAAGAGACGTTCTTTCTCTTTCTTTGAAACTGAGTAACTCCAAGGTGGTGTAGAACATAAACATACTAGAGAAATATGAAAGCCTGCAGGTTGTTTGTCATAACCATATACGATACATAAATACTGGTAGCACAAATGAACTTGAATTTGAAGCTATGAATTCCCAGTCAAACCTCCTGAAAATTTAGCGCATGTCTGGGAGCGAAGGTTTGGGTTGGACTTCTCCCTCATGGGCAGACAGAATGTACTAAGTCTGAGTCCAATTCTGTGTTTTCCTTTGTTTTAGTTGTTATGATAGTCATGGCTACTGCTGCAAAACTAGGCCATTAAAAAAAAGGCCAACAGCCCAATCCAGATGATTCCCATTTGAGCTAAAGTCCTTGGGCTCAGCAGTAGACAGAGAGGTACCTATTTAGGACATGTGTTTTCTCTTTATTTCTACCCTTGACTAGTTTTGGATGGTACAGCTAGTTGACAGATGAAATTTCCTTCCTAGGGAAAAAGGCTGAAATTTTCAAAACTGTTTTCATCCCAAATTGGCATTTTCAGAGACCAATATGTTTCAAAAAAAATTAGTTCAGAAATGTCAAAATATATTTTTTTAAAAATCAAACCCAAATATTCAATATTTCCCAACCTGTTTTAAGCTTGCTCCCACATGAACTGGTGTGAGCTCTTAGGTTGAAGTCCTGTTGCTCTCCTAGGGAGTGGCAAGTCAAGTGCATTAAGCTTACACTTATGCCTATAGATTTTGGGCTGACAGAAAGCTGCTCAGAAACTAGAATCTGTATGGAAAACTTAAACTGGTGCAATGCAACATATTGCTAAATATGCCAAGAACTGCCTAAGATGAATACCCTGGTCTGGCTCTGATCGATCTTCACAATGTGAACACAGTGTTAGATCCAAAAAGCAACCTAGCCATATTATCATGGCACAGAACCTACAAATGCTTCACTCCACTTCTCAGCCAAATAGTGTAGAAATTCACTGTGTCTTTCATCTGTTGCTGCAAAGCTTATATTGTGCAAAGGCCAAATCATCATTAAAAAATTAACAGCTGGTGAACCTTACCGTAGACCTATTAAAAGAAGTTGTTCCAGGACTTGCAGAACTAAAGAGTGGGAATGGAATGGTCTGTCAGGATTCAAAGATATGAGGGATGGTATTATTTAGAGGGGAAAAAAAAAAGCAAAAATACTGAGATCCTGCCTCCAGAGAAATTAATGGCATTTTCTACAGGTTTCACACTCATTCTTTAGACTGAGCTGTGCTTTGAGGTACATTAACTCTTTCATCTAGACTAAAACATGAAAAAAATCACTTTCTTGCTGATTTCCCCAACTTTTAAAAGATATTGTGAAAGCGCAGTGTTCTTATAATACTATTTTAATGAGAGAGAAGTGTAGCTATGTTGTCTCACAGACTTTATAAAATTGTGCTTAGAACTCATTCACTTTGTTGACTCAAATTATGGAAGCAATTCTTGTTGTAGGATTCTTTATATGTCCCAGAGCATCCATAACTCACTGAGTTCAGCCATCCACAAGTGTTTAATTATGGACTCTTTCATGTAAAAAAAAGTTTGCCAGCAGTCTTTTGGCAGAGTAAGGAATGAACTTTGTAGAGGAAAACCAAGTTGTTCATGAGCGGCAGCCGTGAAAATGGGGAAAAGAACTTCCCCAGAATTCCTTGAAGATTCAGATTGCTGGATCCTGGCATGGTTTGGTCTCTTATATAAATCTTGCTGGAATTGTGCCAAATTTTGCAGCTGTTAAAATGTATACATTTAAAAATAGCATGTGAAAATTAAACTTACAAGACAGCATTATGCAAGATGTGAGCTCAAACTTTGTCCAGAAAGGGATACAGCATCGGGTGTTTGAAAATAATATTTCTTTGTGCTTTTTGAAAATATAAACACTGATAATAAAAAAGTCCTGTATTATTTACAGCTTTAGTCCTGGGAGGTTTCATGTGAATACCTTCTCTTCCCTCTCTCTGCCTTTGGTTTGAGATTCAAGGCTGAAACTGCTGTGCAATACAAATTTTCCATCGAATGTCTATTTCTGAAGCAAAATTTCTGCCATTCCTAACTGCTGAAGTTTGAGATTCTGTATCGGGCTAGCACACCATATCGCAGCCTCAGCCTCCCCTACCTGAGACACTCCTGCCTCACCTCAGCCGTGGACATCAGGTGCGCCAAAATACGTGAAGACTTATTTGCAGACTGATGTTGTCTTATGTCTGTCCAGAAGACAGAATACAAAATTGAAAAAAGCAGGACTTAAAGAAAAATAAAGAGGTTATTTCAATATGCAGTTTGTTGTACTGCAAGTGAAAGTTTTGTTGGAAAGAAGGATTTCCCCCTCCACCCTCCCCTCCCTGAGGCTCCTGGCCTTCCCCCTGCAGCCTCCTCTGACAGCTCGGTGCCCTGCGTGTGCTGAGCTGGACCGAAGCCCCCAGGCAGCGATGAGCCGTGGGGTTGCGGGTGGTGTATGCCAGGGCAGCGCAGGGGCCGAGGGAACCAGCCTCCCTTCTGTGGCCCCTGGCAGAAATGCAGGAAAGTTCTCCTTAAAAAGCTATGAGTTATGCTGTTTTGCACCCGAGTCCTCAGCTGAGAGAGTGGACATGGCCTTTTCAGGTTTTCAGCGACCAACCAGCCAGAAGGCCAGGGGTCAGTTTCGAGAGAGTATGAGGGTGAGATATTCCCCTCCAAGGGTGAGCTATTCCCCTCCAAGCGCTCCCATTGAGGCTCAGTCCGCTCCCCTCCAGGGCCTGGCGGTGCTCCGAGGTACCTTGAGGTACTCAAGTCCTTGCAGTGTGAGCTCATTTGTTGTCATTTCCACTTCTGGGAAAAAAAGGGTCATAAGAAGAGACCAGTAAATGTGCAGTATTCATAAAGCACGGCCTTTAACGAAACACACGTTGCAGTGTTATCATATCCAGGAAAACAGCAGCAGGCAGCATAACTTTGAAATACCACCCAGAAACTGTTGTTTGGAAAAGACAACTCATAGCATCAAAGCCTAAATAAATTTGCCAAACCATACTTCAATTTACTGCCAAGACACCAAATTTATCCCATTAATAGCAACGATCTACTAGGCAACATGGTGACCGCTACAGCAAACTGGACATAGTTTATTTCACAGAGGTCAAGATTATGAAAAGATCCCTATGGATATTGATACTCCATGAGAAAAGTAGGATTTTTTTACATATAAAATTGGTCTGAAGTTAGTTTGTTACTAAATAAGCCTTAGAGGAAGAATACAACAGAATCAATGTAACTACTAGCTGTCAAGTCTAAGGAAAAATATTTATGAAAATTTCAAATGTTTAGATGAACAGTTTCAGACCAAAAATAAATGAGAAATAAATGTCTAATAGAAATTGGATTTAAGAAGTGTAAATTTACAACATAAGGTTTATAACCATACACAAAAAAGACAAGTGAATGCCCTCGTTGCTACCTTGCTTTGTCAGACTGTCCTTATCTGCAGTCATTTAGATGGCAGCATAGGTGGAACAACTTCCTCCTGTATCCACAAAGAGGGGAAGGGAGGGAGGAGTTGTGACTCCCTGTTCCCTTATGGTTCTCCTCAGCACACTGAGCCAGCGAGAAAGCAGTCACCTCTTCACCTGATATATCCTGATTTACATGCCTAAGCCCTGCAACAGTGTGCTCCGCATACTGAAACACTGCTTTCCAAGCTGCTTCCCAACTTGTCAGACTTCTGAGAGTATATCCAAGTCAGGGCTTGTGAAAATTGTAATCACAGAATCAACTGACATTCTGACATATGTTTCTGACAATGTGCATGGGGATGTGTATGCATAGGTCCAGAGGGAAAATTCTGAAGACTGTGATATGTCTGACATTGCTATGTGACATTTGTGTATGACGAACCTGTGTGTTGAGCTATGTTTCTCACTCTGATTGCCAGGAACTCTTTAGGGGACAGCAGGGACAAGAGGTAGAGGCAGTTTGCTTTATAATGTTGTTTTTCTTCTTTTATTTTTGTTCCAGAAATGCATTTTGTACTCTATGTATCTTTCAGAATGGATTCCTGAAAGCAAAAATGCAGATGTCATAGCCAGCTGGAATGGAAAAAGCTGATAAGGGGTTAAAACAGAAAACCAAAACCAAAACAAAAACCAACCCCCTCCAAAAAAAAAGAAAAACAAAACACTCTATGCAAAATAGATGCTGCAACTATATGTAGAACATACTTTTTGTATACACGCACATTGTGTGCATGCATAGATGTCACATATGTGAATACACATGTACACACAAGGACATTTATAAAGTGCATACACATAGGCAAAAATCCCCCTGAACCACCTGAAGTGCTGTTCTTGGTCTGAGAGGGAGGAGATTGGTTTTGCTGTTAAATATTTTACCACCTGAACTCAGGGGATAATAGTAAGCATACGTAATTTTGAAACTGACGTTAGTCTTATAAGACTTTCCTGCAAAGGCTTGGTCTCTTGGTGTCTTTTGGAGAGTGCTTGTAAATGTCTATGTATACTTCTAAGAACTACATAGATATGAGTTCAGGGAATCAGTCTCTTTTAGGTATAATTCACAATGTTGATACTAATCAGCAGAACTCAAAGCAGATCTCACTGGTTTGGGTCCGTTGACTTCCTTTATTCTGATATCAGGTCTTTAATATCATGTTTACATTCTGATAACCTGAAAGGACATTTCTTAGCATAGGTGAAAGGTGAAATCAAGTGATGCAGTTTTTGATGGCTATTGTTGACTTAAATATGGAAGCAAAATATGCTGTGTAGGAAATTCATGAAATTTAAGTCCCCTTTATTTATACAGTCTGTAGATGCTCGCTTGCAGGATATAGGATTCAGATTTATGAGGAGCAGGAAGGAGAGGGTGGTAGTTGTTACTCCTATTCCTAGCCAGAAATGACAGTGTTTGCAGAACCAACCAAATAATATTCTTTTATTTCTGATATTTCTGTATCTGTGCTCAAAAAGAGATAGCTATGTTTTAAATCTTTTTCAGCACATAAACACATAGACTTTAGGGAGACCTATCTGAACCACACTACAATTATCTGAGCCTGGAAAGTATTACAAATCCCTAATCACAATTGCATGGATTTGATAATGCAGAGAAGTTCAAATTGAAGGAGTGACAGTTGAAATGTAGGAAAATGAGGTTAATTGGTTTCAGCAGTTATAGGGCGTAGAAATAATAAGGTACTGGGCTGGTTGCAGGGACACCTGCCACCTCTTTTGTTCTCAGCCATGACCTGCCATGGTAGTGATGGTAGGCCTTTTCCACTCTTTGTCACTGCTTTCTTTTCCTGTTTTGGCTGTCCCATCAGACTGTAAGCGTCTGAGAACAGGCACATTACTGCCTGTGCAGGATTTGGGTACAGGGTGGTGTGGTTGTGAGTGGCTCTTCCATTCTTACAACACTCATACTAGTAATTATAACAGCTTATACTTGTCTCCAGTGAAGTAATCTGACAGAAAACTAAGAACTTTGCCCAGACTTTTCCCTGAAAGGCAGAAAATGATGAATCAATTTTACAACAAACTGGTTGAACCCCAATTTGGAGGTCCTAAGATGTTATGTCTGACTGATGCATTTATACATGATTGCATGCAAATTGCTACAAAATTAAACTTTTTTTGTTGGATTTCTTTTGTGGATGAGGTAAGTTTGTGGTATCTGAGCTACGATGGCTGGCCATGTCTCTAATTTGGAGCAATTCCAGCTGCATCATTTTACTTACATGATTGTAGTCGCTGCCAGAGGCCTTTAAACAGGAACATGGAGGAATTCTACTAGCATGGAATGGTAGCTGCCCTTAGTGCAGCATGTAAAATTATTTGATAATACAGGGTGTTTCAAAAAGATGGACCCAGTTTCAAAGCAGTACATTGCAAAAATTGGGTCCATCTTTTTGAAACACCCTGTATATGGCATAGTATTGAACAACCTCCTGGAAACCTTACCAATGCAGAAGTTCAAAAGAAATGGCATGGCCTGGCGTTCATAAACAACACAGGCTGAATTAGCTGCTTCTAACTGCATCAGAAACTTTTGCTCATAGATTTAGCATTTACTTCTAGAATTAAAAGAGCTCAAAAGTGGCATGACTAAAAAGGCAATGCAGCAATAAAAATTCCAGTTTGACTCTAGGGACAGCTTCAGAGACATTGTGGTCAGAATTTTCTCCATTATTTGCAAGTTGCCAAAGAAGAACATTTTTTTATTCTGGATTTGCTTTGGGAAATCTATTAAGATTTTTAATTGCATTCAAAAACATTCTTATGGTTTGCAACCAAGTCTGCAGGAAGTTTATCCAGCCCTTCATTAAGGTCTCTAAGTGTGGCTGAGACTTGTGTATTAGCAAGGTGCTTTGCTTGTCTCTGCCTAATAAAAATACAAGGAATAATGTCAATTTGCGGAATGAAAAGAGCAGAAGGGAAGGAGGGGGCACAAGTTATGAGCTGCTTCGGTCTTCATTCTCAGGAAGTACTTACCAACTTCCATTGCCTCATCCCATCTCTTCCATTAGGCAGCCTTTATAAATTACAGGAATAAGTGGCCCTCAGCAAATAACTTCACAACAGAGAGCAACAAGCTGCGACTGAGGCAGAATAGGAAACTCCTTTCTGAGCTCCTAGCATTTTTTCCTCTCAATCAGGATGAAAGGCAAAAATCTCAGTAATTCCACAAATTGAAAATCTGAAAAATGTATGAGCTGAGCACAGATGAAACATTTCATTTCAATAATTTTGTAATATCTTTTTACAATGCTGATCTTCCTTTAATAATTTCATGTCTAAATTTGCTTAGGTTTCAAAGGCTACTTCTGTAAAAAGTTCCATCATGAAGGAAATGGAAGCTTTCTAATTCAAAATGTTGAAACAGGACTATTTTAATGCTTCCTATAAAAAATAATATTTAAGGAGCAATGGGAAATGGAGTCTTTTCTTATCCGTTAGTCTGAGTCATAACTCAAATGAATAACAAACACTATGTGTTTCAGTGTGATGGCTCCTCAGTGACTATTTTTTCCTATCTGGTTGACTGCAGCAGCATCTGGATCAGGCCTAGGAAGATGATTCTCTTAACTGTGCCAATACCAGAGCAGAAGGCTTTGCTCATATGCTGATACATCGACAGAACATCAAAGAGAAATATTTATTTTTTTTACCCAAGAACAAGATATTTGACAGTGGAGCTGGTCACAAATGAAGCGTATCCTCTGCTAATAAAAGTTTCCCTTTACAGTCAATTCCATGATTAAGCCAAATCCACCACTTTGTTCCTCCACCTGTCTCTGTGGGTTAGCAACAGTTTCCTCATCCTTTCCCCCCAAGTGGGATGCCAGTGCCTCATCTGGACTGCAGAGGCACAGGTGTTGTGCCCACATTTGTGAAGAATTTTGTTTTTGCAATCCTGGCAACCTGTCTGAGCTCTGGCAAGCTTTTTACTAAATGTGATCAAGAATGGAGGAAACAACACACTTCCCATGCTGCTCATGGGTTTTTTTACTCTAAAAATCAGGAATTTGAATATCTCATCAGAAACACCTGTCATTTGTTTAGAACTCTAACAAAAACGTTAACTTTTGTTCATTAAAAGAAGTACTGAAATGTTTTAGAGTTTAATTCCATGTGATTCTAAAAGTCAGAGATGTGATATACCTCTTTGGGCCAGACTTACATATTCAGTTTGTACTGTCCGTGCAACACCAATCACACAAACATATCCAATAGGTAGTTTTGTGTCTGTGAGTTATGCTGCTGTAACGGACACATCTCTCACTTACTATATACATTTTAGCTTATATCGTAGCTGCATTTTGCACCCAGTTCTCTATAAACGCATGTATTTTATGGCTTTTACCAATTGTTTTTCTAAAGCAAATATGAATATGAACAACATGAAAAGTTGCCACCTGTCCATGTGTCACACCAGCCAAGGCAGAATGCTTCCCACCTAGTCACAGTGGGAAAGAATCGATGTGACTCAGAGGCAGGGAAAGGAAAATAGGTGTCAGAACGCTGGACCAAGTGCTCTGTTTGCCAGGGAGAAGGGTTATGAGGGCCAGGCAACTCTCCATTGCCTTATTTAATGGATTGTAGACCTGCGGTTTCTGCTCCTATGGCATCCATCTGCCCCGTAGAAACAAAATTCTTCAACTAGTTGTCATTGGTTTAGTGATAGCTACTGATCCACATGCTTTGAGACGTGGTGTTGCTAATATAGCCAGTAAGCATGTCAGTAAACAAGTCAACCCCAAACCAGAGAATATGCATGTGTCCAGTGTGTGCGTGCATAAGTTTCAAACTGTCTCCTCTCATGCCATACTGATGAGCAATATATTCTGGCCATTCCTTTCCCATGCAGGCTTAGCATGGTCAATTTGTGTACTCAGCACTGAAACCTACACTTTTCCCAGGACCTCTCAGGTCAGATTGCCCATAACCTATCGCTCCTTTGATGGCTCTCATCCTGTTTTCAATTGATGTGGCAGCACGTGAATACAATATGACCAAAAGCTTGATATAAAATTCATTTGTCTAAACACCAGCTATTTATGTTTGATGGCCTGAACAATTATTAATCCTGATTGGAAATATATGCCATTGTGTCTACAGTGTCCTGTCACGGCATCCCTGTTAGCTCCCCTGAGGCCAAATTCTCTGACAATACACACAGTGTCCGGCTCTTTCTGCACACAGTACCATGCCCTAGCCAAAACCCCAGGCAGGAAACCTCTTTTTCTGTATGCTCACCGGTGTGGATGATCCCCAGGGATTTTCTTGGTCTGCCAGTGTATATCCCATAAGACAGGAAACAGCCCCCGCACCACTATGTCAAATAATTTCCATGCCTTCACATACTGATAAAAATGCCATGGCATGTGCACCCCTCGGCCTTGGTGTGCAGAACATGCATCCTTCCAGATAGGGCATGAGCTCCCTCACTTGCCCTGCTCTGAGGAAAGCCCTAAAGGGGTTGGAGCTTCCCTTACCTTACAGAGAGAGTGGAAAGCTCCAGAGAAGCAGCAGGCCTGCTTTTTGTGTTAAAAAAGCAATATATACCTCCTTGCTTTCCTCTGACCTCTGAATTCTCACTCTTACTTGGAAACTCTGCTCCACCACTGCCAATGAAATACCAAGTTCAAGGCTGCCAGATGACCTACATGTGCCTAGCAAGCAGTCACATATGAAACCCAGCACAGCAGGCACCAATCACCCTATGTCTCGCTGACATTCACGTGATGCCATTTTTTCAATAGTTATTCTACAGAGCCACCATGTGCCAGCCTGTGCTCAGCCCAATGAAATACAAAGGCTGGCTTGGGCAATGGTACCAATTACTGCAAAGGTACCTACTTCACCTGTCACAGCGTTTTTTTTTTCTGATTCTTACAAGAAATATGTGTCTGTTTTAGACTTGTGTTTTGTCACCTGGCACAGTGCCCTGGGGAGGATCTTGGCTCCCACATTCTCGCACATGCACACACACTGCAGGGCTCTATCCTCCCAACTTCCCAGCAGCCTGAACCGTGCCACACCACATTCCTGATCTCCAGGATTTCTGGACCGATTTCTTGCTGGGTGAATGACAGGGGAAGGATAGAAGAGAAATGTAGACTGAAAATTGTCTGAAGGCACAGCAGGCAGAATGTGGCATAGACAGCCCTGGAAAACTGCAGAGGCAATTTATGGATCTGCAAGGTAGACTGAAACATGACATTTTTCCATTTTCTATTGCCCTTACCGAGATAATTGTCAGGAACACTCTACCAGGGGATTGCAGTAACGAGTGATAGAAACATTGATTTTTGAATGTTCAATCGTGTAGAAGAATCCTCAGCTTGGGTACATCATTGTAACTTCATTTTTACTTCAGTAGGGTATTCCATTTTCCGTCAGATTACAGCATTGCCCTATGTACAAAAATATCAAGATTGTGGTTTCTTTGGGGTTTTTCAATTATTTTTTTTTTTAAATGCTGAACGAATTAGAAACCCACTGTAAGACTATAAATAATATTTTAGTGCTGGCAGCTAGAATTCCTGGATCTTAATCCAAAGGGGCTATAATAACCATTTAGTCAGACCTCCTGCCTGAAAATGGGCACAGACTGAATGAAGGAGCATTGTACCTCTGGGTATATATTTCTATATTTCCTGTTTCAGTGACACAGAATTGAAAACATGGGAGGTTAGTTGTGCGGCAAAAGCCAAACGTGCCATCAATTGTTACTCTTGTGTTTCATATACACTGTATTGCAATGCCGCATTTCCTTTGCTTACAGTGAATCAATACAAGGATATCATCTACCGAAGAATCAGAAAGCACTACAGTCAAAGAGTAAGTTAAGTTTCCTTAAAGTCTGAATGAAAATGCATGCAAACCTTTTGTTATTGTTGCTGTTGTTGTTTTCCATATGCATCATACATTCATTTGCTAATTTTACTTACATTTTATTTGAAAAAAAATGAGAATCATTAGGTAAATTCCTAAAAGATAACAATGAACGAATCAGAAATACCACCAGTATTTTCTTATTCTTCCAGTTATTTTTTCAGATGAGTGAGAAAAAAAAAAGTGATAAAATATTCTATCCAGAAGCCTACACTGTGTAAATGATTATTATTAGCTAAAATAGCATATGAAATAAAATCAGACAATTTTAAGCTGAATTTATAGTGAGGTAGAAGGTTGATTTGGGGAGTTTTGTGTTTTGGTTTTGTGTTTTTTGGGGGGCTTAGGGTTTATTTTTTTCATTTATGAAGTGGAATATTGTAGTTGGTGAACTGATTTGATAGAGTTTCTCCCAGCGAAGGGAGTAATGAGAACATAATAGCTAATCCCTCAAAAGTTCAACTGGATTAAAAACAATTTGAATTCTTTTACGGAACCAAAAATAAAGCTATTTGCAGATGGTCTTTATTAGAAATACTGGTGGCAAGGATTATTTCACAGCTCTAATAGTGTGTCTCGCCAATATCCCTTAGGCCTTAAGATTTTCAGTATCAGAGATTAGCATTCTCTTCATAGTCATCTGCTTGCATTAAAGAAATATATTTACCATACACACATATAGATGTGATATACATACACACACACAATAGTTCTTTAATGCAAGCAGACAAATATATATTAAAATATTTTTGTATATTTATATTACAGGAAAAAGTGTGAGATATACTTGATGCTGAAAAAACATACTGTTTCAGACTAATTTTTCTCTTTTTGAATCTGCAACTCAGAAGGTTAACAATTTATTTCATACTATGCTGATAATGCAAATTATACACTACTGTTGCAAAACCAATTTCCTGTAAAAAACAGACATACCTGGGAGAACATATCAGCCCCCATGTCACCCCACTGCCTTCACTTAGCTACAGTACCACACACAGACAGGTAGTTAGATATATAGTTCTCCAGCCTGCATATATTATCTGATTGGCACGTTCACTTGCTCCTTGACTGCCATAAATGAGTGGCTGTGCAGGTGCCATTAGTACATGCATCTTTTTCTGAATGCACCATTGTAGGAGTAGCTGAAAAGCTGTTTGTACTACGCAGTCAGAAAGTTGGCAGCAGCGCTGGGTGAAAAATGGCAAGTATGTTTCAAGAAAAATTAAAAAACCTCGTATTTACTCTACATTTTTTAACATCTCAATGAGAAATTCAAAAAACCTGGAGGTATTGAAACCAAATAGTTTTCAGGTTTTGATTTAACAATGATTGCGTTTTCTTCTTCCTGCCTTTCTTCCTGCTTCCTCCCATTTTCTTTTGCTATTTTCATTCTTTACTCTTTCTTTTCAAGTAGAAGAAAATGAAGATAAAGAAACAGAAAGGAATGAGAGGGAGCAGGAAACAATAGCTGAGAAGCTGTAACAATTTTAGCAGGTTAGTTTGACAGAAAGGCCTTTGTACTAAGGTAATAAATGTGTGAGTAGGTGAAGCTCAACAATATACAAGATAGTTTACATCTCCCCAGTTTGACAGAAAACTACTTGGCTTACTCAGAATGTGTCCATTCAGCTGTTTGTAGATTTTGCTCCGATGTCTTTTCTCTTTTAGAAATGGAATGGCGCTTATTTAGGCAACACTGTAAAAGCTACCTGCCTCCTTTTTCTTCATGGCTTGGGGTGTTTACAATTTATGACTTGGATCAGCAGATATATGTGTTTCATGCATATATATAAAACTCTTGAAAAGTTGGCAAGATACATCTTTGATTTAGCAAGGAAAAGAAACAAAAATTTAATGGTTACAAATTTGGGATTGAGCTGTTCCTCCATTTCAAGCTTAATTTGTTTGCTTTCCATTTCAGCAGCTGCTGGAAGCACTCTTTAATAGGAACCAAATAAATCCATACCACTTGTCCCACTCTGAATTGGAGGCCAAATCTTTCTGCTAACTATCTCAACATTTAAGAACTAAAAAGCATCTCAATTTGAATTTCCATGCCATGAAAAAAAATCCAAACAAACCAGAAGAGGAATAGTAAGAGCTTTGTTAGGCAATCTATGGGCATGTGACTTGTAATTGCAGTAAAATCTTCACCATTCCCAAAAAAAGTTGTTTGCAATCTGAAGTGCAGTTTCTTCCTCTCCAAATCTGGTAAATGTCAATTATGTTTTGGCTGCAGTTTAATGCTGACATATATCTATTTTATTACAGGTTAAATTTTTAGGTCTTTTGATATTTAGCCTCTCCCTCTGATATGTCTCATGGCAAGGCAGCTGTGAAGAAATTTCTGGATTTGTGGGCATAGAAACAGTTATCTGAGAAAATTATCAGGATTCTCCCAGACCTACATGGCATGTTTCTCCCTATAGACTTGGAAGTTTTCTGCTCTAAAGTCTGCAGGTCTCCCACACTATGTCCATAAATAAAAGCAGATTTTGAATCCCTGCCTTTAGTCCTAAATCCCAAGGTAAGGATTGACTGGAATACATTGGAACAGATCTTTAGGTTTGGACTAAGTGCTAGGCTTAGGTCATTGCCATGCTTTTCAAGCACTCAAAAAAACCCTACTGTAATATGCTGTTTTGGTACTGGGCCAGGCAAATCTTGCCCAAATTTTGAGTGCAAGCACTGTCAGCAAAGAGCTGTATAGTTGTAAGCAGGAGGCACTTCAGTGCGATTCAAGTGAAACTTGTCCCCTTATTTCACTTCAAATCAGCTGATCAGAAAAAAATGGCTGACAGTGCCAAGAGAAAAACAGATAAGCCAAACTACTAGTTTGTTTTTCCAGGGAGAGTTTCATGCAATTTATTAAACAGAGAATCCAAAGCAGTAATCAACACGTTCCCTGGGATATTACTGAAGATATGGTGTATGGTGTATTAGTATGATATGGTGCATGACAGCCGAGAGACTCAGTGCAATTCTTACTCACTCTCTCCAGCCCTGAAATCAGCAACGCGGATCATTCGTCTAAGTCATCTTCTATTGTTTTGGCGTGAATCAGTGCACAGAGGTTTAAGGACATCCCAAGCAGATTTGTTCATTTAATAGGGTAAGAACAAAACAAAAATAACAACTGCTTTATTTGAAAGCCAGGACCAAGGGAGATTTAGTTTAGCTAAAGCAATATTTGACTCCACTTCAAGTTGGGCAGGAGTTCAGCCAGAAGTTATCATATGATTGGGTTTTGGGTATTCTATTTTTTTTTGTAAGTCTGTGTGAAATGATCTAGTTAGTGGTCTCAGTCCAAGTTCCAACCTTTAAGTGCCTCTGTTCCTCTCAAAACCTCACAGTTTGCACCATTGTCAAGAGTCTCAGAACAGAAGGGAAGAGATAGAACATGTAGTCTGCTCAAGGGCTGTTCTGCACATCTGAAATAAAGAGATGAAGGACATGAAATGATGCCATTAACTGCGTTCTTTTGTCAGTCCTCCATTAAGAAGAAAACATTGCTGAGAAAAAAGAACCAAAGTACCAGCTACACCAACTGGTCCATTCATAATTTTATTCTGATTTTCTTCTTAATTTTATCATAAGCTAAAAATTACAGGAGTATCCCAGCAAGTACTTTTTGCCATTGGCACACTATTATCTGGTTAAGAGTCAGCAGGAACTACACAGTGAAGATGAAACAACTTTGACTTATTTCTGAGCCATTCAAAGAGCATGTGCCCTAAAGTTTGTTCAAAGTTAACTTTTCAGTCATTTGCCTTTCAAGATATGTAAAATAAAAATATCAATACAAAGATTAAGTAGAAAATATCTTGAAATACACCTGTGTATTTCAAATATATGAAGTTATCCAGTTTAAGGAAAATTTTTTATGTCTTATACACTCTAGACTTCATTGCAACCAATGTAACATATTTAGTCTGTATTTAAAATAAATATCGCACAGAATAGCACATGTTCAAAGTAAAGGAAAAGCTTTCACTAATCTCTCACCCACAGTTCAGTCTTGAACTACACCATTTGCTCACTCCTGGTATAGTATTTTAGATAGAACTTCTCAGAGCACTGTAGTTAAGAATGACGTTTTCTCAGTCCTATTGCTTCTGACCTCCTCAAAAGTAACCTATATTCCTAAGAGTATATCAGGACAATTCAGCACTTAAGAACACTTGCAAAGCAAACTCCAGTAGGCTAGAGAGTAATGTAAAATGCGTGAAGTCATGGGATATTTTCTTTGCCAACAGCAGCTACAACATACCAATAATAATTATATGCCATTTACTCATCTATTCATTGGAGTGTTTTACCTCTCTTCCTCCACGTCCTCCTACACCTCCCCTCCACCTTTCCAAATTAAATTATGCTCTTAAAAATGATGCTTGTCACTCAGGATTTCAGCTGAAAATGAAATTTCAAATGTCAGAACATGCCCTCAACCTCAGATAAAGGGATAATGGACGATTAAAAGAGATTATGAAATCAACAGTAATATTCTAAATGTATATAGTTATATTTGCTCAAACTTTGGAGTAGATGAAAATGTCTTGTCTTCTGAATAAGCTTTACCAAATCGCACAGATATTAAAATAAAAAAAAAAAACCCTGACATTTATTTCTTTTCTGCAATTTCACTTTACTCTTCCTCATCCTCGTATCGTATTGAAAACAGCAGATGGTACTGCGAAAATTTTAGTTTTATGTCTGTTCTATTGAAAGGTGCTATGCAGACTATGTAGCTGCAGACTATTTCTGATTCACAGCACTTAAACAGGAGTAGAATCAGTCCCTGCAAGGATTACAGAAACATATGGTTTCCTTGGCATTAATCAGAACTGTTGGATAATGGCTCCCCTCAGAGGTAGTATAGGAAGATGCACCAATCCGGTATGTCAACTAGCTACAAGATGTCAGGAAGAAATAGATTGTACATTATGTGTGATAGTTGAAAATGCACTGCAAACTCCATCCTTAAATGCATTAGAGTTTACCAGTTTAGTTCTTTTCCTTTATTGGAAATGACTGTAGCTAATTGATAAAATCTATTATAATCTATTATATATAAATCTATTATAATTAATGATGGAAAAACATATAGGAATTTAGAAATGGCAAATTGGTATCAAGGACTAAGCCTCATTTTACAAAACAGAACCATTTTGAGATTGTATTAGAAGCATGCAAAGAAGAAACCTAGCTGATCATATTCTAATGTGTCAGCTTCACAAAGTTAAATGAAGGCAAAATAATGAATAAAAGATTTCTATTGATTTAAAGTCTATTACTTGCAAGTTAGAAATTTTATAATTTGTCAACCAGATGTTTTGAGTGGCTCTGTGCCAGGCTCAGCTATATTTGGGAGAATGCTCCCTCTCAGTAATGCCCCATTCAGTCCTTCAAATCTCACAAGAAAACTCTTTTGCCTCAAAGCTGTTAATTTAGGATAACACTTGAGTGTGTACTCTGTCCTATACCTGTTCGAGGGATTCTATTAAGAAGCATGGGTCTGACTTCTTCCAATATTATCTCATGCCACTTTTATGAGATGCATAAAAATGTTCTCAAACTGACTTTTAAAAAATTATCCTAAAATATTTCTAAAAATTACTCACAATTTGACCATCAGATCATTGTGGAATACATTAGTTTGAATTGTTTCTTAAACAAGACAACAGAGAAAAAAATAGTTTAATAAATAGAACACATTTTTTGAGATCTAGTGAATTTCAGATTTCTTCATAAATGAGGACAAAAGTATCTGTGTATATAAAATGAGAGTTTCTGAGATGACCACCATCCCCACAGAAGAAGTCTAGAAGTTATAAGTGTAAGAACTAGGAAAACATCATCTCACTGCTCAGTAGCAGTTGAAGTAGCAAATAAAATTACAGGAATTAGGCAGGGAAAAAGCACAGAGCTTTGCCACAGTGTAAACCCACACTGCATCTTGAATCCTACGTACAGGTGAGTCCCTGATCCCAGGAACGGACACAATGTGTTGGGGAGAGGGACAGAGAGGGGCAGCCACACCAATAGCGTCTGTGTGGAGCAGACAGGGAGCCGTGGCTCTCGTGCCTGGAAGGGACTCAGCTGGGAAGAAGTATAACAAAGCTTTATAAAATCATGAGAAGCAAATAAAAGGTGAATTGGGCCTGATTGCTTATCATCTCTTCAAACGTAAGAAGTACAGACAATGGATGTGACCTAATAGGCAGGTTCAAAGCGAGCAGCAGCATCTTCACTGAACACATCACTAAGGTGTGGAACTGCATGTATGTGTAAAGCTTAAGTGAGATAAAGAGGAGACTGCAGAATGTCATGGAATAAATGGCTATTAAATGTTAAATGATTCCATGCGTAGCTCAAGAAATCCTCTAGTAACCAATTGCTGGAGTCAGAGAGAGAGCATTTTATTTTAAAAGTTTATTAATCTGTAGATAAAGCAAGAGCCCAAGTACATTTTTGGTATCCAAAGGAACATCAGATTTAAACATAATCCTTGACTGACAAAAACACACACAGAAACTTTATATTCTCTTAGAGATTATGAAATGGCAAGGATCACCTGGAAAACAGCAAACTAAGATTGAGAATAATTTCCCATCACACTTTGCATTGGCATTTCTAAAACACTTTTGCTGACTGCTCACAAACAGTATTTCTCACACTGTTATATGGTAGGACAGTAGCATTTTGCATTTGTTTTTAAAATGGCTAAAGAAGATAGGGAATTACTGATATACCATAGTTTTCAAAGACTTGATCTATTCCTGTCTCTCACTGAAAGAGTAACCTGTCACTATAGTTGTCAGGTTACAATGAATAGCAAGGGGAGGGTAAGAGTCTTAGTACATACATCTGAATGTAAACCAATAAAAAAGGTGTGCACAGTCTCAGGGAAAAAAAAAAAAAAAAAAAAAAAATCTGTTTTCTCCCAAAGACTCAGGAAAGTATTCATTTTTTTCTTTGAGAAAGTATAAGTAATAAGATACATAGAAGTTTCTTTGTGCATCTTCCTTCAAATAATACACTACTTAATTTCCTGGCCGTGGAAGCTGGAATAAACTAACACTAATTAGCACACTACAAATTTTAAGAGCCTAATATACTGCAACAGGCTAAGATTTCACATTTCTCCATTTATTCATGTCCCCTTGCTGAATGGAACTTGAAATAGAAAAATGGAACAAGTCCAGAGTTTGTTTACTTTAATAACATATACAATGATAATTAAGATGAAACATAAGATCTGAAATACCAGAAGCAGGAGTCTGAAAGCACTTTCCACAAAGAAAATAAAACTGGTGTTTTGGTAATCCAGTGAATTTCTTTAATATAAAAAGCAAACCTCCAAATCTCACTATGATCTTAGGACAGTCATTTAACTAAGAATATTACTGCTAGACTATATGTAACACAAGTGCTAAACTGTTTGGATGCTCTAAATTCCAGGATATTATCTGAGATAATGAAGATATCATTGTGGAGTCTGAGTTCTAGAAGGATGTTTAATAACACCTGAAAATCAGGATCCTCTATTGTATTTCAAACAACAAGCTATTAACCCACAGCTCTGAAAATCACGTCTCATTTTCAAAAGACTTAATCAATGTTTTGGGTAAGTTAAAAATTCTCAAAGGTTGCCAATACACCTCAGTGACAGAGTGATAGAATCTCACTCTCTGAGAGTGAAAGAAAGGTTTCTTTCTGATATTGCTCACATGAGTTAATGAATTAGTCTCATGAGCTTTTGGCATTTAAAGTTCAATTCAGTATATAGAGAATTAAGACCATTATCCAGCAAGTATTCTTACAGCATCATTTGTTCATCCGTTTCTGTCAGCTCCCAGCTCATACCTAGTTTAGCTTCTATTTTTGTATAATCCAGAGCATAGAACCTGTAGTAGAAAAAAAGCCTACATGAGCAATTTTGCTTTACAGTTTAACTGTGAAAACCCTTGTGCTTGTATTTAACATTCTGTTTCTGTGCCCCACAGCTAAAGAAATAGCATACACCATGGAACAAGGAAAGAAGCTGGAATGCAAGCGAAGGCTGTGCTCTTTCAAAGGCACGGCTGTGCTAATAATGGCTGTGAATATTGTGATGCACACATCTTTGTGTGAGCAGCACTGAGCATACCTTACAGATACCCTGCCTCACAGATACCCTGCCTCAGTGAGGAAGAATCTCTCTTGCTGCAACCAGCGCATTACAGCTGACACTGTTCTTTTGAATGACATACAGAAGCAATATGGGGATGTCTGTGGTCAGATTTTTCCTGCCTGCTCTAGAGATGCTGTGAGGTCCCCTGTCTTTCCAGAAGTTTAGGGATGGAGCCATCCACTAGTGCTTCGCCTCGCCACTAAGTGTTCTCGCATGGTTGTTGCCGAATATGGCCATTACTGGCTTCAGAAATAGTGGTTTCATGCACCACATTATAAAAATAGAAATTAGTCAGTTTTCCAATTCAACTGGCAGTTTTTGTTTTTAATATTTTTATTACTGCAGACATCATCGTCCAGCCATCTGCTAAAGATGAGACAGACAATAACTGAGCAGAACTGGAATGGATTTTGCTGCATCTGCAGCTGTGCATTTCATTACTGTACTCTGATGGGGAACTGACGGGGGGAGATATTTTGTTCTTTTTATAGAGACAACCAAAATGTGATGCACAGCAACACTTCACTGTGAAAAAGGTTGCTGTGGTTTACAGGAAGACCAAATGACCCATACTGGCCTTTGCTCACCTCTTTTCTGTCACTGTTACGAGGGGATAAGCAACAAGTCTGTCTCAGTTCCTGCCTCTGTCATTCCTGAGGTTTTTCTGATCACTGAATTATTGAGAGTTTTGCAAATGTGAGGGGGAAGGCAGGCTCACCTTTTCCAGATGCCATAACTGTCCTGTATCTTGCTTTAGCACCCCATGCTCTTTCCTGTAACTCACCTCCCCGTTTTTAGTTCTGAAGATGAGATATCCTTCACAGGAATAGCTCAACCATCCTGTTCTTCAGAAACTGACCGTTTCCAAACTCTTCCTTGCTTAAATCCAAATTTACTTCAGAACAGACAATTAGGATGAGAGCTTTGGCCAGATGTAGGCCATTTTGATTTTAAAACTTTTTAAAAAACACACACACTGATATAAGCACGCTTCTCTATGAAATAAAAATTTCTAAGAAAAACACTTTTTTGTTTTGTTGTGTTTTAGTTCAGCAAAAATAAAACTGTGTCCATTAAGGTTAGTATTAGGTCTAGGATTGGGTAGAGGAAGTGTGCCCTGAAGGGGGACACAACAGTCTTCTGCACTCAGAAGTTCAAACTGAAACCTGGAAGTCCCACCGTAGCTTTTGCATTAGAAGTTTCTGCGGTTTGGTGGTCTCCAGCCCAAACTGCTCCTACAGAGTTGTCCTGTCCATCTGTCTCCTCTCAGCACAAATCTAGTTTTTTTCCATGGGATTTTTCAACAACTTGTAAAACTCGCTGGACTAGAAGATGCTTATAAACACAAAATTTGCCAGTTGCGTAGAATTACAAAAAAATGCAAGAATCATCTCTACCAACTTTAACGAATCTCAGCATGAAAACACTGCAGAATTAAAAAATGGAGAAAACACAGCTAGAAGTAACACATAAATGAGCCCTGATCCACTGCCCATTGATGTCAGTGGAAAGACTTGCACTGATTTCACCAGATCAGGCCTGTTGTGAAGGTCTGAAAAATACTACCAGTATCTTTATGCAGGGTATTTTCAAAACTAAATATGATGCATTTTTTTTAATCAATTGCTTATATAGTACAGTGTTGCTGCACAGCCTGTCCCTGTGAATAAGAAACTGACATAACAACAGGATAATATAAGAACTGTAGCAAGGAAAAAGTGGAAGATGGAAAATCTCTTTAATTAGCCTTCAATTGGTCAGAAACTTATCTATGCCAAGAAGAAACATAATTGAGGACAGTACGTGGTAACATATTACAGCTGTTCATTTTAGAAGACACAAAATCATTTAATTGTTGACTTTTCTTATATTTACTTCCCCACTACCACCACGACCACATTTCTTTTTAAGAAATCTCTTAGCACAGTTAAATTGGAAGGCTACACTGGAATTCTTACACCTTTTTATTATTTTACCAGATGAGGGTTCAGGCATGTTGTCAGGTTATTTGACCTCCTTAAATGCATTGGCAGAGCTCTGATATTCATGGCCAAGAAATCATCCTCACTTCCTCTATCAAAGTTGTTTAAATAATAGTTTGTATTAATTACAGAGAGTACATCCTTAATTAACTGAGGAAAGACTTGGTTTTTTTGTCCAGGTATCTCCCAAATCTTAGCTGATGAATCCAATGACTAGAGAGATGGAAACTGATTTGGGAGCCTGTTATTTTGTTTCATTCAGACTTGGTAAAAGGAATGGAAGTGATGAAGGAAAAGGTGATCAATATACAGAGAAAAGATCACACCTGTTTGCAATATGAGTCTAAAAATAAAAACATACCTGAGAGTGCACACTGCCTATAATATCTGGTCACACCAAATGAAGGTCATACCAAATAGGTGTATTTAAACCCAAACAGAGGTGTCCTTTGTTGTATAAGTAAGCTGCCAGGAAGAACAGGATGTTATTTAACGTGAATAGGTTTTAGTCAACTAACCAGATAATTATTCAAGCTTTTCCAAGAATACATTTTTAAAAAATTTTAGTGCTGGAAGTTAAACACGAAAGACATTTTTGCAAATACAAAATAAAAACACCTGTTTTTTACAAACGTTATCAGGAGCCAACACATATCTGAAGCCAGTGTTAAAAAAAACATTTACTACCACTGAAGTAGTTGACTATTTCTTTTGGCTGCAAGCTAAAGATCTCTGAGATTAAATTTTTGTGCATAGATATGACATTTTTGTCTTTGGAACTTGTGAGTACATTTTCAAAAGTGCTTGTGCTATTTAGACAGTTTTCAGCATCTAAACATCTGCATTTACGGGAGAAAGCTTGGAGAATTGGAAGTGAAGGAGCTATCAGTTTGGACATTCTGCAGCCTAACTCAACAAAGCACCAGTCTGACAAAGCACTTAAGTATGCACTTAATTTCAGTCTCATCTGCTGAAAAGTTGCTTTATCCATTCAAAATGTCAGAGCAATTCAGATTCTCACCCACTTTCCAAAGGTCCTGTTCGCTTTGCAGCCGACTTTTTAAGTTTTTAGTACAGACACATATGTAGTATTGCATATATATGGGAGACTGCAAAAATTCAACTCTAGATTTTTTTTAATATAGTTGAAGCATATTTATGACATTATTGTTTTCACAGGTGAGGTGTCCCATTATACATGACTAATTGGGACTAAAGTTCTTCTATCACATTCAAATCCATGCCAGATAAATTATATGCAAGGAAAATTTTAGCTGAATACAAGTGTTGTAAGACTGGTATCTTAAGTACCTTTCCTAGAAAGTTCCTTCATACTTACTAATGTATTTACTAATTAGGTTCATGTCCTCCAGAAATCACTTCCAAGGCTAGATGCTGTCTAGGATTTCTTTCAGATAGCTGACCATTTTCTTTCTAATTATTCAATGATGACCTTGTCAAATGTCCTGTCTGCCAAAGCAGGAATTACCTGGTGTGATTGAAATCAATCCTGTTTTCCAAAATACTGTGCTAAAACTTTTTTGTTGCTTTTTGTTGTTGTTGTGTTTTTTTGGTTGCTTAGTTTGTTTTGTTGTGGGCTTTTTGTTGTTGTTGCTGTTTTAGTACATATATATATAGAGAGAGAGAGCACTCATCATGATCTGCCAAAGCATGTACTACACTGGTCTTCTCCTTTTGGAGACCATTGCTATTTTATCCTCAAGCAAGATCCTCAGACATTGAGGGATAAGAGTATATGGTGAGACTTTGCATGCATCAAGCCATCAGTGTCTCCCATGAGCCAGACACATATGAATTCACAGGGAAGTTGACCTTTGGAATTAATGAGAAAATAGAAAACAATTCTAAAAGCTAAGCAGGAAACCACAAGTTAAGTAGGGAGATTAAATTAGACACAAGCTTGTAATATACATACTGTAAAGAATGGAAGAAGAACAAACTGCTTCATTATTAAATGTGCCAGCATACAAAAGCATCTGCACAACAGGTGCTTTTTTAATCATATTCTCTGACTGGAAGAGCAATACTAGGACAAAAGCTTTACATTAGAGGCTCCCCCACCTCCAATCTTGACCTGTAGCCTGACCTTGTAGCCTGTTACTAGTAATATTTGCAAGACTTATACCCATAAAACGTATATTCAGTTCCAACTTGAGTAATATCATTTATAAGACAAGGTGGTTGTTAAACCGACAAACATCCAGAAATATGAAGGGTGTACGTAAACACTGCAGGGACAGGATAGCTAAAGAAGGCTTGAGCATTACCTGTCGGAAAATGTGAGTGGTATTCCGTAAGAGAAAATGGACTGCAAGCTACAATTTGTGACACCTGTTATCTGTTTCAGCACTGAGGTTAAGAATCACTGTGCTGGAAAAAGCTGAAGAACCAACCAGACAATGGCAGATAAAGCCAGGAGGTTCACAATGACTCCCATAAGAATATGATAGGCACTAATCCACAAGCTTTCTAGGCTGGAACCACATGCCTTGTTAAATGAAGATAAGACCTGGGAAAAGGAAACATTAAAAATACAAGCATCCTGAAGAATTGCTCCTATATTTCTTCTGTGGAGAGCTAACATTTCCAGATCAAACTACAATTCCTCAGTTTTATGATGACCAGGAGGGAACTGCATACACTAGTCACCCTAGAAAGGCTGAACACAAAAAGAAAAATCATAAACAGTGAAGGGGAAGTCGGAAGGTCCTACATCAGCTAAGAATCAGAAACTTTCAAATGTTGTCCATTTGCACTGGAAGTCTCCAGAAAACAAGCTGAAGACAGGGGTCCTAGCACAGGTCCCAGTATAGCACACGTGCTCCCTCTCATATGACTTAAGGTGTCTGAATATCATTTATGCAAAAGTCTTCCACTGAACTCAAATCTTCAGTTATAAAAAAAGTGCTTCTTGTAGTTAAATCTTAAAACAAAACAAAACAAAAGCCATCAACAAACGAACAAACAAAAAAACACATCTGGCCAAAATTATTGTGTAACTGCTCATGGATGTGCATATTTAAGATGCCTTATAATAATCTGCATCTGATTTGGTAAAAAAGAAAAAAAGAAAATTCTCAGAGAGCTGCATCAAGTGAATAGATTACAGACACAAAAATGCCAAACCAAAAAAAAAGGTATAATTACCTCTCCTAAGCTCGTTAAAATTTAAACCTCATGAAATTAAAATAATTAATTGACAAACCCTCTTTGGTTCTATAGTTATATCAGATTTTTTCCCTGTGTGCCTGAAAGTTGACTGTTGCAAGCAGCTTTATGCCTGAGTTTCAAAAGGAAGTTGAAATAATGGAAAATATCTAGAGGTAGAAAAGTACAATGTGTTTTCTAATGGTTACAGGAAAAAAAAAATCTGTGAACTAGGATTCTTGGGTTTGATTCCTGATTTTATCAGAGACTGGCTTAAGACACCTCCAGCTCAGATGTTTCAACAGCTAAAAGATGCTTGGCCACAGCAAGGTGATTGAGAGGGCCAGTTAGGAACCTGTCTCCTTAGTCATTCACCAAAGAGATTTTTATGGGACGTGTATTGCCAGACTCCCGAAATAGTCAATGGAGACTGATAGGCTGCTTTTAAGAATGAGTCAGAACAAAAGCATCAGACAGTTATTCCTGTAATCGCACTCTTGTGGGGCCCATCTCTCACTGTCCTTTAGAGAAAAAGTGATGCGTTTTATGCACTTTTTCTGTCTGATGCTTTTGTTCTGACTCTCCTTAGGCCTCAGCTCAGTCCCAGGGGAACCAATCCCTCTACATGTCATGTGGAAGCTCAGCCAGCCAAGGACATTGTCACATGCTGAGGACTGAGCAGGAATGAGCCCCAGCTGCCCTGGTCACTCAGACGGCCTTTAGCTGACATGAGCATGGAAAGACTCAGCTCCCTCTGCACACCAGGACACAAGGCAATGTGACACCATTCTGGATCTCAGCTATGTCTCCATGACTGTTAGGAGTGGCTGACCTGAAACATCTGACCCAGAGAGTCCCATTTGAGTCCAGGTGCCCAGAACCGTGCATGCAGGAATCGCAGGGACATAAAGAGTAAGCCTGAGGAAACATAACTCTCTAGCTCAGTTAGTATGGCACTCACAGGTACCAATGAAGAACCAAGTTTTCACTGAAGTAAGTTTCTGGCATGAATATGGTCTTAGAAAACTGTTCCCAAGAGCAGAGGAAAGCATTTCAAGACTAGATTGTGACTTGTTATAACTAAACTATGCTAAGAGTTACCTGGAGATGTACTGGGGTGGGTCTTTCTTTGGTACTGATATTCCTGTTTCCAGGCGGTCACCAATTTTTGAAAAAAAATCACTGAATACACAACAGGACCTAATGTAAGACAACTATTACACATCAGAATTAATAGGTATTGTTATTATTTTCTATTGAGATGAAGCTTCCATTTCAGCAGATCCCATTTTTTTTTAAACTACGTGTCTAATAGTTGTCCTGGTTTCAGCTGGGACAGAGTTAATTTTCTTCCTGGTAGCCAGTATAGTGATTTGTTTTAGATTTAGGATGAGAATAATGCTGATAACACACTGATGTTTTAGTTGTTGCTAAGTAGACAAGGGCTTTTCAGCTTCTCCCACCACGCCAGGTGCACAAGAGGCTCGGAGGGAGCACAGCCAGGACAGCTGACCCCAACTGACTAAAGGGATATTCCATACCATCTGACACCATGCTCAGTATATATTTTGGGGGAAGAAGGAAGGGAAAGGCACGTTCAGAGTGATGCCATTTGGCTTCCCAAGTAACCATTACCAGTGATGGAGCCCAGCTTTCTTGGAGATAGCTGAGCATCTGCCTGTCAAGGGGAAATAGGGAATTAATTCCTTGTTCGCTGTGCTTGCGTGTGCAGCTTTTGCTTTACCTATTCCCATGACTTTTCTCAACTTCACCCTTCCCACCACGGGGATTGAGGGAGTGGCTGCATCGTGCTCAGTTGACAGCTGGGGTTAAACCACAACAGTACAAATTCCTTCTGATTTGGAATCACTTTTCTAGGCAATGATACCTTTTCCTCTCCCCTGAGCTTGCCTTCTGAAGTTGTAAATATCCCAGAATAAGGAATTCAACTTCCTATCTGTTTTCTGATCTGTGCACCTCAGTTTCTTAACTATCGCTGTATGAGGTGGCTTCAAAAGCGGAATCACTACAGTTGCATCCACACGGATTAACCAGTTGTGCTGCTCCAAGGGTTGAGCTGCACCATGCCATGGGGACACCTGCTTAAGGGTCTCTGCTACTGCACTGTCTTGCTTTCTACGCAAACTCTCTCTGTATCTGAATATAAGGAAGTATGTCTCATGTTACCACATTGTTCATTTTCAAAGGCTATACTTGTCTTGCATACCACATATTTTCAGTGCACCAGATGTGTCAGAGGGGCTTAATTCACATATTTTGGTTTCTAAAGTAAACAGTCCTATGGATCTCAATATTTAAGAATCTTTGTGTTTCCATTTATGAAATCAATAATCTTTTATTCGCAGTGAGGGTGACAGAACACTGGAACAGGCTGCCCAGGGAGGTTGTGGAGTCTCCTTCTCTGGAGACATTCAAAACCCGTCTGGATGCATTCCTGTGTAGCCTCATCTAGGTGTTCCTGCTCCGGCACGGGGATTGGACTAGATGATGCTTTGAGGTCCCTTCCAATCCCTAACATTCTGTGACTCTGTGATTCTGTGATTCTGTGATTCTTGTTATCAAATTTTTATGCACCTGAGCTGTACAAGTTGTTTTTTTTTTCATTAGTTATTGATTCAGCTTATAACAGTTTAAGATGCAGCTACAAAACCAAAACTGCTTTCTGAGCAGCAAGTCCTTCCAGACTGTGAAAAACTGTTGATACCAATCCAGCAGTACTGATGTTAATATGTATATACTGTATATTTTGTGCTGTTAGACTGTGGTCTGGAAAATTCTCAATGTATCCTCTTTCAAAGGCATGTACAAAAACAAAACCAAAAAGAAAACAAAAGCAAACAAAAAAACCCCCACTTTTGTTATAATTAAGAAAAATAACTAGAATCCAATATATTTTCAATGACTGATTTTCAATAAATTAGAAAAAGAAAAAGAGAAAAGCAGAAACAGTTAAAAATAAAGTGGAATATGTTACTCTTCAACTACTTGAACTCTTGAATCTACAAATGAATTATGGAAAAACTGACAGATAAACCTTGGTGAAATGACGTAATTCCATTTCTGCTTCTGGGGGAAGAAGAAGAAAGGGGAAAACTATTGTGGTTTTGAAATCACAACAGAATGACCTGCCTCTCATTCTCTGACCTATTCATTTCTCAATACTTATTTTTATAGCTCATGTTACGAAGTTGTGTAATGATAATTTATAGGTCAGCTCAACAGAAGCAGGCTGACAATACTTAACACGATCCTTACTGTTCCGGTCAACAAACAAACAAACTCAACAGCCTATATAGCCTCTCCTCTCCCTGAGACTACTTGAACTTTTCTCACAGGGAAGTGTGATGAAAGGAAACATATGAACAAAAGCGTGGAACAAAGCACAAAAAGGGCAGATTTTTATATAATTCATTCACAAACATTTCTAAAAGCCCCAAGAGGTAGCAGTCAGAAAGGATGCTGTATTCCAGATGCAGTTCCGAGAATGCCTACAGAACTGGTTCCCATAACATGGATAGATGTTTATTTTCTCTGAGTTTATGTCTAAGAATCTGGGTTCAGCATTTCAGCAGCTCATTGTCATGCTTCCAAAATGTGTGGCTTGCCATGAGTACAGAACTGATAATTCATCCATCATCAGTCGTCACATCCAAGCCTGTCCAGACAGAAACACCCACACCAGAGGCAAAATGTGGTTCCTATGTATAGGAAAATCTATTTTCAGCAACTGAGTTACCTAAAAATAAACTCCTATTCAAATGCAAGAGTTTCCTTCAGTCCATTTTATTAGCACTATAAAAATACAAAGTACAATTTTGATTTGCAAGAACTATTCCTACTCTAGCAGACTCAGGTGGCTGAGCTCCAATATCCTGTGAATACACTTTACATTCTTCTAAAGAACTGGGCATTTCAAAAGGACAGTACTTTATATTTTGAAAAATATCCCTCAGTGATTTTCTGCCAGCTGAAGCATCCAAAGTGTCTGCCCTCAAAAAAGATTCAGTGCTTTTGGCAGAATTTGCAAGCTAGTCTGTTTTTTCCAATCCAGAAACATTTTCTTTGCCAGACAGTCATCTGAAATAATGTTCTTACACAGAAAATACATGTTCGGTATGTTTTGCATTTATACACTGTAAAGAGGCCAGTACACAAGAAGTTCTGAGGTCCTAGAGGCTGGCACTGGATTACAAGGCAGTCCCTTTCCTTTTAGATCGAAAGTGAAGACACTGGAACATGGCAAAGGTGATAACAAAGCACAGGGGATTTCTAGGACCATGACTAGGACAACATCACTCCCGGGACTGTGGTGCCATAGGACTGTGGGGCTGTGGGACAGTGATGCCTGAAGGGCAGGCTGTGGTGAAAAGTCAGCCCCTCGCTGTGAGGACGGGAAGAGGCCAGCAGCAGGTTCATAATGTTGGGCCTTTGGGCAGTGTTTCTCTGGCTACGTAACAGGTGTACCTACCCAAGGTATTTCCAAGAAGAAAATGCTGAAGAATTGTGAACAGGACAGCAGTTCTGATGATGTAATAGAAACCTCCAAATTCTAAATTACAAATGTTTTCCTTCCTATTTTATAGAACTTTCTTGTGTGTTTTTAATTTGAACAAGGAACTAATCCTACAATTCAGATTATAGATTACATGGTTCATTTTATGAACAGAAGTTCCCCAAATTTTGAATTTGCTATCTACCATGATTTCAGATTTTGAGGGATCTGTGTGGATCTCTCACAAACCATAGTCTGCATTTCTTTATAAATAGGAACAAATTCAAAGAATTCAAGTATGTGAAAAGATTTTCAGATGCTAAAACAGTGCACAGCACTCTAAAGGCATGGTCAGACATGGCTGGATATCAGACTATGTCTGACAAACCGAGTTGCTCCACTAGCTGCCTGTTCCATTCTGCTGACAGAGGTTATCACCCTCTCAGCAGAGCATGACTGGTAAGCATTCCTTGTCTCCTTCTTTGTGACTGTATTATAGATAGCTTTGCTTAGGCTGCTCCTCTTTGTCAGGGTTAGCTCAGGTCTTGCATTTTGCACCGAAGTGGCAAAAGAATGTGTATTCACTACACAGCGCCAGATACCTTCTGCCTTTCATTCCAGAAGAAGTTCAAATGCGGGGCCCAACAACTTGCAGATCAATCTGTCTATGGTCTCAAACATCATCACATTCAAATTTAATAAGAATGTTGCAGTATTATGATAGCTCCAATATTCTTCAGAACTAATTTTTTTTTTTTTTTTCTGGGGCAGCCTTTCCTTTTCAGTTGCATGATGACCTTGGTCTTTTCCTTCCCTTCCTCCCTTCCTCTTTTGGATAAATGAAATACAGTCTTTTCTGGACATACATAAAACCATTACTGAAATTAAGTACACATACTTTCTACTGACAGTTTTCCCAAGTTGGATTTGTTTTGTTTGTTTGTTTCTTTTATTTTTTTGTTTCTTTGTTTTATCATGATGTGGGTTTTGCATTAAAATGTGATCTCAGAATTTAAATAACTCATTAATCATGCTCCATATTTTCACAAGAAGCCTGGCTTTTTTTTAAAAAAACAGCCTATCTATTTTCAAAGTGTAGTACAAAATATCACAAACTGGCAGTGTGTGTGCTTCAAGAAAATTACCTACCCACAATTATGAAAAAGATTTTAAAAGAACTTCTCACTTTCTGTGTGCATCTTTATGAAGAACATAAGCCTTTTGCTTTTCTTGTGTGAAAATACCTATGTGAAATGCCATGTTGTATAGTATGTATAAGAGCAGATGAGATAGTCAAATGGTCCCAAACATTCATGCAGTAAAAGGTTTGTCCAGAAGACTGTTCGTAGAAAGGTGTTTTTCACATACATTCACAAGAAATGTACAATATTATCTCAGCACAGCAAACTTGTCATTCCCACAGCCAAGGAGCAGATATAGTGCCCATGTGAATACAGTTCCAATACACATAGTTACAAATGGCTGTCTTTGAAGTGACAACAAACACTAGCAAGCCACCTCTGGGCCACTCAAAAACATTTTTAATGTCACACAATTGACCAAAAAACCCCAGCCTGCACTCAGCCTGCATAGGCACCATATTAAGGCCGAGTGTGGCCAAGGGGTCTGCTGGGACCTTCACCTGGAGCTGCCCTGCACCTTCAGAGTAGCCTTCTGAGCAGCTGGGAGCCCACAGTCCCAACAGCAGGCATGATCCAAAGACTATGTATGGGTAGCCTGCTCAGAGATTAGTTCATGCTTTGCCATGACTTGAGCCAGGGCCAAGCATGTGCAGGCTGGTTGGCCAAACAGCAGAAGCGATTTCAAAGGCAGCCACAAAAGGCAGTCTGCAGAGAGGACTCTTGTCCAGATGATCTGCTATAAGCTGAGGGAGTCTTCTGACAAGAGGCTTTGTACCAGGCACAGGTCACCTGGAAAAGCACAAGGTGAAGGGCCTTTGTGAGCACAACCACTGCTGCCAGCGCACTGGCAGTGCATACAGCCATGCTGAAGGCCTGGGAAGCCCTTCCCAGGGAAGAGTTCTTCAGGGTCTTGCAGCCTATTGTCCATTCTTGTGTTTATTCCAGTTTCCCATTTTAATGTCACCCATTGAAAAAACTGACTATCTTATTTTCTGTTCCTCAGATTTTACCTACTTATCACACTTTTAGCAAGATTTCTCTAATGCCTTCATTTTGTAGCACATTACTCCATCTCAGAGGACCTTTGCACTCCTTTTTCCATCAGTTGTTTTATTATTGCTCTCAGTTTGCCCTGACTATGTTCTGAAGTAGCCCTTTTCAATTCTTTCTCTTCTACCACTCACTAGATCTGAAAGAGTACTTCTGGGAGCTCCAGACATTTTCCATCATCATCTTAGTTCTTCTTCCCTTTCTGAGATCCTGCCAAAGGCAACAGAGTGGTCACTGGACTTAAAGGGTCAGTCACACTGCACAAAGGTTTTGCTAAATAAATTTTCCTTAAAAATAGGCTGCCTAGCTCTATTTGTGACAGTGGCCTGATATTTTTAGACTCTTGATTTAGTAATAAGAAAAACAAATCTAAATTCTCCATTTGATTGTTAAACCAGCAATGTGAAAGAGAATTTTTGCCTCCAGCGACAGCTGAATTGAACTCCAACTTTTGTTTGATTTCTTCTCTGGCTTCAATACTTGGATAATGTTTTGTCTGTATTTTCAAGTTTGCTTACCAGGCAGTTTCTCCAACAACTCATCGCCATACTCTTTCTTTCAGTGGTACGTATTTGAGATGCCAGATTTACTGACTATTCAGAATATTTTGCGCCATCAAAAAAGAAACCAAAGAGACATGCACAGGAAATAATTTAATGTGATTTTAGTTACCAAAGCAGTACTGGTAGGTTTAGCCACTGGATCATCACATCTTTAGCTATATGCTTCTCATAGAAGTCATCCCTTTGGATTACTTTGCAGTAAAATAATAACGCTTCTTCAACCTACCACACAGCTGACAGTCTTTTAAAAGCATACTTTTATCGTAGAACTAATTCTTAATATGATGGACCTTAGTTCTCTAATGCACTGTCACATAGAAGCCCCTGCTAGTCAGATTTAATCACATTTCAGTCGTGACTAGTTCCTGGGAGACCACAGCTAAGATTTTCTTCAGCGCTCACGGATGAGTTTTGTACAACTTTATTCATAAGTGTTGTTCACAATTAGACAGTCTGTCTTTCTCCACATGCTGGAACATTTTAGCAGTAATTCTAAACTGCCTCAAACACGTGTTGTAAAATGTTCTGCATCTATGTGGTTTCTATGTTCCAAATGTGCATGTGTTTCCATATTACAAATGTGCATGGCAGAATCTAATAAATCTAGTGGTTACTGCAGTGTTGCACATTAATATTGTGACTGTAAGTCTAGGCAACAGCCAGTATTTTACTAGTTTTGAGCATCACATTCTATGCCATCATCAGTACTGCAGGAAGAAAAATAGTGTAGCAGATCAGGCTATGGACAATCTAAACAGAGGGCTATAGACAGGCAAGAGGGAGTCACAAAACCTGGGCAAAGACTCAGTGCTATTTCTTCCATTATACCCCCTGTTAACAGGCTACATATTGAAGTGCACTAGAAGGCTGAACTACGCCATGGTATTGAGGGAACGGGGTATCTGTCTGCCATGATAACAGGGCATGTGGAAACAATTGTCTTAATGTATTATTGCAGAATACCAAATGCAGTGAGAGCTTTAACAACTCAAACATTTGCAACAGAAGCAGCCAAAGAGTTTTGTTCACCAGCAATGCTCAAGTTATATTCAGTAAAGAAAGGAAAGAAGAGAGAGAGAGAGGGAGGAAGGCAGGAAGGAAGGAAGGAGCAAGCCCCATTGGAAATAGTTTTGAAATTACAGACAAGAAAACACACACACAGACAAAACAAAAAATAAAAATAAAAACAAAAACAAAAACAAACAAACAAACAAAAAAAACCAAACAAAAAACGAACACAAACACAAACACAACAACCAATCAACCAACCAACCAAACAAACAAACAAATAAAACAAACAAAAAACTCAACAGCTTAAAAGTCTAAGGCCTAATGTCAGCATATTGCTGACACATTGCTTTCTGGAAGTTGAGGCTCATATACCTAATTCACACTCACAAAAAAAGCCTCCGAACAAGTGCTTACCTTATACAGTGCCACCATTAAACTGCACGGTTTCATGGGAAACTTCATCTAGGAAGAAAAGCCACCTCAGAGGTTAGAATGGGAATGCTGTTGTTCTCAGGAGGTAATTTGTATGCCCTGGAGATAATTTACAACTCTAGAAAAGCACAGTTCAGTGTGAAAATGAAAATAAATTCTTCTGGTCAGTTCAACAAACCAAATCAAAACATTTTCATTCTTTAATAATAAAATATGTCATTTCAATTTAAAAAACATGACAAGATGTGGTTATTTCTGCATACCCATTTCGGAAGGTTTAATCATAAGCAGAAAGAAAAATTGTATTTCAGTTACTTGATCTGATAGGGTTTGAAATCATGCAGTAAAATGCTGGAATTTCCTACTGGGTGAACATCCCAATTTCTATCAAGTCTAGAAAACAAATGTTTCTTTTTCAAGGAAATAACTCATTCAAGTACACAAGGGTTATTGAGGCTATCATCTCTGACATGGAGTTACTTAATGGCAACTTAGTCTGCGAAAGAAGAAAAAATTGGAAGTGCATTTACATAAATCAGTGAAGCCCAAAAGCTAGAAATCTTGTTGTGCAATTCTTCTTCTGAGCTGTTCAAAAATAAAAAGTTATTGGCCAGAAATTTGGGAGACTTGTTATCTCAGTCCTTTGAAACACAAATAAGTTACCCCGGAGTATCTAAATTGCAGTAACACTCTCCACACTATTTTCTCATGTGTTACTGAAGCATAAACATGGTTAGTTACTTCTCCTCTACTAAAAGGTAAGTCTTTCACATTTACATTTTTGCATTACTATGCAAACAAGCAGAACACCTGACCCACAGTAATGCTTCCCAGCAAGAAATTTTTCATATATCAAACCTCTCAATAAGCAATAACCACACAAATAACTTTTTTTTTTTCAGGTGCCACTACCTCAAAGATCATAGCTAATATGCTTTCAATGACTGCTGAACAATTCTAAGCACAGGCAGATGTAATAAACAAGAACATAATTTTGTTATGGTTTTGTATTGAGAAGAGTGTGAAGAGGGAAAATATTTGGAGGCAAGTGAGAGTGCATCAAGATATGAAAGAGCTTCTAGGAGGTTTTATTTAACTTGTTTATTAAGACTGGAATTCAGCTCGGTACAAAACTTTCTGTGACTTTCTGGAAAAAGTTTTCAGTCAAATGCAGAACAGCTGTGCTGTCTTGCACTAAACAACAGTATCTGTCATAGTGTTCTACTAAAAAGGGTCTATGCAGCTGAATGTGGTTTTGGGGACAGGAGAACCTGCGGAATGTATCTTAAAATTATGCCATTTTTGCGTATTGTCTGTGGGTTAAAAAGGAACTTGTATCTCTTTCTTCTCCTGTTTTCAGAAAACATTTGCAGTCACAGTGATGCTGCTCAGCTTTATTAACTGAGAAATAAGCCAAGCTGAGTTTTCTCAAGCCATGAAGAAGATGGGTTTTCTCTTGCACAATGCAAAACACTAATAGAACAGGCATAGTTAAGAGAAACACTAGCAGAAACTTTGGGCTGAGTCCCAACTACATGCAACATTAATCTTAGTCAAACATATCCCAGGATCATCTGAATGATAAGAAATGGGGCTACGTAACATATTCCTTCCCAGAAAATGACAGGAGAAGTTCTGTCCTTACTAGAAAAATAAGACTGTCCCATGAAGTGAGACGGTCAGACTAGGAAGTGATGAATATTCATGACAGCATCTCTTGTGAAGTCAAGCTCTGAATCAGTTCAAAACCACTTTAAATTAAGCATTTTTCTTCTAGCAATCTTTTGAAACATGTACCATGATCAACACCATTGCTTCTGCTTTTCTGCCAGGTCCTGTCAGCATCCAACCAAAATATAATAAACAGGCAAAGTTTATACGAAACGGCGCATTCCTCCTTATGATGTTGGTCAATAGGTACCAAAGTGGGTTCTATTGCCCAGACATAAAGTGGTTTTTGTTTTATTTTATAGTCTGCATACAAGAAATTATCACATAGGTACAGTGGTAAAAAAACAATCCCAGCACTAGAAACTGGGATTATCAATCTAATTCACATCTTTAAATATTTTTATGAATGCCCCAAAGTATAATCTGTTATGTAATCAGGAAAACACAAATCATTAACCTCCCAAAAAGCCACATATCTTGTCCCAGCCTGAGATCCTGAAAACCTGATCAGCTATTAGTTAACGTAGTGTTACCTTCACCTCTGTCACCCAGATAACTAGCTCAGAGTTTAGCTTGTTCATCTGGAATTTAGAAATGCACACTCAGTCCTCTCCTTGAATGAACTGAATCACCTCCTTAAGCCTATTTCTCCTGACTCCATGTGCATGTTTTAACTAGGATAAGCAGGTGAGGTCTCTGTTTATTGCCATTACACCTTATTATGAAGCTCTGTGAAGCAGAAAATCCCAAGAAAAATATTTTTAAACCCAACGATTGTTATGGAAATGCCAGCTGTCAATGCAGCACTGTTAGCAGTTTGCACTGTACTAGGCTGGATGTTGTCATTCAGGAACAAGTAAACATGGGAGAGGTGTGAAGATAGTTTCCTACCACATCTCCAGTGTCACAGTGCACAGAGAAATACCCACTTTGGGTGATAGGCTATGTTTTCCTTTGGAGTTAGACAAATCCTTTCAGCACCAATCTAAAAGATGGAATCAATCCCAACTCCTCTTTTCAAGCTGTCTTCTGACTGGGGTAAAACCATCATGGAACTGGTCTGAAAATCAGAAACCACAGTTTCAGTTAGTATTTTGAAAGAGAGTGGTCAGAGACAGAAAACCTACCTTTTTTTCTTTCTAAATACAGGTAATGTCATTTTTTAGGAATAGCTACTTGATTTGTTCCCAAGGATAACCCCACCTTTTTTTTTTTTCCTTATGTTAATTCTTCTTTTTTTCCCCTGATGTTTTGCTTAACCATATTCTCATCCATACACACTATGAGCATAAGTGCATTACAACAGGATCACCATAAAAGCCCATATAACTTTCCAGTAATAGGACTGAAAGGCAGAAAGCAGGGGAAATAAGGACACACCATTAAAAGCAAGATTCCTATAAAGCTCTGTCTTTTCCAGCTAGGTGTGATATTCTTTATGAAGCAGCAGGAGGATACTCATTTTCTGGCTTCCAACACTCTGTCTTCCCTGGGAAATATAATCTAACTAACAGAAGGCAAAAATATTGTACTTTGACCAGACTTGACAAACCGTGAAGACAGAAAGGGTTGTGACACACCTATTTTTAACCAAAAAGTTTCTAAAATTGAATAACTTTTGTGTTCCCACTCAGTAAAGAAAATAAGAAAGTATTACTTTTTGTGGTAAACCACACAAAAATAAAAATCTGTTGGACTTTGATTGGAAAGAGAAAAAAACAACACAGTAATAATATATCCAGTAGCAGACTCAAAATATAATAAATCTTTTTTCTCTTTCTTTCTTCCTTTTTATTTTTCAAAAGTAAGGAGTGTCAAATTATAACCTTTTGCCCGAAGAAGCTCAGAACTATTCATTGCCTTTCTCTGAAGTATGGACATGCAAAGAGAAAGGATTAGTTAACAGAATAAGGGCAGTTTGGGTTTACCCTGCTTTACCTCTGCAGTTAAGAAACATGACAAATACACTGTTAGACCTGTAGGTTCTCCTTGAGTTTTTCAGCATGTTTATGTACACAAACAAGACACAACACATAAGCTCATTTGGTGTATGACTGTCGTCAAAGAAGGAACTTCCAGAATTGTGCTGCTGACTTAGGATGAAATTGAGATGACTGACTTTTGTTTATATAATCAAAGTGTCTTAATTAGATGGTTTTGATATGATACCTATAATGACAGCAGTTAAGTGCATTTCTAGGGTGACTGCACATGGCATCCTCTCTTGTCCTTCCTGAGAAACAGAGAGTATCTTACTTCTATTCATACTTGAACGCATTCACAATATTTTCCTTGTACGATCAATCATTTAGAGGCAGGACAGTCTAGTAGACTTAACAAACAACAACTCATTCTCAATTTATCACTGAAGATATACTCAGTCCTTGGCAACACTAATAATTATTTGCGAACATTTCCCAGCTGTGTCAAACAGAGCTGTATCCAACAGTATTCATATTAAGATTACTTAATAGACCTTATTTTATTTTTTTCCTTCAGCTATGTGGACTATTCAGATAAGACTGTAGTGCAATGTATTAGCATGTACCATCTATATATCTTATAGATTAATGCTTAATACGTCTGTGTGACACTATGCATACGTAAAGTACTATCTGAACTCCAATTATTTTCGCTGTCCTAAATGGGACTGTCTTTATCTGATGCATGGACAGAATTATGCTTGAAGGTCAGAAACACGACAGATAATTTGGAAGCTTATTCCACAATGGAGCTCCCTTGGCAACATATTCTATAATTGTAAAATACCACAAAAAGTCCAAAGATCATGCAGCTTCTGTGCTAGATCCTACAAGAAGTTATTCTTACTGTCATCAGGAGGTTTGTTTTCAAAACCAGGTGTCACACCGTGTTGTGGCATTTGTGTCAGCAGCATGAAAGGCATAACATTTGTTCTTGTGACGTGGCAGGTTACCCTACTTGTTCTATAAATATGTGTGTACAAAAACCAGGCCTTAACCATAACCTTTAAGACATAAGTAACTGTATAATATTCAACTGTGGAAAGCAAGAACAACAACAACAAACCAGTGTCTTCAACAGGAAAAAAGTGAAGCTCTCTTCTTGTGACAGGCTACAGTAATTCTGCAGACAAAGTGGCAGAAATGTCATTTCTAACCTTTCAAAGTTCCTACATTTACATGAAGTGCTGGTAGCAGATGACTTTCAAGAGCAGGATGTAGAATGAATAGTGATCTATGTTTTGCATAATCCAAAAAAAAATTCAAAATCTGATTGCACAAATGTTAATTAAAAAAAAAAAAAAGTTAAAATTAACTTGTTAGTGTGGGGCTATTACTTTTTCTACATGTTCTGCATATTCTTGTGACAAAAATATCATGCAATATTTAGATTTCAGACGTATTTGAAACAGTGTCTGTATTGCATAGCTTTCCAGAATTACTTCAGAAAAAAATTATTTCTACTTAATGCTAACTGGTCTACAAATGCCTCCCTAGGACAAAAGAAACACTGCCATATTAAATGTCTAGAAAAGGATTAGTTAATCCTTCTTCACAGTTTTACAGACCAGATTTAACACAACAAACCTTTATTAACTGGCAATACCAACCATTTTTTTGGTCACTTCCAACCAAGTCTGAAGAATGCCCAGGATTTGCCAGTACCTGCAAAATCAAGAACAGGTTTGGTTCAGCTGATCCTAGGACAGAGCAGTAATTTATCTCAACAGAATGGAAAGAGAAAAAAAACCTCTACCATACCCAGCTGGATGATAAAAATGTATTGTAACACCTAGATTTAAAAAAAAAAAAAAAAAAAAATTAGATTTACTTGTTTGGATAATCATGCAGATTTTAGCTGATTACAGGTAAAACATAGAATTTCAGAAAAGCATCACTTCATTGTGGATACAGATAGGCCTTTCGTTTTCTCTATCAGTTGTACTGAAATACCACTTGAATGCTTTAACCAGTCACATTGGTATGTGGTGGCTAACATATAGACAGATATGGCCTCTCCTCAAAACCAGAGACTGCCCAAACTTCTGCTCTACCTTGTGCTTTGGATGGGACAGATATGATTAATAAAACTTCACAATATTGCATGCTTTACCATTCGTTATTATTTAACCTAAATTAATCAAGTCACAACATTCAACTTTTAAAATTAGATTTACTATCAACAAATAGATGTCCTTGTAATGGAAAACCTCAGAAGTTCCCAAAAGTTACAATTTTCAAAAGAAAAATTCCTCTATTTTTTTCCTTTCTTGTTTTCCAAACCATACTTTCTCCATCCTTTAATTCCATTCCCAAGCAAGCTTCCTACTTTAGAGACACAAGCCCTAAAACATAACTCTTAGTTGTTTGTATGGGAGGTTTTCACATTCTTCTGTAGGGCCAGACAAATAGTTACACTCAGACCCAGCGATGAGTAGAACAGTTCCGTGCCATAGAAATCCAGAGTGAATCCAACCAACATTTCTTTTACATGTGATGTGAGTCAATCTGCATCAGAATGGTTGGAAAAGTCTCAGTAACTATTGAAAAATACCATTTACTGAAATGCTACTGGAGGCTGAGAGAGATGAAGTTCAGTCTGGCTCAGCTCGTCAGACCAAGATGCATTACAGTTGGAGCCATATCTGCATCTCCTGCCAGACCATTCACTGTGTTATACAAAGCCCTCTAATGTGGCTGACTGCATGGAAGATGGTGATGACAGCTGGTTTTCTGCCTCTGTCTGGAAACCATCTTATATTCTAGTGCATTAAACAGTGGATGTAGACTTACATATGTGAGATTTTCTTAGAGGCATAGGGGTCTAAAGCTGACCTCCCATGCACTGTACCCTGCAGAGCTTATTTCCCAGCCACTACCAGGATCAGCCCACTGAATCAGGGTCTAGAACACCAGAATTTTTAAAGGCCGAACTGCTAGTTTTCTCTTGATTCATTCAAGGGGAAAGGTTGTATGTGATTTTGTTTGGAAGAAATCTATTTTTGCGTAAGACTATCTTTTATTTCTATTTTACTTTACTAGTTCATGCAGTACCATTGCGGAACATAAGCCAAATTCTCCCTTTTTTTACGTTTGTGTATTCTTTACCAGCAAGCAGTCTCAGGCTGTCTTGGTTTATTGTAACTCAGCAGTAAATTTGGCCTACTTCTTTTAACTCATATAGGCAATTGACAATTATTTTAAACTTGACTGAGTTATTTTGTGAGTTTAGTTCAGGAATATCACAAAAGTATTACCTTCTAGCTGGAAGCAAATGCAGCACAAGAAGTCTTGTAAATTATTTCAATAGACCATGCTGGCCAAGGAGCATGGCTGAACAAACTATAAAATTCAGGAAAAGGTTGGTTTTATGGCACTTGGGCCAAAGAGATGCTACCATCCTTATCTTCTGACCTTTGAAATTGTCTATAACATATCGATCTCTTTTATATTTCTGAATATTTCTGAAAGTCTCGCTCTTACCTTCCTTACTAAAGGGAAGTTTTACAATGACTGAGTGGGGAAGAAAAAGAGGCTGATGTGATCCAGAGTCTAATCCTGATCTTTCTTAGGGCAAATCAGAAGTAATTCCACCAAATATAAACTCACTTAAGACATAAGAGGATTTCAGACTCAAGTTTAATAGTTTATTCATGAAAAATCATAATCATTATGAATAATTTGTAGTAAGTTGCTATAAAAACTCTCCTAAGTATCTGTAAATGTTTTCATAGTTATGTTCTGGTTTTATTAGAAAGCCAACTAACAGGCAACATAGCAAGGGAATAATATCCACTGTATGGACTTCTACTAGATCAACCACAACACCTGAATAGAAAAATACAGCTCTAGGCCTGGATGACACCTTGTGATGACACTCTGTCCTTTCCTTGCAGGGTCAATACAAATCAAACACATTTGCAAAGTTGGCTAGTGAATCCTGAAATAAAAGCATATAAATAGATCTGAACTTGTTGAAAGAAATGTTGTGGCTGACATGGGACTGTACTAAGGCCTTGTTTCACAAAGCTCTTCCTGTTAATCATCTTGCACTTCTATTGAATGGGGTTTTGACAAAGTTTAGTAATATGATATATATGATAGGTGAAAGGAAGCCTAAGAAAGTTTCAGTTAAAGATAAGACTGGCCCATTCCACTGCAAGCTTAAACTATACTGAATTTTCCCAACAAGCCTGTTTCTAATAAGACACTGCTGTTCAATGCACTCATGTAGAGACAAACTTCCAATTATATTGGAAAGGTCAAGTGAGTTTTCCCTACTACATGAATAAAGCCCACAAAGCAGGATGTGGTTATGCATAAAATCAGAAGATTAGTTGCCTCTAGAAAATAGACAGCCTATAAGAAAATGGACAACACACATATATCAGTAACAAAAAAGCAAGTAATTTTTCTGTTCAAGTGCAAATATTAGTAACCTTGCAACTGGGTTAGTTGCAGGCTTACACAGACATCCATGGTAGAAAATTCGTGATAGAGACATTACTCAGTCTCCTATGTTTGGAACCTACTGTACTGAGTCAGAGGATCATTAAAGCCTGCAGAGTTTGAACAACATTCAAATATGGGACTTTGGCAGGAACCTCTGAACATACACTTGGAGAGTTGTTCCAGTTTTCAAGCCCTTCTGAGAAGGTTTACCAGACACACGTAGTTTCCCAGAAATATCCTTAGTTTTCAATGGGAAATAGCATCCATGACTTCAGGCTGTCTCACAGCCCAATATAGTCATCTATTTCCCATTCAACTAGAGGGTTTCTGGGTAATCCCAAACTGAAATATGGAGCCCTTATTCATGAGGGCCAAAGTCGCATCTTGCCCATGGATTTGTGCAACAAGCTGAAATGTGCTTTCTCTTAGAGCTTCAGACACACAGTACTTCACCTTGGGATTTTAACTCTTCAAGACATGCAATGACGTAGACAGAAATAGGAAGACTGTTCACAGACACCTGAAAAAGGATATAGAGAAAAGACTGACTAGAAAGGATGTACCCATTCATGTCCTTTCTCTGTGTCAGTTTTCCCACCATTCCAGAGATATATTTAGGCTCTAATCAGAGACAAGATGCTTGGGATTCTTTTGCTCCTTATTTGTGCTTTTAATTATGATTCATCTATTCACAGTTTATTTGCTTTCATTTACCCTCCTTGAATCTATAGTTAAACTGTTTACTTCCTCTGCCATTTCTTCCTCTGCCTACATAATCCCCTAGGGTTTTAAACACAAGGACCAACATATTGCTCTTCTGCTGTTTGAGATTTTCCACCTGCAGAGAAATTACAGGTCTGCTCCTCCCATCTTAAGTCTTTGCATTGTCCCAAAATACTTCTGTCAATGCAGTTGTCCACCAGAGGTGTGCAGCAGCCGAAGTTATCAACTAACTGACTCTACATTCACTCAAGACACCAGCAGTATAACAGTGTGATGGTAAGACAACCATAATGTGAAGATTCATAAATAGCGGTTGCCCAAAATCATATCCTTGAACCAGACTGTCAAAAAAGAACTATATGTGGAACTACTGCTACAGCCATTCTGGCCACCTGCTTCTTTCTAGAAAGCTTTCTGCAGGCCTAAGTGAGGAGGTCATGAAAAAGAATGTTTCCTTCCTTTTAGTGTGGGCTGTTGTGAGACGAAGAAAGGTACATGCGTTTCATTATTAGTTTCCTTTTTTTAAAACTGAGATGAAGGGACAAGGTACAGATAACCTAGCCTAAAACAGTCAAAGACGGTTTTCAGAGGGAAAATGAACATAGCATAGTTTCTGGTATTTCTAGAAGGAGTCTTTGATTTAAGAGCAACAAAGAGAAATAAATTTTTTAAAAAATTTAAAAACCCAAACAAACAAACATGTAACTTTAATTAACAAGTTCTTGGCAAGAAATCTGGAAATATCTTCAGTAATAAGTTGGAGAAAATAGTTTCAATAGAATAAGAATGATAATAGCAGAGCCCCCAAGAAAGGACAGTGGGTAAAAAGGGTACAAATTCACTTCCTGCAAATGGAAGGGACTGTAGTTGCTTCATGTGGGTTTGGCAGCCAATGCTTGAGGAATCCAGGAAGGTCACACCACGATGCAGCATAATTTAAAGTTTTAAATGACAGAACTGGATACAGAGTTCTCTACTTCAGCATCCTTTCTCTGAGTATGATTTATTTAAATAAATAGAATAAAATGGTTTTTTGTTTTGGATACTGAAACTGAACAAAATCCAGAGTAGCCATAGCACTGCTGAGAAATGGTTTTCGGGATAAGACCTGCAAGACATAAATGTCAGACATTGCAGTGCAGGCTTCTGATTTTTCCTGATACTGATAGACTTGCTCCCAATTAAGTCAGAGTGGTTACCCTGTCTTTATTATTCTGATAGGAGAATGATACAAACTTTCAGGTGAGCTCTTCTGTAAGCAAGGGGGAGAGATTTTTAAGAGAAATGCTGGAATCCTGCAAAATTCACATATGTGAATATCTGCACGTTCCTTGTTAATGAAAATATGGAGCAGGCTAACTTATTGCTTTTAATTTTATTCTTAATGACTCCATAATGGCTGGAGATATTAGAGGATAAATACCTAAAAGGAGGGCATTACCAGGCTGGGAATAAATACTGATATCCACTTGCAAACTTTTCTCTTTTTTTGATCCTGAACATATTTCTGTTTGAAGCATCCAGGAACGCTTTACAACGAGCCAGGTTAAAAAGACTGTACAAATTATCAGCATATTTTCTAAGTAGAATACAAACTGTCAAGGAATTGCTCATAGTATTTCCAGTTATGCATTCCTAAGATACAAATAAAAATTCTGCTGCATATCACTCACTTCATTATGAATGCTCTCATTTGAAGGCAGAGTTAGTTTTGGCCTTTTATGGACAGTTAAAAGCTGCATCTGCTGTATTCTGTTTCATGTAACAAAAGCACATTCTATTTTTTCCTGTAGTGTTTAACAGCCCATTTTTAAAGACTCACCATGAATGACAACTAAAAGGCCAAGCCCGTCTTCAATTTCTGGATTTACTGTTTTGGTATTTACTTTGTGAAGTAGCCTACTACTGTCAAGATACAACAGCAAGTTTTTGTCTGTTAACAGAAAAAAAGGGAAACAGTTTAAAGCACTGATTCTCAATAAATTGAGTTCACCTGAAACAGTGCTGCTGTTTCCACCAGACAATAGTCCCAGTTCTTTGGTCATCTCTGTCATCTATGCCATTCAAGCAACTTTTCTGAAGATCTTGCTTAAATCACTGGTACAGTATTTTTCCTGTGCAACATACTCCTAATGAAGGCTATCAAAATCTAATTTGTCACGTTCAGTGACGACAGAGAGAAGACTGAAACCACTGAAGTCAAGACTTCGGTGGATATTAAAATTTTTGTACCCAAACCACTGCGCCAAAGCAGCGCATCTACCAGAAATCAACAACATTCCTTGTAAGAAAAAGAAGCATTACAATATTTCCTAGAAGAGGGATTTTAGTCTTGGCTTATAATAGCAGTAAAACTACACTTTGATTCAGTGTTATACTGATAATGACACTGAATTCATAAGTCATCAGGTTTAATTTTCAGTCCACAAAGTAGCGTGGGAGGCAGCAAAGTCTGAAGGATACTCTCAGTAACCCAGTGAGTTCTGAATGTTGTTCTTTGTCCTCCGTTGCAGTTCAGACATCTGGCAAATCTCAGGCAAAACTGCTCTGCTGCACAAACTAATCCCTTCCATTGCCTCTTCAGTTGCTCAGTGTTTGTGGAAGGTGACAAGGTCCTCTCACACTGCTTTCATTAGCCTTTAACTTCAGCAGTCTCATAGCTTTCCCTTTCACTGTTTACAGCTCTGCCATTTAGACATAATGGGCCAGATTCTGGTAACCGTCAACCAAGTAACACTGCTTTTGAAAACAGAGTTAATTTAGTCAGCTGGGAAACTGCACAATTTGGATACGTTGCTTTGTGGGAAGGATTTCCAAAAGAAATCAGAGGGTTGAATCTACAAAAGTGATGGTCCACTACCTGTGCCTAGAAATATGTGGCTATTTTTCTGGTTAAATCAACTCAACAGAATATCTCTTTGCATTTGTGGTCCTCGACCAAGTACCAACACACAACATACCCCATCCTCAAAAAACATGGGTGTTGGGGCTATATTCATGTTTGAAGGAGCCTGAGGCAGATCGAGATAGGACCTGGTGAGTCTGTTTTAGTTTAAATATGTCCTGCTTAAAGAGTTATGCAACATAATTGTGACCACCTTGCCCATGCATACTTCCCCTCTGCACATGTGGGCACAATTCATTGGAACTAATTGGCTGAAGAACAAGAATTTTCTCACTTCTTCACAGTAGGAGGAGTGATGATCAGATGACCCGTGTACCAAAATTCAGGTTATCTTAATTCCCAGAAAAGTGAGCTGTATAGGAGGTATTTCAGGGAGAAAGATCCATGGGTTAGAGAAGAAAAGGAAGCATAGAGCCATGCTACCCAGGGATAAAAGAGGAAAATGAGGGAGGCTGGAAGCATTAATTTCCATCCTGCTGGTTCTGAGACTGCAGTGAATCACCAGAGCATAAGGAATTCTCAGAAAATCTGAAGTTTCAGGCCTCAGCACTGAGGTTTTTTTTAATTTCCAGTAGAGAAAAAAAAAGGAAAATCTAATTTTCTTTACTCCCAAACTTTATAAGTATGCTATAAGGTTATACTAGCAAACTATTTGAGAGACTTTCTATAAAAGGGAGAGAGGTGAGTCTGAGTATGGTCAGCCAGTGTTTATGGGCCTGTATTGTTTCAAACAATTTTTTGAAAATGTGTTATAGCCAGAATTTCAAACATGTCTCAAGCTCAGTGTAAAAGAGGCTTTCCTGTATTAATTCAAAGCACTCTGAAGCCCAGACACAACACAACACTCAGCAGCTCATAAATTTGTCAATGGATGAATTTAGCTTAAGAAAAATAAACTGCATGAATTATAGGTGTGGCAGGGAGCACCACCTATATTCTTAAATTTACTTTGACCCTTTCCAGTTGGTTATAACTTGTTATAACTTTGCCAAATTTTAATTTTTGGTTCAAATTTTTCTTTCCTAATTTTAGCTAGAAACCTTCCATGCAGTTATCTACTATTTGAGCTATTTGTGGAATTTTCAGTTGAAACAGCTCAGCAATTTCTGAGGGCAAGTGAGGGGAAAAAAAGGAAAACACTTTTTATGTCCAAGGTGATAAATTCCTTTGCTCTTTAAGATGACGAAGGGCTCCATGCATTGGTGTAGGATGTCCCATTCCTAACTCTGTGCAGAGCCTGGCAGCCAGGGTCCATCTCACCCCCCAGCCAGGAGTGGGGTAGCCGGCGGTCACTGGGGTGTCCCCAGCCCTGGGTGTTGGGGCCCCCTCTGGGGCTTGTGGCAGGGGGGAGGTGGCTCAGGGCCCATGGGTGGGCAGAACAGGGCTGTGGGTAGCTGGAGACCAGACCTGCTGGGGCATCACTGGGGCAGGGGCTGACAGTCCCTGGGGCTGAAATGGGGTCCTGGGCCATGGCAAGGTGCGGGGAGGCCTGAGGGGTGGTCAGGGCCAGGGAAGCCTGTTAGTGCCCTCAGATCTGACAAAAAAAGAGAAAAGGAAGGCAGCCTCTTCTGCACACCCAGGCAATGGGAGCTGGGGGGTAATTTGTATGAGCGAACAGGGGAGATTAGAATTGAAATGGAAAGGACGTATGGAAATTGTGAAGGATGAAGGTGGGAAGGATAAACACGAGGGAGAGTGGAGTCAGAGTGAGAAAAATGGAAGAATGGGACAATTAGCTGGAGGCAGAGATGAGTGTGCAACACAACCAGGTGGACAGTCTAGGGCTTAGAGGAAGAAGGGTTTGGCTCAGCTAATTCACATTTCTTTGCAAAATGTGGAAGGCAATCCAAAATTGCTGAACCTAAGTACATTTCAGCTCTCAATAAACAGCTGTAAAATCCATGCCTGAAGTGCTACTGAACAAATAACAACCATAGCTTATTACTTTAGTCAAGTATTCCTTATTAATTTGAGTTGTGGAGGTCTGTGTAGTGAATATAAAACCTCTATCCTGACAGTAATCAATGGAGCTCTCAGCATGATACCACACAAAGAGGTTTTTGGGTATTTCAATGCCAACTTTCAACAGTACATGTAAAAAACCAAATCTTGTAAAATGGTTAACATTGCAAAATCCAGCAAACATAAGTTAGGGGTAAGCTGGCATAATGGTTTGAGGGCATTTGTATTCTGATACCATTTGTGGCAAAATTGATGTGGAATTACCTGGTGTTCATGTAGCAGGCCACAAGACAATCGGTTTGGGAGGCCTTGGATTCCTTCTGAACAAGTTGCTCATCCCTAGCAGAACAAGCCTACCTTGGGACTTAAATAAGGCCTTTGTCCATGTTAAAAATAGTCTTCATCAGTGCATATGTTTTCAAGATTACACACATCAACTTAAAAATGTCATTCTGCCAAAGTTTTACTGGGAAGTTTAATATTAATACCTGCGGTGTGGCAACCATAGAAATAGCTGGAAATGTGACTCTGAAACTGAATGGCCAGAGGAAGGAAATAAAACCACAACAAAATTTTGAGGTATATGATCCAGAATCAGTAAGAGCAATGAACTTAATGAAAAAAACAACTGAATATTGGAATCAAATATGTAACAGGCTCCTCTGAAATTCCTAGATAATAAAAAAGCAGCTGAATCTGTGCCTGTTTTGAGCTCTTAAAATGCAGTCAGTATTTATGTTTTAAATTGGTCTGTTTTTCTATTATTACTATGTCTGTGTGGAGCTGTAATCCAGAAAGGTTCAAAAGTATTTTGAAGTGAAACAATTTACTTCCACCTGAAATACTGCCACCTTTGGTGCAAAAATTTCCCAAATAGGCTTTCCACAAGAGAGAAATTATTCAATTTAATTGAGAGAAGGAAATTAAGAATAATTTTCTCCAATTGAAAACATGTACGTAATTTAGGTAGAATAAATGCAATGACCAGAATTGGAATTAATAAGGCAAACAAGGATTAACACTCTGCTGTTACCAAACATTCCTTGGGTTCCTTTAAAAACGACAAGGGACAGACTGTCAGTTCAGTATCTCTTCTCTTTGGCTGGCCATGCCTACAAGGGGACTTGTTGCTTCCATGTCAGATTAGAGGGACCCAGAAGCCTACCCACTTTTTTCAGCTACAAATGACAGTGGTTTTTGGTTCTCACATTATTTGCCAGCATTTATTCCTTTGGCACCCATATTTTTCTGGATGTCTCCTCTCCATCACTGTCAGTGACCAACTCTGGTAGTATGTCTCACACTTTCAGATTTATCATCAGTTTCCTGCTATCTATCTACTCTATTTGAAATACAAGGGTTTGTCATCTTGACTCAGCTTTTCAGCTCTTGTGAGTAGAGTTAGACTATTTACCAGAGAAGTAAGACTACTTATGACTTCGCTCATACCAGTAAAAATGGAGAAATGTTTCCTGATTGTGGGTAATTTACCTGGCCCAAAAGCCCTCCCGTATATTTCACTTGCTGTTAATTTTAAGAAAAGTTTTGGGCCAGAATGTACAGTTTCTAAGAAAATGTCACAAGAAGATAGGAACACAGGGAATAACTGCAAAATACAAATGTGCTAAAATATGCATCACAAGATGGGACCAGTTATATTAATTGTGTAGCAATAGCAAACTGGTAAGAAGGAGGAGTTGCCCATCAGGCAGAATGAAGTTTTCAAAGAAGAAAAGGAATATTGTCCTTGAAAGCTCAACATATCAACATGCATATATGGGGAAGAGCTACATCAGATTCCTATACTCTGAATGTCCCATTGAGCACAAATTAAGTGAAATACTTGTATGAAGCATCTGAGAGGCCCACATTTTAGTATCTGTTAATAAAATTCCCCCACAGTGCCTTTTTCATAAACCGAAAAACAAAATTACACATATGCTTGCACACATGTATGCATTCATGACTGTGAATTGATCACAAAAATAGGATATACCCTCATATATATATACAAATGTGTGAATTATATATAAATTGCAGGCATTCATTATATTTTTGGTTGGATGCTTTTATGCATGTGATAGTAAAAACATTCCTTAAGGCTGTACTGCTATGCTAGTAGGCACTGTGTCAAGACCAAACAAAGAGCTAGTTTAGTAGTTCTGCTCCATAAGCTGGAGTGTACAGAAGCTTCCCGATTTTCCTCCACAGGTGAATTTTGTGGATCTACCCTCCTTCTGCGTTCTGTGGCTCCTTATTAGTTATAGTATCGAGGACTCAAGCTCTTAAATGATTGCCATTTTACCCTAGGAGATCATGGAAACCTGGCAGCGAGAAACTTGGCTAGCTGCACCACAGAAAAAACATACTGCTGTATTTTAGAAACTCAGTGTTATAACACAGCAACTATATCATAGGGCTTTTTTTCACGTCTTTCCAAATCCTACACTGTTTATAACACTGGCATGATAAATATGTCTGAAAAGGTAAGGTTTGAAAATCGCTTCCCCAGTGCCAGATAACTGTTAGAAGGATGCACAATGGGAAGGGATTTAAACACTTAGTGTCCTCTCAGTCCACTTCTATTCAGCAAATGGATGTCCCTCTAATTAATCATACTTCAGAAACTGTTTTAGCTACATTCAGCCAACAACACATTCAAGAATGTGTGTGACAAGGTTTTGTTCATGTAGCTAGGTCATGTCGTCAGACATATGTTCCTCTAGAGATTACCCTTGGACTAACAACATGTTACTTTTCTGTTTCACAGACTAACTGAAATGACACTTCACATCCTAAAGGAGATTTCAGACACGGTTCTACAATGTTGACTGCCATACTTATGGACTACTTATTTTTCTGGCCCATCTATCTGTATGGACTCATCAACTCTGATCTTCCTGCTTGAGTGTAAAATCTTTGCATTTCCTAGTAAGGCAGAGCAGGAACTGGACCTGGAGAAGAGGCTGTTCCGTAGTTGCTGCTTTTTTTCAATATGGCCACTTCCTTTCCCAAAAACACAGTCACCCTGTTTGCAATAAAGCACTTCTAGTGGACCAAGTAATTGCTCTAACAGGCTTAGCTTTTGGCAGTAAGTGCACACTATTCCCAATGCCTACTATCCTTTCAAACAGAGGTCACACATATAAATATGTATGTATTTTAAATATAATTTCTATATGCAGACTAAGCTCTTGGGAGATTTTTAAAAAATATTTAATAAAACATTTTAAACTGTAAATAACTTGCTTTAAAATCTAAATTTCAGAGACCTCCACAAAACTGTCAAAGTACTTTAATTTCCATTTCAAAATCCAGTCCCTAAGCCATAATATTCTCCAAATTCAGATTCTGCCCTTAATTTCTTTTGCAAGGACAATGAGGTATCAACAAAAATAACAGCTGAATCTGAAGGCCGACTTCAGTGGAGTAAATAAGTGCTAGTATTCAGCAGAATACTTAAAGGCCTGACTAACTTCAAGTGAGGTTTAGAGTTACCCAGGTGCGTACACACCATGATTAAAAAAAATGTTTTGCTCTCTGAGCAATGTCTCAAAATGGTCGATCCAACTGGTATAAAATAAACCTATTGACATTACCTTTAGTTGGAATTGTACATTGTTGTGACAAAGGATCTTTTTCCTATCTAAATCTATGAAGTACTTAATACATTGTTAGTGCTCTAAAAATGCACATTATCGTAATTATGAACAACCATAATGCAAATTTTCGTAAACATCTTATCAGAATATGTTCAGTAGAGACCACGACTGAATTTTTATGCACTTTAAGTTTTTATAAAAAGGCTCTGAAAACTTCCCCAACAGCACTTTACCTTCATATATTCCAAATGTAGATTTTTTTTTTCTCCAGGGTTCAGAAATTTTAGTGTTGTTTTATTTTTCTTTACTGTATTTAGGTTCCCTTTAGATCTGATTCTGATTGAAAATGAAACAATACAATTAACATTAAGAAGGCTTTTCTTGAAATATTCCTGCTGAGATCTGAAAGGGAGATGACAAACCACATGAACAAAAATTATTCTCATGCTGTTGAAATTCCAGTTTTACTCCCTGGTGAACTTCCATGCTGTTTAATGCACATTTTCTTGGTCTCCTGTAATCCCATAAAAGGAACAGCCCATCCCAAAATCAAAAGAGACTTGTGCATTACCAGCAAGAACCACACACATCAACAGATCATTTTAAATATTTAAATGGAAAAACCTTACATACTACTCTCAGTCTTTGGTTATATCCTTCCATATCAAGAGTGATGACTTCTTTTTTTTTTTTTTTTTTAATCTACAATCGTAGGTTGAAAGTCAAGCTGATTTCTAATTCAGCAACTACTATTGCAAGACTAGCTGGAGGACTCCAGACTCTAGTCTTCATGCAGGAAAAGAAACAGAACTGATAACCACAGTTTCCTCGATTAATGGATGACAGGAAAGCAACGCTTTATTGGAATGCGTGGGAAAGGCTGAGTTTGGTTTTGTGAATTCATATACAGTCATGTGAAAGCATGTGGTCATATTTTTTGAGGGTTGTTATTTCTTTTCTCAATATTAGGTAAGCTGTTGGACAGTAAAAGGAAGCCAAATAGCAAAGGGGAAATTAAAGAAATCTGTAGAGAAAAGACAGCCCTGCCCAGGAAAGTTTGCTGAAAGCATTTGTTTTCAATCTTATCCCAATAATGCTCTGTTTAGCTTTTTAAGTGTGCTCGCCACAGTAGAGTATGTTCTTGCCTTCTATTCAAAGATAAAGTTACAGTTTACATTTTGTTTTCACTCATCTTTATTTTTAATAGATGTTACTCTTACATGAGTGAATTGTGAGTGGCAGAAGTAGAATGGATCAGAAAGGAAGCAGTGTCTTAACTTGAAACTTCCTGAAATTTTAATTTGTCAGTCAGGAATTGTCAACAACATGAAACATATGCTAACGCTTCCATTTTGAGATGGTGTCCATTATTTCCAAGTGTAAATTTTAAAAAAAGTACCACAAGAGAATTCTTATTGCAAAATTTTACTTCTGTTTTCCCTGGACACTGCCTGCTCCTTTCATATGTTGACTTCATGACACTAAAATGGTTTTCTTGTTCATAGCAAAATGTTCCATCTTTACAACAAAGTGTAGTTAGCACATTAGCTTATTTTAACCTTATATACCTTGATGAAAAGGAAGAAGAGATGGAAAAACAAAGTATTTTGTAACTTCAAATGCACTATCCTCTGTTGCAGATATTATCACCAGTACTTAATAACAGAGAGTTCAGAGCTTCAGCATTAAAACAGAAAAGTTCAAAGGAACTGTGGAGAATAGTTAATAATTTTCTAAATATTTTGTTTCTAAAACAGACAACCTTACAGGAAAATCTGGAAAAATCTGAATTTAAACTACAACATAAGATTTGTTTGCAAATTCAGGGAGAAAATATCTTCTGCATTTTTAGAAGAAAAACAAAGCATCTCCACAGATTTTGTCTGGCCTTTTCTGGAGTGTTAGCTAAACAATACTGAAAAAACCTCTACTATTTTGGCCACCTAATGCTTATAGAGTTAAAAGAAAAGCAGATTATGTACAAAACCTATCACAAGAAACAAGATCAACATGTTTTTCTAATAAATTTCTTCTGTCCCATTCTTATTTTTCTGTTGACTTTACTTCAATTAACAGCTTTAATTAGACAGTAACTCTTTGGAAGAAATCACATTTTTAGCTCACTGCTCAAGTTTCCAGAATGATTTATAATCGTGCAACAAAAATAATTTTGTTTTTCTAAAACCTTGCCTGAAGATTTGATGGAATGAATCCTTTTTGATAGTTCTGAAATTCTAAGTTTTAAGAAGTTTCAGTTACTTTGTTGAAGTTTAGTTCTTTTTGTTACTGATATCACCAGAAAAAAGCAGATGAATGAAAGTGCTGTAGAAATCAAAAGTAACCAAAATGCCAGGGCTTCTTATGAACTCTGCTTGAGTTCTTCATTATGTTTTAGTTCTCTGAATTGTTTCTTACCACTGTATCTGTAATTACTGGTAAGAAGCAACCACAGTGCTGTTTATATACAAGTATTGGGTGCATCTGAACAAATGCAATACATTTGCTTTTCAAGACTTTTTGTATATGTTCTAGTTTCGAACATCTGTATTTTGATCTCCTTGGCTTGACTTCTAGCAAAATCAAAGGGTGAAAAGTGGAATTCAGCCAGCACTGTCAAATCAGGTTTTATCTGAGTTTTGCAAATTTTCACCTAAATTCATAAAACTCCTACTTCACCCTCAACCCACTCTTAATTCAATGCAGGTTCTTAAAAGTTTGCAAAATATACCTATGTTAGAGAAGAACCTGATCCATTTTTAAAATTAAGACATAGCCTTGTCTTTGGACTTCCCTGTGTAAGATGCACCCTGCTCTCCTGCTGGGCTTCACTAATTTCAGAGTCCAGTTCTAAACTGGAATCAAACTGAGATAAAATTTACAGGCCTTTGTGGTTGAGGATATTAACCTTCAGTTTTAGAATATTGCTCAAAAATATAAAAGCATCGATATTAGAGAAGAGAGAGAGATATTAAGCAACATGCTCCATTTTCTGCCAAAATCTTATTGTTTCTACACTATATTTTCCAGGGCTTTATGGAAGTTCTTTTCAAATGACTCAGACAATAAGCTTCCTGTTTTCCCCTTGGGAAGCTATTCCATAGTCTAATAGATTGCTGCAAGTAAGTAATGTTTTCCTTATAAGCAGCTTAAGTTTGTTTTGCTTGACTTCATCAAGTAGCACTGGTTACCTGCGCTGTGAATACCCATATGAATGTATCATGTGCAAGGGTTATTATTAAATGTTATTATTCCCCCTGCCTGTTTACCATCTTTTTTGTCCACGTGCCAAGAATATCACATACTACAAGTCACATACTACAAATAATGAACAGACCAATAGCTAATATTCCCTACATGTAGGGCTATTTCGGATGTTTCCACATTATTCTAATCCAAAGATTAATCTTGTTTTTCCTAATGGAAGACAAAGGATTTAGTTCTGCACCTCACTAATTTTGAAAACAAAACAAAAACAATAGGAGGTAATCCATTATGTATTGAAGTGAGAAATTAGAACTGACCTGCTACTTTTACAGCTTCCCATGGAACTGTGTGGACTGCAACTGCTTATCACACTTAATTCTCTGTGGCCTTTACTAGCTCTCAAATTAAGGACCCAGGCTATTCCTGGAATAAGGCTTTTCATCAGACTGCTGTTTATATGGATGGAGTCCAGATATGCTGCAGAAGATGCCATTTGAATGGTTTAAGAAGTTACTGTCCTCAATTCTTCTGTGCAACTTGTTGCCCTCTCAGTAACTGATTTGTTAATCCATTTCAGTGCATCCTTATTTAAAGTGCTGCTATCTGACAACACAGCTGATTACATTTAGGTCAACAAGATGGTTTTACAAACAAGTAAATAAGACTCTGGCTGGAGGAAGGTTTTATGCACACAAACAGTGGACTCCAAACAAATGATCTCTCAACATTTTGGAGTAATGCTGTGTTTTATCAGAAATACATCCTAGGATTAAGCACAGAATGACTCAGGGATTAATGTTCTTGACTGTTCATGTTTGTTAACTGTATTAGTACTTATAGTTCCCCCTCAACAGAGAATTTTGCAGAGTGATCATACAGCGTATCCATTGGCTTTGTCTAACCATGTTCTGTGTTATTTCTATGGTAGACATTTTTGTCCTTCCACAGGGCAAAGGTGCAGTTGTGTGAACACATGTAAAGCCTAGGAAGCATAGCAAAGCCTAATGTAGTGAAATGTAGCTTTCACTGAGAGCTAATCTGGCCTCAAGCACGTTAGTAAGTACTTTGTTAGTGCATTGAGACAGTAAATACAAATGTCTTAAACGCCAGGTTTTTTCTTCCATAGTCCCGTCTATTTTGCTCAGCATACTTGCAAACAAATAACAGTGAGTGAGGGTCTATGGCCAGATGCAGATCAAAAAAGTGATTTTCTCTTTACCTATGTGGAAACCTTCAAAAGAGACGTCATTTTGTGTTGGACATGCTTGCTTCTTACTTATGTATAGTTTCAGAGTCAGACCCAGGCAACCAACAGAGCAATAAAAAACAGTTGCAAAGAAGGAGCTGCTGATACATCACAGCAAATTGCACATGATAAGTTCTGTTTGTTTAACTCTTGATCCTGGGGATTTGCTGAAACTACTGTTAAGGCATCGCTCCTAAACCCTGTGTGGAGAAGGATCTTACTTTAAACAAGATCTCTGTCTGGTGGAACATTTTCATCTAGCTCTAAGGAGGCAGATTGGCACCTGCCAGATGCAACTCAGAGGGCATGAGATGTTTCTTCAGGAAAGGGGTTTTAGCATTACAAAAATGACAAGAGCTGGGCTGTTTTTCTTCACTAGAAAGGGGCAATACATTTCACAACTGTTTTTTCTGACACTTTAAATACAATGGAAGAAGTTGTTTATTACCCATGTTTATGCTTAAGAAGAGGTTTATGACCCATTGTAGCATTCCCTGCTTTAGGTACTTGTTGTCTGGTTCAGTTCAGTGAATTTGAAGAGCTTGCCCCTTAGAGAAAAGCAGCAAAACTATATGCAACCAGCAAACAATCACGCAAAATGTGATGCTTTCCAGTTCAGTATGCAAACAAACGCCTTTGTGAAAGTTCACCTGAGGCAGAGCTAAGCATAGAGGGTTGTTTACTTTCTTGGGAAGAACATGCTAAAAGCCATGTGCTTGACTCTGCTGACTGTATCCAAAAGCTTTGCCTGCTCCCATAGCCAGACACAGCATGTGGTAACAGTGATGCTAAGCTTCCTGCACTATGTCACAGTTGTATGAGGCACAAACAGGCTTATGTCACGTGGTAGCTATTGGTGGACAGAGGTCATAAAAATCCCTTTTACTGACAATTTCAGCTTAATGAAGTCTGCATCTACAAGGTTTTTGAGAAACCTGTGTTCAGTGCTTTCTTTTGAGCCTGGCATTAGATACAGCACATGCTCCTGCAGAGGAAGGCATATTACAAATACATACCCACAATCCATGAGAAATCCATGAAGCTCTCCTGACTGCATATGTATTTATAGAGACAGAAAATAGCTCACTAAAATACTGTGCCAGAATTGTTAATACATATAGCTGCAAAACTTGGCAAGTATTGTCTCATATAGAAATCCTAGGTAGGAGAGCGAATGACTGCAGGAAGGAGAAAAAAAATAGTTAGGGTAAATATTTCTTGTGGCATAACAACAAAATATTCAGTTGCAGGCCTGAGCCATCGATTGGCCTGAACTTTAAGCAAGCATCTCTGCCAGCTGAATACTGGCCAAGTGGCAAGTGGCAGCCTCTCTGCAGCCTGATATATACCCAAATGAAAAGGTTTTGGGTGCCAGATACCAGGAAGCCAGTGCTTTTAACACCACCACCCCATAATTTATAGCATCTTGGTCTGCGCTATTGCAGTTAAGGGTCTGTTAATGTTTGTCTTCTGAATTCTAATTCTCAAGGGTTTATAGTTTGGCCATTAACATGCTCTCAGTATTGAAACCTCGGCACACACAATGGCTAGCCAAGAACAGTTTTTAGGTAATTTTGTCAGGGAGAATGTTAGTTGGTTTCCAAAATATGAGAAAGGAAGGAAAGAAGGCAGGAAGGAATGACTAGTTAAAATAGCTAAAGATTATAATTTTCTTGTGTGCTTGATGACTAGAAGTGGCTTATATTTTAAAACATGAACTATTGCTATGAGGTGATATTATTTTTCTTCCTTTTAAACTGTTTTTAAGATCAAGCCTTTTGCAGGAATATAACCTTTCAAGTGATTTTTGCATTAAAGTTGTTTAAAAAATCTCAGCCCCTCAAAATACCTATAGATGCATATGGATGCAGAAGGTACACTAGTGAAACACACCACTGTAATTTAAAAAACTCAATTAGTAAGAATAAGAAAGGAAAACATATACTTAATAATATTTTCTATCAATTTACTACCCACACTGTTAAAGTATTTTGAGCTCTGAGATGCATAGTTCCTGAGTCCTTTTGCAGTTGGATTAAACAGAGGAGTTTAGCATAGACAATAGGTGTTCAGCTACAATACGATCACATTCTTCTTCATTTTAATCAAGCTACAAAGCAAAGAACAGCATTTGTTGATACCCAGGACTATCATGGCGGCCCTTATAACCCACTTTGTGGGTCTTTGTGTCTCAGTGTACTCCCCGGGTTGTCAATGGAAAGTGAGAAGTGGAAATCCTAAGCTAAAATAAATTCAAAAGCTACAGCAACTCTTGATTTTTCACTTGAGCAAAAGTAAAATTTTCAGGAATAATTTCAACTTCTTGCAATTGGCTTCAAGCTGGTAAGAGTTGATTAGACTTGCATTTTGGCAAGATTTTTGCTTAGGATGATGTCAGAGGACTATTTCTCAGGATGAAGTCCATAATATTGAAATCTGAAGAGGTTATTGCCATTTGAAACAAGGACATCCATCTTAACCTACAACAGTGCCTGCCATAAGGTGCCTAGAGCTCCCCAATAAAACTCTGTTTGCATAAATATATACAAGTACTATCTTGTAAACAACAAATATGTAAAGATGCCCTGTATATTGTAACAGCTTATTAGTCTCTAATTCAAGGTTTACACCACTGAAGAGAACAAATGAACATTGTAGTTTGCATTTTATCGCATTGCCTGTTAAGCACCTCTCAAAAGCACATGTCTAGTCATGCTAAAAAAATGTTTAAAATACAACTATATAAGGACAACACTACAGATAAGCCTGACAAAAAAAATCAGATTTGACACTACCATGTTTTGGTGAATCTCAAGCCAAGAGCTGGGTTTGGCTTTGCATTCAGAGTCATTAGAAAGGCCATGGAGACTGAGAAGTGACTAGAAAACTAGAAGCAATTAACTCAGTTTACCCTCTACTGAATCAGTCTAGGACTTGGTAAAGGGAAAAGGTATTTACAGCTGCAATACCCAGGAAATATTACCATTTTGTATGCACTATATAGAAATATTTTTATTAATCTAACAGGCTGAATGAATTAAATCTCTGTCAGCATTACATTCAGTGAATTGCCAGGGGTGGAATCCTTGAAAATTATGTTCTGCTCCTTTACTGCACACATCCCTGTTAATCTGCTCTGGGCTGCACAGATTGGCAAATGTGAGATTAAGAGAAGAGCAAGAACAACACAGTGGCCATGGTAGGAGAGATCAGCCATTTCTGTAAAATAACAGTTTTTCTTTAGCATTTACAAGTACCATGAGCTGAAAGACAATATAAAATGTTGAATATTTTCCTCTTCCTAGGAGGTTTGTACATCCTTCTTTTGTTTTTGTTTGTTTCTTGAGTTTTGTTTTTTTGTTTTGCCTTCCTTGACCACATTATGGAAGCCACTTTATGTTTGGCCCTCAATCTGGACCAAAGCACTCAGCCAGCCAGAATGCTGTAGGAAATACCTTGGCCCAAAGAGTATGACTTGGCAACCTATGCAAACAGATTGCATTCTGTAAGAATTTTACTGTAATGTTTTGGTGACACATTGATCAGGATTCAATCATCCATAACTTATGACCACTCTGACCAGTATAAATTCTAGAAGCTGACTAATTGCTTGTTCCCAGGTCTTTGCACAAAAACAGGACTAAGAAATAAGGTGTAGTTTGACAGCTATTTTGTGTTGTATTGTATTATTTTAGCTATAGAAATGAGATTATAATCTTCAAATAATTATAGAAGTAAATGCACCTTTGAAGAAAAGACGTATCAAGAAAAGCGTTGTATCTGACTAGATCCTTACCAGAATTTTAAGACAAAAAACAGATAACAACATTACCACTAGCTCCCCACAAAGGCCTCAGAGGACCCAAAAGAGAGCACTGCATGCCCCATAGAAGCTGTACGAGACAGATTCAGCACTTCGTAGACAGGGGTCAGAAGAAGTCTCTTCCAGTGGCTGATGATAACACACAGCAAGCTGAAGAGAGTATGACTGAATCCAGACAATTTTCTTGAACAGCAAGAGGTGAGACATAATTCCAACCATATTTGTCAGGTTACAGCCAATAGTATTGCAGAGTCCACAGGCATTGGACTGTAGTTTTAGCTTCACGTCCGTCAAACCATACTGATTTAAGATGTGTAAAGCAATATACAGAACGTCAGGCAGAACATGTGCATAGTAAGACTCAAAATGTGGCTTTCCATTTAAACAAGAAGGTAATGTATTCTTCATGAGACAAACCATGAGTTTTGCTACAATGTCTTTCTCAGGCTGCCTTTCCAGGCAGCAGTCATTCTGGTTACATTAGATCACTCATAAGTGAAGGTCAGATGTATTATATGTTTATCATCTTTATATAAAACCAGACTTCCTTGAAAATAAGAGAATAGTTTTGCAGTTAGCTATTTTTTTCTGGCCAAACAACAGTAGTAATGTTTTACATAAGTTTTAAAGGAAAACAGGTAATAAAATGATTTACTTCCATAATGTGGTCAAGGAAGGCAAAACAAAAAAAAAAACAAAACTCAAGAAACAAACAAAAACAAAAGAAGGATGTACAAACCTCCTAGGAAGAGGAAAATATTCAACATTTTATATTGTCTTTCAGCTCATGGTACTTGTAAATGCTAAAGAAAAACTGTTATCTTACAGAAATGGCTGATCTCTCCTACCATGGCCACTGTTTTGTTCTTGCTCTTCTCTTAATCTCACATTTGCCAATCTGTGCAGTATTCAAAGGTACATTAACATTCTTTTCAAACTTCCATTTTATAAAGGCTATGTAAAATGTAATTGAAATTTTCTTTATGGAAGATTAACAGATGGCAAAGCAATGGTTTTAGACACTCATAAAATGCAAAGAAGACCTAACACAACACGTTAGACGTGCTCCATGCTCCAACACTATTCTAGTGGGAACTCTACTGGAGAGCAGAGATCTGACATGTCTGGCCAAAAAGGCTTGTTATCCATCACTGCATTGATGCCATAATTAAGTTTGTACTTAACAGGCCTGTCCAAACTTTTTTCTTAATTCAACATGGTTTTATATTTTACTCACATCTCCAAATGATTTTACTAGGAAGCATGTAATCTGCAGTCATATTTCTTAGAACATTCGCATCCATCCACCTCAAATCAAGCAACAGATCAACAAAGGATCAATAGATCAATCAAAAGGGTTGCTGGAGATTTTTTATTAGATTTGTTAGTCATACCCACAGAAATGAATAAATCCTGTACAATAATGGGAGGAGAAATAAGTGGAGGACTTTATATTCTTTTATATTTTTGTTGCGTTGGCTTGCTTCTTGACAGGGCTCACAATTGCTATACTAGAAGAGTAAATCACATATGTTCCACAGTTTAGTCAGTGAGCTGACACATTTTTATTTATTTTTGGTTCTTATTTTAAAGAGGTGGCCATCTTCTATTTGAAGTTTCTTATATTGGGGTTGAAATTTCCAGAAGCAAACAATAAAAAGGCATGTCAAACAGTATAGAGGTGTTTTACAATGGATTTAAAGAGAGTTTTATGAAAAGTCTGTTACGTGTTTTTATAGATCACATCCTTATGATGTCTTTCAACAATACTACCAAAGAGGCTAATTTCATGCTATTTCCAATGCATTCAAAGGCCCACCTAAATATATTTGGTCTGATGTAAGTATAATGTGTGCAAGGAATCTGGATCTGGAATATAGCCTGCTAGTAGTCGTCAAAGGAAAGTTTAGTCACAACCAGTTAGCCTCGGGTATGATGATTCTTACATATTTATTGAGAAAATCGTGTATGCAACATCTTGAAACATGGATTCAGATCATAGAATGTTGTTTTTACGAAGAAGATTTTCAAGGTTAAAACAGGACTTTAAACCCCGAGATTTCCCCTTTGTGCTGAATTTCCTAAAAGGAGTACAGATCCTGAATAGCAGTATACATGGATGGTACGCCTATGCTTAAAGCTATATGAAATGAGTGACACCCATGTGGCTAAACTTCAGTAAAAGAAACGAACCCTGTAAAATAATTCAGCAGACCTGTAGAGAGGCAAGGTGCCACTTTGTTGGACATATACTTTATATTCCTTGGCACTAAGTTCAAGGGACTGGTTACTTCATTCCTATATATTTTATCCTGCTTGGACATAAACAGAAAACTTCAGCATGCAAGAATAATAGATCTATTGGTAAAAATAAATCTGATATTTCACAGTAGTTATAGTTCTGTTATTGGTTTGAATAAAAGCTGTCTGGAGGTCTTACATCCAGTGGAGATCTGCCAAGTAACATGAATCGTGAAACTTAACCCGTATGTCTTTCCAGCTATTTTCATTTATATTTGTACAATATTCTGCAACCATCTAGAGTAAGAGACTCTGGTGCACAACTCCAGGATACAACAAAAATAAATTACTAGGAGAAAATCAGAATAGAGTGTTAGTCCTTTCTCTATACAGTTTGTACATCTGTTCTTATACACCTGCCAAAAGTGACTGAACTTCAGAAAGAGCCAACAATTCACAATGTAAGCTTGTAAAATTGCCATATGTCTTCCAAAGTTATTCCAGCTATAAAGGTTTCTTGGAGTGACATGTATTTTTTAAGTCCTTTTGTGAGAACTTAAAAATGTCTGATTGAACGACTCAGTACAAGACAGCAGCCCTAACCAAAGCACAGTGCTGGAAGTGCAGATGTATTCAGTGAAGCTTCAGCTCCCACCTTGCGATGCCTTGGCAGAAGTGTGCAGGCTGTTCCGAACACAGTAATAACAGGAGCACCTAGTGTGACTAGCGGCACTTGATGTATTTAATTGTGTCACTGCCTGAACAGGAGTAAAGTCAGCAAAGTCTCTGACAGAGTATAGAGGATCTGTGTAGTCATTTACCAAAATGTCTGGGGTTTGTGTAAGGGAAGGAAATCTAAATTAAAAAGGAAACATTAAGAACTATAATATTAAATTCTGTGCTGATCAAGTCCTTTAGACCCAGAGTGGAATCTGGTAGCCATACATATTTTTTTCATTCTGTGGAAGCTCAATACAGCCCAAAAGATGTTTTGTGCGTGGTAATTGTCACGTAATTAAATGGTTTTGTTCTTTTTTACATTTTTAATATTTAGGCCTGATAGTATTGCAAAGGAAAATAATTTCTTATAATTAGTATGACTTGGATGAGAATTTGATGCAGCACATCTGTTAAGCTTGTACTGATGGAAAATAAATCTTATAGTCATCTGAACTTGCTGGAGAAGCATGGAAGCTAAGAAGAAAAACTGAAAAACTATTGTCCCTTTGGACTAAACATTCTTCCCTTTCCTTTTTTTTTTTTTTCCAGTGGTACCTATCTCTGAAGAGGCCAGTTTCCTGGTATTTCTGGGACACCAGAAGACGAAAACATCAGAAACCTTTTCTTGTTACAACATGAGCTATTTCTCATTTCCTTATAAAATTGTAGCCTGGAAAGCGCAGCTCGTTGCCTAAAGCAATATTTTGAGTCAAAGAAATTCATACAGAGAGAAGAGCTGTTTCTCATGATAAATGCAGCCACTAAAAACACAAATCTTTGCTGACAGCACATGAAAATCATGGTTAAATATGATGGGACACCTGATGGTGAAGCAGGTGGACACATTCTGCAGATGCTGAGTATTTGCTGGACCTACTTGACACATTTTTACCGGTGGGGGAATTATTATCACAGGGCAAATGACTCCTGGAAGTAACTCTTGGAGTTATAGGGTGCATGAATTCTCCACTAGCGTTTTTCATAATTTAGTTTCTCATTTTGTATTGCTTGGATATTTAATTTCTATTTATGAAAAGTTGAAGTCAAGCTAAGGTGAAAAGTTTCTTTATATCTGTATTTTTTTAGTGATCTACTAAATATACAGATTAGATTACTTTCATTCCAATCAAATCGTAAGCATAGTCCCTGTTTTGTTTTGTTTCTTCCAATCTGTGTGTCCAAGTAGTATGGAAATCACACAAAAAGAACATTCTCATTGGTTGCCACAAAATTACCACAAATATATATCCTGTTCTAATTGCAGGGGAAACAGTTGTGATCTCAGATGTTTCATGTGGTAACTGTTGGCAAATGGGAACATTTAAGGGTAACCATAGTATATTTATTTCAAGACACTTCCCTAAGTATAATGTGCTCTGTACAGATAAGTTTTGAAGTGAAATCCCAGCTACAAGTTCTTTTAGTATATAATTTAATGTATTTTCGGTAAAGACTATTTTTGCCTGGCAAGCAGTGAAAATTTTGGTCTTCCCATGTCACAATCTTAGGTTTTGTTTGTGTTACCTAAATTATTGGGGAGATTTTGGCTAATGTTGTAAAACCTAACAGACAAGTAAAAGATATTTTTCATGTTTAAATAGCATACAGGAGTCAAATTCCTTGGAGAAATCCAGATCTCCCCTGAATTAATGCTCTTGGATTTAAAAAATCTGGTATAAAATTTAGCTCACATAACTAAATGTTTAGTTTTTTGGGGATTCTGTGATAGATTAGTATTTTGGATATATGCAGTTATTTGCTCATAAAATGAAAAGTTGTTTTCCTCTTAGAATCATAGAATGTCCTGAGTTGGAAGGGACCCACAAGGATCATCAAATCCAACTGCTGTACCTGTATATGACAACCCCACAGTTCACACCATGTGTCTGAGGGTGTTGTCCAGTCTCTTCTTGAACACTGTCAGGCTTGGGGCCGTGACACCTCCCTGGGGAGCCTGTTCCAGTGCTCCAGCACCCTCTGGGTGAAGAACCTTTTCCTAATGTCCAACCTAAACCTCCCCTGGCACATCTTCCTGACATTCCCATGGTTTCTATCACTGGTCACCAGAGAGAAGAGATCAGCTCTTGCCCTTCTTCCTCCCCTTGTGAGGAACCTGTAGACAGCAATGAGGTCTCCCCTCAGTCTTCTCCTCTCCAGGCTGAACAAACCCAGTGACTTTAGCTGCTCCTCATACAGCTTCCCCTCCAAACCTTTCACCAACTTTGTAGCCTCTTCTGGACACTCTCCAGTAGCTTTACATCCTTTTTATCCTGTGTGTGCTCACACAACTGCACACACTGCTCCAGGTGAGGCCGCACCAGAGCAGAGTACAGCAGGACAATCACCTCCCTCGCCCAGATGGCAATGCTGTGCTTGATTAACTCAGGACATGGTTGGCCCTCTTGGCTGCCAGGGCACACTACTGGCTCATGTTCAACTTGTCGCAGGTCCCTTTTCACGGAGCTTCTTTCCAGCATCTCATCCCCCAGTCTGTATGTACAGCCAGGGCTGCCGTAGCCCAGGTGCAAAATCTGGCACTTGACCTTGTTGAACTTCATGTGGTTGGTGGTTGCCCAGTTCTCCAATTAATCCAAATCCTTTTGCAGGGCCTCTCTGCCTTTGGAAGAGTCAACAGCTCCTCCCAATTTTGTGTCGTCGGGAGACTTACTTGGTATTCCCTCAAACCCTCTGTCCAAGAGTTCAATTGACATGTCCTGTGCTTTCTGGTCTTTGAAAAGTTTGAGAAATTGCTCTCTATTTTTGCCTCTGTTGAAACACACAAGTAATACAAAGTTTATGAAGTTAATTACAGCTTACTACCAAATAGCCTACAGGCCTTAATACAAGAAAAAAAAAAAAAAGAGAAGTATGACTGCCTCCTCTCATTACATTCCAAATCACCTCCCTAAAGATTTATCTTCACCCAGAGTGATGGTGCCTTCTTGGTATTCCCATTCTGCTGTACATATTACAGATAGTAGTGAAGCTACTTGAGTCTTCCATGAGAGAGGGGAGAACATCCACCTGCACTGTCTGTTTGGTATTCTGAAAGGACAAAGGAAGGTAGAAAGCCTTTCGGTCTTCATCACTGAAGAACAATCATCTTGTTGTCAAGCCAACGTTATTGAAATATTCCAATTTTAAATGAATTGCAGAGATGGCATGAGCAGGAATGTCAGCAACACCAGTAGGATCTTGGCAGTGGAGAGTTGGATAAATTCAAATTCATCATACATCATCATATGTGCATAACTCTACAATCTGCATACTTCATTGGAAGGGAAAACAGTACTTGTAATTTCTCTCATGTATGAGGATTTATTTATGCTTTGAATAAAAGAACAAAGCTAAACACTATAAAAAAATTCTTATAGATACACATTTAAATATTTGACAAGCAAAACAGATTGAATGTCAATTATCAAAGTCATGGCAGTGCTGGAAATAGACTAAACACACTACATAGACTTGATGATTTTCACTCACTGACATAAAGAATCTCAACCAATGTCAAGATGTGCAGAACACTTAGAATAAAACCTGGACCAACTACATTTTGGTATCAGAACTTCCCCTAACTTCAGTGGGATGAAAATGTACCTCAATGTGTAAAGATAATCTACAGGTAGAATCCTGACACCTGCTGCAAAATACAAATAACAAAATAAAAACTGCATCCCCAACCATGGGCAGAATGAGGCATGAAGAATATTGTTTCTATTCCAAATAAACCTGGAGGGGCAGTTTAAGAACACAAATCACTTTCCCTAGATGAGATTTCAGGCAGTGTACTGGGGTTAAGACTCATTAATTTTCAAAAACTGAACACCAGATATTTATTTGTTCCCATTGAAAAGTGTATTTACTGATACCTCTATCTAAAATGCAGTCCGGCTTGTAGATCCTCATCTTACTCTGCTGGGATACTGGTTTGTATTTCTTTGGAGGAAAGAGTGCTTGATGCTGAATCAACCAAGCCATTGCTCTGAGCAACTTAAGTGTTCAGTGGAGGTCTTTCATCACTTCCTTACAGTGTCTCCAGTGATTATTAGCCTGTATCTCTTCACTTATTTTCACCATTTCATGAAGACCACAAGGAGTGAAACGTTCTTGGTGCAGATACCACTGATCTTCAGAGGTGCAAAGCACCTGCTGTGAATATCTGAACTTTTCGTTAACTTCTCTGAAGGAAGCGGGGCATACATGAAGCATTCAGCACATCCCAGGACTGAGCCCTAACTTCTCTTTAACCTTTCACTTTTCTCCTAACAGCCTTTCAGGAGATGATGGAAACAAGCTGAGAGACAGAGTCTAATAATCACATAAAGTTATGTGGAATTTCCTCTTGGACAACCACAAGGTTACACTATCCAGTGACCTAGCTGTATTTATGGAATACAGGAAACCTTTACCTCCTTTCCTGTAGGCTTTAAAAATAAACAGTCTTACATAAAAATACACAACTGCCACACTGTGTCTCACACCATTTTAAGGCATCTTACCCAGCAGTGTCTGCAGTCAAACACGTTAGAAATGAGGAAGGGAGACTTCTGTTTCCCTTACTGCACCTCCTCAGGCACTGTCACCTATAGAGCACAGAAGGGCTCTGTATGAATAAAGTGTTGTTTGAGCACTGAATTGTGAGACATTGGGCAATATACAGGAGTTGATTGATTATTTCATAGGTTTATTTAAAAGAATAAATTTACAAACCACCCACAACTTTTCAATAACAAGCTCACATATTTCTTAAAACATAAATGAAACATATCTGAGTTAATTTGGATACAGGTCAGAAAATACCAGGCAAGACACATGAAGTATCAAATGTCTGTGGAAAAAGAAGGATTCTGTAAGACTTACTTTTAACAGGGTGAAACGTTCCAAAGTAACTGCTTGCTCCAATTGTTTAAGTCCTATTCAGATTATCCAGGAGAGAGGAGGTTAAGAGAGTGTATCAGGACTATGTTGCTAACACCGGCAGGTGGGAATTAAAATATGCTTAACTTCATGTGTGTGCAATCAAAACAGTCTGAGTTATGAACATCAAGCACAATTAATGAATTACTAGAAATCAAACCAAAGTCAAGTATTATTCCAAAATCATCTTTGATTATTTTCTTCGTGAAAATTGTAAACTATTGACACAACATAAAAATGGTAGACATTGAAGAATATCTGCAAGTCATTAAAATAATGCAAAATAACTTGAAAAACCCCACTATAATTCCAGTTTTCAACTAGGCATGATCTAAGGATGGAAATACAGTTACATTTCTAATGTAATTTCTTTCTTGGCATCTTCTGAGACTGCCAGTTACTGTTAAATTTAACAGATGCTTCCAAAAATAATAATAACAATCAAGATGTCTGTGTCCATTAGGAAATAGGTGACAATCACCCTGCAGTTTAATGGGCTGCCAAAAAATTGAAATTACAATAATGCTAAATATTTTACCCCCAAATAGATTTCTGCCTGCAATGTTTAGGAAGAAGTCCATTTACAGTCCCTAGGAAACTTCTAATGCATGCTAAGGTGCAGGACCTCACAATGCCTCTGATGCAACATCTCCTCAATCTAAGAGCAAAACTGCAGCAATGATTTTTTTTTTTTTTTACTTTTTCTTTCTTGGTGTTTAAAGAAAACAATGTCCTCATGGTTCAGGGCCACAAATGAAAACCACAACCTAAATTCAGGCTGCACTTTTAGCACCACCCTGACCAGCATGTGTTTCTTTCAAAACCTTTAACTTACATAAGGCCACATGATCCTGGATAGGATATAGCTTCCAAGAGGTACTAGTTGGTTTTAATATTGGGAGTGATTTTAGAAAGCAAGAATGTCTGACATTCATTGAAAACTATGCTGACTTTTCCAAAAGCAAACACCATCACTTGATATTCTTAAGCCAAAATAGTAAACCTGAAATATCATGACAGACATGAGGATGATGGATAGTGTGCTTTCAACCACTATGGCAATAGGGAAGCCACATCTACATTACCTACTTTTTCCCATAACGAGGCTGGAAGGTGGCAGCAGCAGGATTGCTTTACTGGTTTTCCTAGGATTTTCTCTGTACCATTACAGTGTGTTTTAGAGTACTGACTGCAACCAGCTGACCCACAGATTAAGCTGTGAATCACGGAGTTTAAATAAAAATCTGAAAGATAACCTGTCCAGAATTTGAATAAGGACAGCTTCAGTGTTTCACTCTGCCCTTCCTATATGTTGTTTTCTATATGCACAACTTATTTATTTTAACTAATTATTTTAATAGAGCAAGCACACAGGAAGATACATTCCATATCTGAAAAAGATTACAGCAAACTTTTACATAAGATGCAACAAGCCAACATAACAAGAATGATAAAGGAAAGGAGTGAGCCTGAATGCAAGAATATGCTCAGGGTATAAAACATCCCTTCACTGCTCAGAATGTCCTTGGTTTCCCTTGAGTTCCTAGATAATCGTGTTTCAGTAGCATTCCGTGCATTTTTGCTGTGGTCTCTCTGTTCCTCATCTCCTTTTCCTCAAATTTTGTGCAAAAGAAAGTTCATAATACTATTAATACTTTAACCATGAATTAACCAAACATTATCACTTGACAAAATTTCCTTTTAAAAAGTCAAATTATCGTTTTATGTTTTGGCACTCTAAAGACATTCCAAAATACTGTTTAGGGTCAGTACATTAAAGACAATAACAGGTTATGTTGAAAAAGTCACAGTCCCACTGCAGCATTGCTATATGCATGCACCCAGTGTCAAATGTAGCAGGGACAGAGAGCAGCTATTATGACTGGGAGGAACAGAGAGGGGAAATGAATAATGAGCCTAAATGCCAGGTGTGCTACAGTGAACAAGCATGTTCTGACTATTCTACCCAGATCACATACTCTGTATTTTGTCATGTCTTGATATTTCTACACTTACAGTCTCTAAATCCCGGAGCAGAATGTTGGCCTGTAAAAGAAGCTTTTTGTTTTCTGTCTGTAAAAAAAAAAAAGAATGTAATGCACCGAAGCCATATGGCTAATCTATTCAGTATGTTTTAGAAATGTGTTCTGGTTTTTCTTCCCTCAGTCATGGTTAGAGAGGTGTCCTTTCAGTCTAATCTCTCTCCTCCAACCAGATGTGCAAACATGGCCCTTAGAAAGCAGAACCACTGGAATGGAATGGGAGAAGGTTAAGAACACACACTAGTTTTCAGTATCTGATCTTCTTCCCCTTAATGGCATACATTTATGGCAGCATTTGTGTACACAGCCTGTGTATTTGTTAAACTCCCATCCTCCCATCTAAAGTGGGATTTCAGTAAATTTCAGTAAATGAAATTCCCTTTTAACTGAAGTCCCTAATATAAATCACTTCCTCAGTTGTTTATCATTTCTCCAAACTTATTTGCACTTCCTGGAATATTTTAAGAATTTACGGTCATTCTTAGGCACTTCCACAATACATTCATACTAGTATACAGGTAGTCAGACCTGTTTCTTTCCCCATTTTTTTTCAAGGGAAGAGACAATTTAGTATCTTACTTCTGAGCTCCACAAACAATGTTCAGTAACACATTATTTTTTCTATTAAGTTTTTCATTTAAATATCTCATAATCGGTTTTTTTTTTTCAGCAAAATCAAAGTGAAATGGAAGACTAAAATGATCTCTGCTCATAGTTAGTATATAAAATACTAGTCCAGTAAACCTAGCATGCACAGAGCCATACTTACTGCTGATATATAGGTGCATCTGCCTTAAATCAGAAGAGTTACACCCATGGGTAGCTACAACATGCTTTCATCCATCACAACTATTTGCCCAGTGGAAGCTATTGACAACCTGAGACTGCAGTTCTAGAATTAACTTGCTGGCCATCCAGGCATTTTTAATTGAACTTGGATATCTTACTCTTTAGGAGGTAAAAAATTTCTCCCCTTTTCATCCGTGTAACCCCAGCAGAGTTATTTCCACTGGTTGAAATAGTTTGCAAGAATGCAACTGAGGTAGAAAAAGGTCCCCGGTTTGCAACACACCAACATAAATTTGACAAGGTTTTAAAATGTAGAACAGAACTTGGCCAAATGAAGCGCTAACTACTTGAAGTCAATTTAGTCATTTATCAGATTTACACTTCCAAAATGCCTCTTTAGCCAGAATTTTCTACTGCTTCCTCACAACTACCTGAGATACTGGGTTAGGTTCAGGCTCAGAAAAATGCAAGCAATATGTAATAGGGTTAACATACTTTTTGCTATTTTATATCCATGCAATCATTTTTCTGATGTATGATAAATATAAACTTAATAATTTTGATCCATCAGACCATTAAAAAGAGTGTATCTTACTCTGCAGAATATTCCTGTAACTTGCATATATAAAATGTGGGTAAAAGGAAAACATCTTTCTCTTCTATTTTCTACCAGCCCAAGCCTGTTTGTAGTATATCTAGAAACTGACTCTGAACTCGTATAAGGTGCTCCACTTGTCTTTTTTTCCCAGCATTGCTTTGAAGGTGTTTAAATTAATATGAAATAAAATAAATACTGTATAAAGGAGGACTTCAGTATCAACACAAAGTATAACTTTGTGTAAACACAGTAAGTATTAAAAGTCTTATTCCAAACCTCTAAAATCAATGGGAACATTGCCACTGGAATGGATGGAGCTCCTACCCTTCTACATTAGAGTCATCTGCAATGACAGGGACTTCAGTGAGCTCATGTATTATTAAAAATTTTGATCATTCCCATGCTTTGCTAATTTTGGACTGTTACATGGAGTGTAGAGGCTCCACATTCCCCTAAGAAACAACAGCCATTGACTGTTTGCACTCCAAAAGTCTCAAAATTCATAGTGCTGTCTCCACTCGAGGAAAACTTCAAGAGAAAACTCAAGTCCTTCTGAGGACCGGTCAACAACTTTGTCACTGAATAAAACTGCTACTGGAATTAATTCAAAATGAACTTTGACTTGAAAGAGATACAATACATTCCTTGATGAAGGCATGGAATTATTAAATGGAGTTGGCTAGCCAATAGGCATATGCTTTTTAAATCTTTTACAACTTAACTGAGTCTGACTATAATTTGAAATGTATTGAACTTCACTGTAGGTTAGATGTGGGTATCAAACTAGCAAAAATCATTACAAGAGTGGTAGAAGCAGGATGAAGCATGTTGCAAGACTTGGTTTTCCAGATAACCTAAAGTCTGATGTCAGCCAAATCTACTTGTACATTTTTCTGAAATAATCAGAACACATGAAGTACCTTCCTTTGTCAGGTCTAACAACCAGCACTTTGAAAATGATTACTGTATATAAGAGAACATGAGGAAAAAATCCTGAAGTTTAGATCTGGATTTGATTTCTGTCAGCCAGAAGGCAAGCTACCTTTCTAGTAGTAAGTTTACTGAGTCTTAAACACGGTTGTGAAAATACAATTTCATTTACTGTCTAACAACTTTTTTCACTAGGAAGTGAAGACAAAAATTGGCTTAAAGTAACTGGACATAATCATCTCACCTTTTAGAAGAAAGAAAAATATGAAGTAAAGACTGAACTGAAAGTACTCAAACTCTCTCTGCCTTCCATGAGCTGTGCTGTGAATTCTGGCAATCTGCTTTTAGTTACAGCTTTTTTAATATGATGCAGAGTGACATCTTTCAATATATTGTTCAAGCCATATGATTTGAAACAGTAATGAATAATATTGCTTGCCAGATTATTTTATTGCCATGAATGGGTGAAGTTGCCTGTATATCATCTGTTCAGAATATAAGTATAGATAGTCTAAGCAACAATGCTGGATCCTCTTCACAGGAGGTCTCAGTTCTAGACTAAAACTGAGTATTTTTAGTGATGAGAAATAAATTTGGTCTCTAGAACTCATACCAGTAACCCATGAAAAAGGTACAAATTTTTACTCTGGTTTCTGAAATAGAGTTCCTTTAAATTGGAAAATGAATTAGTGAAAAATTAAATATGATATATTTAAATGCCTATTAAGGAATAACTTGTATATCCTCTAGATTCTCATTACAATGGTGTTTTTAAGTACATAAAGGAAGTCAAACCCAAGGACCTCAGTTTGCAGGGTTTTTCTTTGAATCAGTACTTTGTGGGAACTGGCTGGGCACCAGGAACTTGCACCTTGAAAAACTAGGAAATCCACCTACAGAACTCATGACCCCAGAACCTGTATATCCTATGAAATCAAATAGGGTCAAGTTTATTGTAATACTCATAAACAACTGTTCGCAGGAGATGTCGTCTCTCTGCTGGGCATTCCCCCTGATTTCGGTCAGACTACCTGAAGAGAGAAAACAGATTTCACAGGATTCTCTTGTAAGTGATTCATGCAATTCATATGTTATACTTTTAATGTAATTTCTATAATTTCTAACGCTTTCAAAGTCATAAATGCATTAGCTTCATTAGCTGTAGCAGGAGTTTCACTGAAGCAGTACAGATGTGCATATATTGAATTTTACAAAACAAGGTTTATATAGAAGAAAACAGTGTTTCCACTAACATACCATCTATACATTGAAAATAAAAAAATAACTTTTCAAAGTATTTAGAAGTAGTGCTATGGCCACTCTTCTTGTCAGTCTAGTACTAAAATCCACATTCATTCTCTGCTACAGAGAAATAAGACAGAGAGCATCTTCCTTGATTCATTCTTTATACTCTGGGAGGGAACTTCAGGGCAGTGTATAGGTAAGATCCCTCATTATTTGAAAAAAAAATGATTTAATAGGATCCAAATTTTTAATTTCTATTTTAAATTACTTTGTATCTTTCATCTGCCTTTTTGATACTTGCTGTATTTACCTTATTAGGATCTGTGAGATAAAATAATGCATTTTTTTCAGAGAAATTGGTGTGGCTGGAAAAGCATACAAAGGAAAACTTTTTGCTATATTAGCTGGTCTAACAAAAGCTATGACTTCTCCCTACAGATCCAAATTCATTTGTATCAATAAATCCCCATGGTTACAGCAACAGTTTGATTACTTGTTTTAAAATAAGGATTTAAATAAATTAACCTCTAACTAAACAAATGAATGTATTTCTCTAATTCATCATGGAACACACTTTATAAGGTTTGCCTGATGATTAAGCCGTCCTTTTCAAAAATGATCAACATATTTATTTGTATACAGAAGAAATTTCCTGGGAAGAAGTTTGTATAAAGTGCTACGAGGATTCTACAATAAAAGCATAATGCCTGTTCTGCTGATCTAAACATTAATGTTAATGCAAATCAGCTGTATATGCATGAGCAGACCAGAAAAACACCAACAAATCCAAGGGAATCTTCTCATCTCAGACTTTGTAACTAAAGATGCAGAACTGAGAGATGCCAGCCTAAGGTATCTTAGGCTTTTAACCATCGGAATGCAAAACTTTCCCCAAAATGTAACCACAAGACTCAATACTCATCAAATAGCATAAGAAAAACACTAACTCCTGAATTTCCTTTTGGATGTATGTGCAGTTTCAGACCTTGTATGCTATACAGATGCTTCAAAATACTCATCAGGTCAGGCAGAAGCAGCATTAGCTGGTTCGAGAGTGACACGATGTTCCTGTGACCGTAGTATCACTGACACACACCTCACAGCCCCAGGCAAAGTCAGAAGGGAGTCCGCCTGCTCAGAGTCCTCAACATACTGAATAGGAGGAGCCCACAGCTCAAGAATTAGTGAAATTAAGTAAAATATTTGTACAAAATGTTCTTACACATAAAATGGGCAGATCTGAGACCAGTGACTCATCTGGATTTCTAATTCACTGTGAAATATTCTTGGATAATATCGCATACTCAGAAAAAAGATGATGGATTGGAGTATGTGTATTTTTTTGTAAATAAGAATCAGGAAACCAGGACATAGTTGAGGAATTTGTTGGCTAGTAAATCTAAATTGAAAGAGAAGGAAAGACAGAGGTCAGGTTTTTTCTCTTGATTAAAAAATAAATAAAATAAAATAAAATAAAATAAAATAAAATAAAATAAAATAAAATAAAATAAAATAAAATAAAATAAAATAAAATAAAATAAAATAAAAAAAGAAAAAGGAAGAAAGAAAGAACCCCACACCACTGTTTGTCTAGTATTAGGAAAAAGCAATTCTGTGATTATTGTCATACAGTGGCTGCATTATTCTCATACATTCGGAAGGACATCAGACTCCTTTGGTGTTCCAAATCTTTCATCTAAATTTACAGTCATACATATTCTTGTGAGTCCAGCTCCTGCTGGTTAAATTTTGGGCATTTTGGCCTTGAAATAATTTATTAATGTCAGTGTTGCAAAGACAATCCTTCTGGAATCACTGAATTATACATTTTAAGTAAATTCAATTATATTAAAGCTGCTTTGTTCCTAACAAGAAATAGCTGAGTTCTTGAACAACTGACTGAAGCAGATACCAAAACCAACAATTCTCCCAGTCAGCAGGATCATGTGTATATTCTATTTCACACAATCTAGTTTGGCTTCCAAGAAAAGACAAACTTTACATGGTAAGAAATCCCTTAATAAGGCTAGTGATAGAGAAAGCAACCCCAGTCCATTGCTGTACGCAGCCATGTGTGAATTTTCTCTTCAACACAGCAACAGTGATTTATTTATTCAACTTACATGCATAATTAGTAGTAAAATTACATAGTTTTTTTTTCTTTAACTTACAGTAGTTATTCTTTATGGGTCTGGATTCTGAACAAAAATATTTCCTTTAGACTTGGTTTGAGTAATGCTTTCTTCAGGTGAGCTCTGGCAAACGCCATAAAAAATTACAAATCTGAAAACCTAGGAAGTATAGAAAGGGGAAGGAAATTACCTCAGTTTGGCATGAGGTACAATGTTACTTTCTTTAAATAAAATGTATCCTCTGTCCTTAGGAACCCCTTGCAGGCTAATTTAACATTTGGTTGTACTCTGTCACTTACCCTTGCCACTGCCAGACACACACAAGGCAGCTGATATTGTAATATCTGGAGTTAAAAATGGTCTAAGTTTACATACGCTATTTTTCACTTCTTTCAGAATACACAGTATACTGACAGCTTTCTGATTTATTCATAAATGCTCTTTTACTTACAAATGCAAAATAACACGTAATAGAATGTGCATCGGTAACAAGACTGCAGGTAAATATAGAGCATATAACACAGTTGTCACCACAACTACAATTTAACTGGCTGTATTACCACATTAGATTGCTTGTGAACTAAAGCCCTGGGAGGAAAATTATGCTTGATACAGGTGATATCCTTAAAAATGCATTTTAATATGTGATAGAAGTAATATAGGTAGAAAGTGTAAAAGTCATTATTGTCAGTTACTATAACTCTTCATAAGACAGAACATACAGTTTGAGATGAGATTACAAACACAGTGGTAGAGACCCACTAATCTGATATTTAAGATTTCTAAGAGGAATTAAGAATCAGCAAAGCACAAGCAAAATCAGTTAAAAACTACCTAACTGATAGAGCTCAAATTGTATTTGTCCTCCAACACAAAAGGGTTTGAATGTGGATAGATCATTGCCTAATATTGTTGAATATCTCTCATAAATTATCCAAACAAAAGACAAACTGATGTCCAGTGAAGTTCAAGAAAGAAAGATACGAAGGCTAAAGAAGTGATATGTGCAGAAGATATAAGCCACTTACATGGGGTTATCTGCATGATTTTCTCAACCTACTTTATGGGTACTGCGTGTTTAAAACCACAACCAAATGGAAACATGTGGCAATAATAAAGACAGAAGGTACTCTCACAGGACAGGGACTGTCACTGGGAATGTATGCTGAAATGGTCATGGTAGATAGTTGAACAATCATGGACTTCCATTTATGATTTTCACATTTTAAAAAGTACTATATGATGGAAGAAAAAAGCACTCTTGGAAGACAAAGTATCAGATCTCAATATCACATCTTTTTGTAAAAGACTTAAGAAGATACATCTTTAAATTATGCAAGGGAAGATTAAAACCAATTCTGGTATTTATAAGCCAACAGGAAACAGAGAATTGTAGTGTCCTTTAAATAAACAGAGACAGAAACCATGCAATAACAGAGAGATAAAAAGTACATTCAAATTAGTAACAAACCAACAATATCAATTTCTGTGTGCTTAGCTTTGATTGTTACACTTGTGTCCTCTCAGGCGGCTAATAACCACCCTTTGTTGTTTGGAGTAAAGACAGGGTGATGTTGTCTCAGACTATCTCAGACAAAACTAGAGGGACTACTTATCTATGCATTTTTTATTAAACAATCACAGGCTACAATGTACAGACAGCTCTGGGAATGCTGTCCAGTACTTAGATATGTGTTGTCAGAAGTCTGAGGTGGGGTCCTTCTCTAGCCATGCAGAGTTCAAATTCATTTCTGCAGTCTACTTTTATGTAAGAACAGCAGCATCACTTACTTAAGGGAGAAGAGAGGGCTTGAAACGCTGAGTGTAAGCACTTTATTTACTAGGTTTTTATTTAAAAGTGTCTTTCTTAAATCTCTGACTTCTTATTTGTGAAATCTCAAATAGAGTCCATCATGCATTTCCAAAGGACAGTAGTGGTTATGAGTCAAGGAGAAGGATTTAGGCTGCAAACACCATGTTCAACAAGGTGCTTAGCACAGGACAAAATCTACGGAAAAGAAGTTTCTTCCTTGTTTCCCATTGTCCGAGTTAAATATCCAACAAATGCACACACGCATGGCCAATGTGCCCCAACTTGTCCTCTCTGATTTGGGATTGAGGCACTTCCATGGCTTGACATAGTGTCTCTGTACAGCCTTCAATAGCTTTTCATTCCATAATTTTGATCAAGATGTGCCCAAACTGCCTGACAATAGGATCACTGCAGAATTCCTGCACCAGGCATTCTGAATTAATCTTCCCAAAAACCCTAATCCAGGCAGCTTTCTCCTGAAGCAGAGTCTGAAAGAAAAGACAGGTAAGTAAGGGAGACATGAACTTCATGTTGCCCAGCAGTCTTTCTTTAGCGACATTGTAGGAGACCACTTTTAATGCCATTCCTCTGCCCACGTTGAAAAGGAGTATGAACTTAACATGTTTAGATGTTCAGGCAGGGCCCTCACCTACAGAATATTCTAGAGATACAGCTGTTGGCAGTCAACAAGAGTTGTCAAGTCAAAGCTGTCATATATTTGCATAAATAACGAGATACATAATAGTAGAAGAATGATGCTAAAGCTTGTTAACTAGGACTCTCTCCCTGGCTTTTCCAAGCAGATAATCAAGCTGGCTTCCCAGGCTTAGGCACCTCAGAGCTCATGCACTGTGAAAGGTCTTGGACACCTAACTTAAGACTAACTAATTTTAAAAGCATCTTTTTTATGGTCCTCTCCTTTAATGGCAATATGTCAACACATAAATTTCTTATTAAGTAAATTGGATCTATTACTCTATAAGAAGATCCAGAAGTTACCTTTAAATTAGGATTGAAAGAAATTAACAACTCCCATTCTTCTGATTATGGTCATACTCCCTAGTAGTACTTCTCATGCTTACCTTTCCTAAGAAGAAAAAGACCTTTCTCTGAACTCGTCACTTGTCTCTGTGGATAATTAATCAGTCAAAACCACGCAAGTATGAAGTTGATCTGACGAACTCCTATGAGAATATGTTTGCTGTAAGTCTGCTGAATCCCTAGTGCAGGACAGAGTGCTGGCTAAGCCCAAAGTTTTATCAAAACACAGTGATAAGTCCCAGATGTGATCTCAGCTTTTCATTCTTTCTATTTTGTTAATGTCTCCAAAATCACTCTTGGCATTTTTGTTGGGTGTTTTCTTTCTTCCTCCCCCTTCCATAAAATCAAAGTAAATTGCTTTGGCTTCTGGTACCTGGCACAGTGGCACGCTTCCTCTCAACAACTGTAAGCTTGTCTGAAAAACAGAACAACATCTTTGAGATGGGGTGTTTATATGGGTAATATTCAGCCACTGCAGTTAATGTGGTTCCGCCTTCAAAGAAACTCCAGAGCACCGCTCACCTGATGAAAGCATTAACTGTTTCTGGTTGACTTGATTTACATGGAAGCAGCCAGCTCATTAGCTGAGCTGAACCCAAAGAACTAAAATTAATGCACATGCAGTTGTTTTCCTAGCTACCTGATGTCAATGTTAGTGCAGCTTTACTCAGGGTAAGAGTACAAAGAGAGCAGTGATAAGGCTTTGCAGAATCCCCTAGCAGCTAAAGGAGAGCAAGCTGTTGAAAAGATTTACATCAAGGCTACTCAGGTCAAAGAAGTTAAATTAATGTAACCAAATCTTAGTGTTCAATATTTAGGATTGCACCATGCACTGCATATAGGACTGCACTATACCCATGTTTCACAGAACTAATAATTTAATATGATCAAGGGGTAAGTAAAGGGTTTGGCATTCACATACTGATCCCTGAGAAATCGATAGTTGGGGTTTTTTTTTAAGTTCTTCGATGTCTAAGGTTTAAGTAAAGTTATATCAAAGAATTTACATAACTAAGACATCTTCTCTAGGTATACTGTTTCAAACATTAAACTCAGAGAAGCCAGATTTCTCTGCTGACTAGGAAAAAAGTTCTTCCAGCTCAGTTGCTTTTCTGACACTGTTCTTTCCTTGAGTAAGAACATTTAAAATAATAGTCTCATGAATAGTCTAAGAAGTATTCACAGTATGCAAGAAAATAATTCAACAAAATGAAGATGGATAAACTTGAATGAATGCAGTATTAGATTCTGTTCCTAACTAATACGGAAAATATTTAATACTCATCACTTCTTAAATATGAAAACTACTTTCTGCTTTCATTCACAATTCTAATTAAAATTGCACCTTAAGATTGTTCCTCAGCTAGAAAGCTTCATAGGAGCTCCCAGCTCCCTATTATGGTTGCTTTTCTTGGCTTGTTATCAAATCCTCACCCCAGTCATAATCACTAAAGATTAATCAACCTGCTTTTGCTCAGGTCATTAATTTAGCTACTCTGCTCATATAATCTCTCTATGTGGAATCTGAGGGTCTTTTACTCTTATTGTAAAAGATCATATAATTTGGTCTTTAGTTAAGCATACATTAAGAATGTGACATCTTTGCTGGTCTACAACAGAATGTCTCACTCATCACTTCTTATATTCTTATATACTTTTAGAGTTTTTTTCTGCTTTTCTAATATTTGTCTCATACACTTGGACAACGGAAATACCCACGTTCTTTCTTCTCCTTTTTGCCATCTGTTTATGCAATTTTCATCTTCCTGTCTCCTAGATTACTGTTACATTTATCTTAAACTTGTGAACAATTTTTCCCACCGTTGTCCTTTTATCGATTTAAAAGACAATGTAGTGAACAAGAAACAAATTGAAAAAGGCAATTTGCATGCTGTTTGTATATGCATACATTTAAGTATAAGCATATTTAGTTGTAATCAAATCCAATGGTTTCTGCTTCTGTCTGGAGATGCTTATGGTCTTGTTTTCTTAACTAGCTGGGCATGGAATAAGAATTTCACTTGCAAAATCCATCACTTGCAGAAGAATTTCAATTTACAAATATACAGTATAAATAAAACAAAAATCTGAATGGGTATGTGGTTAAAGAGGGACATGGCAAACTTGAGAAAACAAAGAACAGAGCATGTCTATGACTTGTGCTAAGCACTGTATACCCAAAGGTCTTGTTTTCCCACTTTAGAGACAAGCAGTTTTTAAAAAGTTGATGTCAGTTTTTCATTTCCAGTGGTAGGAGAATACAGTGCACAGATAAAAAACACTTTAGACCCTGAATTTCAATTCCCAAATTGGCTATTCAAGTGTAGCCTCATAATTACTTTGCAGATTTTATATTCACTGCATATAGTCAGTGGTCTGATGGTCACAATAGGCTACTGTGCAGCCCTGTGTGAGAAACCATATGCTTTTTCCTGACAAATGCTCTTCCAGTCCTGGATACTCAACATAAGATTTTTATATTATCGAATTCCAAGAAAGAAGATGTCATTTTCTGGATTTCATACATAGTAACTGTGCTATGTCTCTTATCAAAGCACAGACTCTTTCATTTCTGGACAACAGTTTATTCAGGGTCTAACCTATGTCAATATATTCATTGATTTTAGAAAAAATAAGTCAATATATACAATAAAGTCACTTATGCCAGGCAGTAGTAAGAAATACCCCTGTCTTTATCTTCACACTCCAGCCTGAGTTTGTAAGCACACAATGTGCTGACCTGTTTCAATGTGTCACTGAATCTTCACAAGAGTCATTTCTGTACTTGAGGTCCTTAAGGTGGAGACAAAAATAACTTCTTCAGTCAGTCTATAGTAATTGTTATGCCAATAGTAAGTGCAATAGCAGAGAGCCCTGAGCAAACTTCATAGTGTCTAAGGTGAGCAAAGGGCAGAGAGGGAATTGTAGAAGCAGCATTAGCTCTGTTGTAGTGAGGATTCATCTGAAATTCAAAGTTCCTTTTCCTAACTACATTTTACTAGCTATGACAGCCTTACTGGTAAAGTTCTACTGTGATAGATTTACTGGTAAAGTTCCTTTTAGTAGCTATTAAAAATGGCTTTATCTGAAAAGAAATTGTGAACTGAATTTTCTATTTCTATGATTTTGGAGAGGACTCCCTGTCAGTGCTATACATCTAAAATCAGATGGATCTAAAGTACTGTATGTGCAGAGCAGAAATACTCTACAGGTGTGTAGAGGATCCCTATATTGCATGTACATTTGCTATGGAGCTTCTCTGAACCATCTCCTATGGCATCGCAGAAGCCATCAGTTAATGTCTTACATTCTTTGGCAAGGCCAATGGTTGTTCTTTGTGCATGGGAACCGGCCAAAACAGTCTTCTGCTTCTCAGCATCTGACATAAGACATCTGCAAACAGGAAATCTCTGGCAGTTGTCTAGTGTAGAGGAAATCAGGTATTTCTTCAAGAGGAGACACAAGGATCTCCCCTGATAACATTCAGTCTGGGGTAAATCCAGAGAATAACAAGTGACACAATTCTATCTCAATGTGAAGAATATTGAGTTTATTATTCTAAATTTTAACGTATTTGCAAAGTTAGTTAAGTCTCTTCCATGTTGCTCCCCCATATATTATCTGAGATCTACCTAGATATTCATGCAAGTTGGAAAAAAAAAAAAAATCCAGATATCTCATTCACTTTCTTTGTTTTCCTGTAGTGAATATCAGTGTTTAACCTCTCATTTTCCCACACTTCATAATAGGCTTGCACAACAGTATTCTAAATTAAGAACTTTGTGCAAAGTCAGTTTTTACAACTGTTACTTTGTTGGCTAGTCCAACACCTAGGAGCGAAGCATTTTGTTAAACCTTTCTAAAATACATATTTCTTTATTCATTTATTTTTGCAAAGTTAAGGAGAGTGTTGGAAACATTTTTCTGGAGAAATAAAGGAATAATTTAAGACTCAATTATCAACTAAGCATAATGCATTTTCCTCCTGAAAGAGTCTGACCTACATTGGAGAAGGCATTTTGAAAAAGCTGTGTATTAAATATATTAAATAGGCTGATCCAGAAAATCTGGATGATCCTGATTCTCCTTTCCTCATTAGTGGATAAGGTGAGGTAACTGTACCACTGGCTTCTGTTGATTTACACTGTTCTGTCTGAGAGGAATACTGGGGCTGAGAAAACGGGGCACTGAAGGAGGTGGTGAGATGTCTCTTAAAAAGAAGAAGGAAAGGCAAATCTGAGTGTCTAATATAAGGGAAAAGAACAATTAAACATGATCAACTAGGAAGAAGCAGGAGGAGTGCCAGACTATCCTTCTGCCCACCTCTTAGCCAACTACCGAGACCTGTGCAGCTCTCACCCTTGCTGTCCAAGTGCCTTTTGAATAAGCTGCAGTTATGGTTGTCCTGCTCTTGGATAACTTTCAGCCACAGAGGAGCTCAAGCATGTGTGGGAATTCTGTGATTACAGAGTTTGTCAGAGAATCTACTTTTTGCCACAATGTCCAGCTCCAAAAAGTAAGTTCCTACATATGTGACACACGCATGCTCACAATCTTTATCTCTTCTTCTCTGACTGATCCTTCTTTCCTTATGATTGTGAAATCAAAATATAAAAAATATGAAGCAAATGTATACTGATACTATAGTATGTTCAAATAAATAAAACGTTGTCTGAAAAAAATTATTTTCAAAAAAAATCAGGATGGAAAAATAATTTTAATTGGAAAGAAAATCAGTATTTCATCCAGAATATCACTGGTAAATGGTGATCAAAAGAACAACTGTGCTACAATTGAAAACCCATCCTCTGTTCTAGTTCTGCTTTTCTATATAGTCCCATTTATCTTACCCATTTCCAGAATAGAGGCTAGAATTCATTCATTTGGCTGTGAAACAAGGAAAATCCTTGCATTAGTAAGAAGACTCCATACCTGCCTTACTGATGAATGTATTTCTCATCTTTCCCTGACAACTCTGACGTTGGCATGCTGGTGAGATTATAAATTTTCATATATAAATGAACAAAGAATTATTTTCTAATTTGATTTACAACAAAAAATTCCTGCTTACTAAATGCCACAGAAAAATAATATACTATTTACAGTATGTAGTCACTCTTACCCTTCCCTCTTACTTCATTTTCTCCTTCCACCCTCACCCCTCTTATGTCCTTTCTCATTTTTTATCAACTTGCTCTTTACTCTAAAGCTTTTCATGTCTTTAACCATTCATCCCCTCCTTTTCTTCCTCCTTAAATTTGGACTGGAACCTTGGTTAAAACATATAAGTAGTTTATAATTTCCTCTTCCTTTTTTCTTTTTGTTTAAATTTTCAACATCATGTTGTACATTTAGAAGCACTGCTCTCAATGAAGTTATTCATAAAGCATTCTGTGTTTAGATTTGCAGTCACAGTTCTGGCTGCCTCTGTGTCTCAAAAATGGTGTGAAGAAGTGGGTCTTAATAAAACACCTGACAGAAGATTGTAAAGTCTCTGATGGAAGGGCTGTCTCTTGCCATGTGTTTGTTTGGCACCTGACAGAATCGGACTCAAAGTCAGGTTAGAACCTTCTTGCTGTTTACATAGTTAGTAATACCAATAACATTAAAAAAACCCAACATAATTATTTCAGGACACATCCTTTTCTTTTGCTTAGCACATGAGCAGTGTACCAAGATTATTCATGTATTTCATTTGCCTCCTTCCTGCATAGAAGTTCGGCTTTGTGTCCCAGGCCATCCAACAGGAAAGCCAAAATACTGAATTTATGGTCACTGATACCACTGTTTTAAAAAATGTATTTTATTTCTTTGCATATTTAAAATAAATATAAGATTCTATAGTAACAATGTAAAGAAAAAATATGGCTTCTAGCTGCCCCATTCAGAATCATATCCCCAGCTGTATTTAAAACTGTAAACACTGGTCAGACTTAGGGTTTAGTTTAACTATTATACATGTATCACATATGTTGGCACTGTACCTATGTATAATAACTCTCAATATTTAAATCCACAGGTTTCAAAAGGTAGTGTCAGAGGGGTAACGAAATCATAAAAGGTATGAAGAGCTATTCTGTGCCACCAGGTGCAGGCAGACCTGAGTTTGTTCAGACTGCACTGAGCCCAGGACTGGAAATCAAAGCATCACAATGAGAATATACCCGCACAAGACCTACCACAAGCCAGACCTTTTTGCCAGGCTGGCCCAGAACTGCATCCATTTTACTAACACTACCTGAGAGCTAGGATGTGTTAGCATGGGCCCAACAGCAGATTAACTCAAGCAGGTGGTGTCTGGGCTGCTGTCATGGTGTGTTTTTAGCATTCTGGACTTCTGGTAGCTTGACCTCATCGAAGCAGTGTCTGTCCCAAGGTAGCCATGCTGTGCCTGCAGCCACACAGTGACTCAGTGGCAGAGCTGGGATTAGAACCTAACAGTCCATAGGTTATTTCTACAACTTTCCTTAAGATCCAGGCTCCTGTAGCAAATAACATAAAAAAGCCCTGTCCTCCTTATCTTCTTAATTCTCAGTAAAGTGTGCCAACCTTATCACTACAATATGAAAGACACTCTTAAGCAAACAAGATGACTTGAACTCTAAACTATGCTTTCGGATAGTAGGAGCTGCTATTGTAACCCCATGGGCTGGACATTCAGTTCTTGCAGCTTGCAGCAGACACTTTATGAAAGTCATCATCTCTTACTCCCGTACTGTAACAGCAGGCCCAGAGTAAAAATAAGGTTACATTTCACTGATGGGAATTTCAGAAACAAAATCCAGATTCCCATGCATAGGAAAACACAATTTTGAAAGTTATATTGCATGTCCTGATTTCAGCTGGGATAGAGTTCATTATCTTCCTAGTAGCTGTGGTATGGATTCAATATGAGAAGAATCTTGATAATACATTGTTGTTTTGGTTGTTCCCAGGTAGTCAAAGGCTTTATCAGCTTCCCGTTCTCTACAAGGTGTACCAGGAGCTGGGAGCTAGCACAGCCAGGACAGGTGCCCCAAGCTGCCCAAAGGGCTGTTCCTCATCGTATGACATCAGGCTCAGTGTAGAAACTGGAGTTGGCCGAGTGGCATATACCTCTGCTTGGGAACGAACAGGTTATTGGTGCCATGGGTGATCAGCAATTGCATTGTGTATTACTTGTTTGGTATATTCTGTTGTTGTTGTTTGGTATATTCTGTTGTTGTTGTTGTTGTTGTTGTTGTTGTTGTTGTTGTTGTTGTTGTTTTATCTTCCTTAGCTGGTCTCTTCAACTATTCTTATCTCAACCCACAAGTTGGGGTTTTTTGCCCTTTTCAATTCTCTCACCATCCCACTTTATGGGGGGAAGGGATGATTGAGCGTCTGTGTGGTCCTAGTTGCCAGCTGGGGTTAAACCATGATGCACATGCTTGTTCTAGAGATCCTCTCTGAACTAATGGCAGCCGCAACACGCATCATCCACAGCAAGCCATCCCTCTGCAGCCTTCCACCACCATTTTACCACACTGATAAAACAATACAAAGCAAACAAACAAATTTTCCAGATCTCTTTCTTCTCTTTTCCTCTAATTTTCTCACATTTGCTGATTTACTGTTGTCACCTATCCTGACTCATCAGTTCTTTCCACGCTGAATAAACAGAACTGTGATTTTAGCTTTAAAAGGACTACTCTTTTAGAAGTGCTTTTTAGGTTAAGAAAACATTACTCTAATTTATGCACCAAATTAAACTAAAATGCATTAACTAAGCTGCAATTGTATTTTGCATCCTCCATCTGTTAGCAGCCTATCACACTTCCATTCCAATTACCTGTCGCAGACTTTCAGAAAACTCTTCCAGAGGGCCTCAAACACAGAAGAATTTGTTAAGTAATGTGATTACTGGCTCATCACCAAGAACACAAAGGAGCAGAGAGACACAATGGTAGCTGGGGGAACTCTAATAACCTTCTCAGAGAAAGAATCTACCACAGGGGAGCCTCAGTCCCATGGGCTGCATCAAAAGAAGTGTGGCCAACAGGTTGAGGGAGGTGATTTTTCTCCTATACTCTGCTGTTGTGAGACCCCACTTAGAGTACTGCATCCAGCTTTGGGGCCTCCAACATGAGAAGGATATGAACCTGTTGGAATGAGTCCAGAGGAGGGCCATGAAGATGATCAGAGGGCTGGAACACTTCTCCAATGAAGATAGGCTAGGAGAGTTGGTGTTTTTTCAACATGGACAAGAGAAGGTTCTAAGGAGACATTATTGCAGCCTTCCAGTACCTAAGGGGGACTACAAGAAAGCTGGAGAGGGACTTTTTACAAAGGCATGTAGTGATAGGACAAGGGCTAATGGGTTTAAACTGAAAGAGGGTAGATTTAGATTAGACAGAAGGAAGAAATTCTTCACTATGAGGGCAGTGAGACACTGGAACAGGCTGCCCAGAAAAGCTGTGGATGTCCCACCCCTGTAAGTGTTCTAGATCAGGATGGATGGGGCTTTGAGCAGCCTGGTCTAGTGGAAGGTGCTCCTGCCCACGTCAGGTGGCTGGGAGCTAGATTATTTTTAAGGTTGTTTCCAACCCAAACCATTCTATGATTTTATGACTACATTTGCAGTCTTACTACTGATTGGACCTGGAAACACAAACCTGTGGCAGTCTCACCTCTGTTGGGCTACCAGATTTGGGAGCTCCTAAAAGAATTAACATAATACCTCTAAGAAACATCAGAAGTTGCATAAGAATTATAAGACAATAATTCTTAATCTTGGCAACTTCTTCCAAAACATTTAGGAGGGTCTGAAAATGCAGGTGGGGCTACTGAAATACTGCTTTTGTGATTCTTACAACTGTCGGTTGGCAGCTGGACTCCTTCTTGGCAGGTAAAACAAAAACTGTACTATTGTAGTAACTTTAATATGGAATTGCTAGCCTGTCCATGTGTTTGTGATAAATGCTGAAATGCTCAGAGAAACCAAAACTGAAATGTTTCTGTCCACCTCCAGAAGAAAAATTTTAGTTACCTGGTAATTTAGTGACTTACATGGATAGCTGAAGAACTGTATAAGCAATGACTAAATGAAGATTTGGAAACCACTGTTTTGAATTTGATTCTTGAATTTTTCTTAAAGTCCAATTCTAATGACTAAGGTTCAGAATTTACTAAAATGTACTGTGAATAAGTATGCCATTAAGAATGTCAGATTAAATGTAACAAAGTATTGTGATGAAACAAAGTAAAAAAAATAAATAACAAGAAGACTTGACCATTATCAGAGCAGAAGTTGACCAAATGAAGTTGTCAATCAGCTACAGAGTTAGGTCTCTGGAATCCAAATCATTTTTTTGAAACTGGGTGGCTTATGCATAACGCTGTCTTTTGTGTTCTGGTCTGGCATTTCAATGATTTTTCAGAGATACTCAATATATTATTGTAAGTTAGCAAGATTTACTCAAATGGAGAAACACATCCTGTTTCCTTCTTTTCTTAGCCTATAGTTTCCTACAGTGTCACTTGGTTTTGCTCAGAAGAGACCAAAATATGTCTGGAATTGTAATTTGGAAAAATTTTGTGGACTTGTGGTAGCAGTGGCATTGACTACGTGCCATAAAGCTCTTCAATGAGCTTTACCATCTCCATATCAAGTTCTGCAAGGAATGAAATCACATCCCAAAAGAGCCCTTTTCAGAAGCCATGTAGCCTTTAAAGAGCCACATATAATAAATTAACTCTATTTTGATGAAAAATAAATCTGCTACTTCATCCTGAAGTAAAAGTCGGTATAGGGCGTTGTTCTTGGAAAAATAGCCCCAGTCTCCTTAGAAGCTGTGACTTTGGATTACCACCTCTTTACAGTAATAATTAATACAGGGTAATTTAAAAGGTTATATGCAGGAAAATATAGTATATGCAGGAGATATGTTCTTCTCATGCAAAGCAATGAGGACCAGGTCCCTTTTGCTATAGACCAAAGCAGCAACACTGAAATTTATGGAACTGTCCCCAGTTATAGCAATTCAAGTCTTGCATGTGCAATCTACTTACTAGAGCTGGAGGAGATTTTGAGTGGTAACAGCACGTGCTGTACCTGCCATATGAAATTATTTTTTTGAACAAAATTTTTTGTTTCCAATGCTGACCTATGCCAAGGGTGTCAAAGTCGTTTTCATCATGGGCCACATCAGCCTCGCAGTTGCCTTCAAAGAGCCGAATGTAATTTTAGGACTGTATGAATGCAGAGTCCTAAAATTACATTCGGTCCTTTGAAGGCAACTGCGAGGCTGATGTGGCCTCCGGTGAAAGTGAGTTTGACATCCCTGACCTAAGCTTTTAGGACAGAGGGAACAGTCATAGATAATGTTGAAACTAGATGAAACAAATTGAAGGTCCTTTTACATTTCTGAGATGGTGTAATAGAGGGTTAGGACAGGAAAGAAAAAGAAAGAAATATCACTACAAAAGCAGAATACAATTCTAGAAAGGTAACTTGCCATTAGTTAGATATGCTGTCTGTATGCATGGTCACATGCCATTAGAGCACTGTAATTATTTCGTTCTCTGTTTTGTGCAGGAAGAGGCTCAGTCAGAGTGTCCCCATGACAGTCTTTCAGTGAAGAGGTTTTGTGTCCTGATACTGATCTTTTGACAGATGATACAGCAGCAAGTATCATTCCAAAGACATTGTGGATATCCAGTATCCTCTTTCTGTGCAGTTATATGGGTAGTCCTGCAGAAAAGTGTTTGAAGCTGACTGATGCTGAATCCTGACTCCATAGCAAGCCAGGAGGTGCCCACATTGTCAGTGGCCTTGTGTTCCATCTTACGGGCCCACTCAACATCTCGTACAGCAGCCGAAAGTTTTCTAGCCTTAAGTGAGTAAACAGAGCTGTTCTTAGAGAAAAAGTAGAGCCAAATCCTGAGACCTTTGCTACATGTCCTCACAGCAGCTGATGGAACAGGAATGTCCATCAGATCAAGGGAATTGTTGAAGTCACCACATCTCTAGAAGACAGCCAGAAAAGATCTGACTGTTCCACCAAAATATTTATAGAGATCTGCTTGGGGAAATACGAAAATGTCCCCTCCAGTAGCTAAGAACGGAGAAAAAAAAAAGAGCAGAAAAAGGATGACAGAAGAGCCTCCATGTTCAGGTAAATTTGTCAACACAAGACAGCTTGATGTCCATACAAATGAACACATGTGTTGCTTGTTATGTCAAAATCAGGGTCAATTATGAATCAGACATTACAGCACAACTCATTCAGTATAAATCTAAAGGTGTGAGTGATACTACACATCAAAAATATTTTTCTGGTCCTTTCAGCTAAAGAAAATAGGTTGGCTCATAATCAGACACTGAGGACATTAAATCAAATGCCTACATCCTAATGAAGTACATTTGAAGCCTATTGTATTTGGAAACTGATATTAATTTCCTACATCCTTTTATAATATGAGAGAAGCAATGAAATCCATTCTCTAAAACTTTCCATACATCAAAAAACCTGAAGAACTACAGGCTTTACGAACTTAGTATTTTGCTAATTTTGCACATCCGTCAGTGTAGCCATATACACTCAGTATGTGTCTACATAAATATACAATTTCAGTGGTGTCTAGTGAACACAGCTTATGAAGATATTGTGTGCAACATCTCTGATCTCAGAGACAAGAGAAGAGACAAAAAAAAAGACAGGAAATGCATATGTTTTCCATAGGAACCTGTGCACTTGTACAACCATGTTCTACCTCACTCTCAGTGAGGTTGCTTTTGCTCTGTTGAAGGGCAAATTTCATCAACAGTCTGTGAAGTTTTTCTGTTCATCAAACTCAGTGACATTTAATGCTACTGTTTGGAGTATAATTTCCTGTAAATAAATTTGCAGTTGCCATACCATATATCAAAGTCAGCATTCACATGTAATCTACTCAAAATACCATGTGCCTGAGAAACTGGTATCATTCTTCTGAAAGCAAAAAAACATCTGGTCTGAATACTTAGTCCAGCAGCTGCAGTAAAAGAAATGTAAATTTTTTCCCCATTACCAAAGGAAGCAAGACTCTCTATAAGGGACATACATTTTCTTTTGTCCCTAGCTTTAGGTTTAACTTCTCTTAATATAGAGATGCTTTCTTGGCAGTACTGCTGTGATGGAAAAGGAAAAGAAAAAAAATGTCTTTTGTACAACTACACGAATTGAGGAGGATTCTGAAGGGCTGGATTGTTAAATCTGTAGTGATTTAAATTGAACTATTTGCCTTTGCAACTCATGTGAGGCATCTTCATACTGCCAAATACAGTTCAGATGTTTTGGAAGAAGTTCTTTATACTCTCTGCTGTCGGTTTTTCTCTCTCAGCTCAGTCTTAAGTATGATGGACAGTTGTTCCAGCTGCATTACAAAAGGAAGATCTCACACAGTCAATCTGTCTTTCTTCTGATCCAAGTTCTTTGGAGGCTTTTCAATGCTAAAGTGGGCAATTATGGTACTCTGACAGTCTGGAGTTTAGTTACAGTTTCAGGCCAGCCATGCACTGTAGACCCAGCCCAAGCCAGAATGCTGGTTGGGACTTTGCGATATTGTAAATCCTCTTTTCATCTACAGCTGAATATCTAAATGTAAGCCTAGATGGCTATATTTTCTGCTCTCATTGGGGTAATTAGGTCTTGCTCTTCCACAAACCAACTTATGACCCCAATTCAGAAAGTGTACATTGATATAAATTAACAGCAACTCTAGTGCAGGAAAATGTAAGCCATATGAAGGCCTTCACATACTACAGTTTCACCTTTTCTCCCCCTCCTATATAATATCTCCTAGTTTATTTTCTGTCAGATACAGATGAGTACAAACAAAGTAAGTTTGAATGGCTATTGGCCATTGCTCCTTTGAAGTAAACCTTCCTTCCTTCAAGTAAACCAAATGGCCAATCTCACCCTAGGGAAGTCAGATTGAAGAAGAGAATCATTCACCTCAAATATTGTTTACTCAAACTTTAAATACTTAAAGATAAAAAAGAACAGAATTTGCCTTTTAGACACACATTTTTAAATACTCCAGGTAGTTTATCTCCTAGCAGCAAGTCTGGAACAAAAACGACTTAATTTTTCTCACAGACCAAAAAAGGGAGAGCATCTGAATCTGGAACCTAACTGAATGAAATGAAAGTATGCAAACAATGACACTGCAGTTGGACTGCCATAACCTGACATAGCAATGATGAACCTGAATTTCAAAAAGTATCAAGCACTAAACCAAAGGGATGAAACAGGGAGGTGTTTTAGCTCTGAATGACAAAATCCATGGGTCCCGATCGTAAAACTATGATATTATCAGTCCTCATGAAGAACGATGGGCTAGTAGACCGTCTCTGAAGACAAGCACCTTCTAAGCCTTACTCTAAAAGTATGTAAGTGAAATGACAGTTCAGAAATTTTTTTAAATGGTTGCACATTCCTACCATGCTATACAACTGGGGTTTTGTTGGGTTCTTTTAAATTCTACAATTTACATAGAATATTGCATGCCAAGCTTTAGGTAGAAACTGTACAGCCACATCAAGGCCAGCACAAACAGAAAGAGGTTCTTGCCAGTCCTAAAGCCTGTGTCTGATACTGCTGCCACTCAGAGAGATAGGCTGATGTTCCAGCGGCGGGGCAAGGCGTGGGGGCAGAAACAGGAGGCAATGACAGTTACAAAGAGCCCCAGGGGAGGTCGTCCCTAATCAGTGGAGCTGTGAGAATTGCATGTGAAACTAATTACACTGGTAAGGCTGCTTCGTGACAGCTAAATTCCATTCTCTGGCCTCGCTCCAGGAACACATAAACTACCCCAGATAATTCACTCTCTTTTTTTTGTTAGCAGTAGTTCCCATATTCCTCTCAGCTTTGGGGCAATTCTTGATCCTTCTTCCATGCTAATTTTGTTTCATAAGCTTCTAAGGGATTTTGTCACCTCATATGGAAGGCATGATTTCTCCTGCCTCCAGAAGCTCATTGCTTTTCTTACAGCAAAGGCGGGTCTGGCTGAGGGACTCTTGAAATTTTTTAGTGTTTTTTTCTTTATACTTCTTCTATCCTTTCCCTATCAAGTAGTTTATTGTCTTGCTTCACTAGGCAGAAATCCTAAGGGAGATTCTGCCATGAATTTTACACATATACCCTTTTCTTCTTTCCCTGGTATCTCTTGTTCTTGGAGCCTGTTACACCAAGCTCCCATTTTGGGCTTTTCCCTTCCCACTCTCCTCAAACTGTCCCTGCTGTCTTCCATCTAACACGTTACTTTTCTAAATGACCAAAGCTCGCTCTCTGCTCATACAACCAAAGACTTTTGCACATTTTTGTTTATTTACTGGGGACACCTCAGGTCACTGCCACTTATGCCCATAAAAACATTTCTCTTTCTTGCACCCCTGTTTTGAGTGTTCTCCACACATCCCCTGAGAGCCACCTGAGTGTCTGGAGAGGTCCAAACTGCCAGAAGAGATCCCAGAAAAGCTCTCTCTCCTGGGTTCAAGTCTGCGCAGAACATCTCACTGTATTTCTGAAGTTTAGTTTTTACATGGAATTTCTAATAACAGAGAAAGAGAAATACACAGTCTTTCAGTACTTGGAATGGCAATGTGTCATGTGGTTAGGAAAGGTATGTCTGGGAGTATCATATAGCTGTTACTCAACCTGGAGACAGAGGAGCTTTGTGTGGTGTGCTGAGGCTTCTTGAGCAAGTCAGATCAAATACAGACACACAGCTGAGGCTGTTCTGGGTTAGACCAACACAGACAAGTTTCACACCCAAGAATGAGTAACTATTTTTTCTTATGACAACAAAAATTTGTGAAGGTAAAAAATTAGGTTCTGATACTAGATGCATCTGACTCCACGTTCAGTGCAGGGCAAGTTTGCACTCCCTGCAATCCTCTTTCAGGCAAAGACCAAGGTAGTTTTGTGTCAAACTGAAGAGGAGATTTACGGATCATGCTCAGGCAAACAGAGGTCAGTCACACTCTCCCTGAAGACCTCACAAGGGAGAAGCTTGCTTCTTTACCCTGAAAATCTGCCATTCTGAATTACTCAATTCAAAGTTTTATCAGCTTTCTAGTCATAAATAAATGGATAAAAAAATACACAAGGGCTCATATTTCCAGTATATACAAGTAACACAGAAATAAAAACACTGTGAATGAACAAAAATGTTTGTTTCCTCAAGCTTTCTAATGTTTCAGCTTCAATATCCTGAAATCTAAAGAAAGAGAGTGGACTTTTAGTTTACCAATAGCAATGGGACATTATAAATTACAGAGTTCTATTGGGAGTAGAATACTCTGAGGCTGGTCCATGCATAAAGAAATAAAGATAATCAAGAGGTTTAGGGGAGGAGGGAGTATCTGGGAATACCTGCATGTTTAAGAAAACACATTCAATAATGTCATTGAAAGAGAACAGATGGAAAGATCTCCATTATAAAGATTAACATAGGACTTCCTATAAGTCGCCCCAGTAGAAGTTAGGCATCTTCACAGCAAATTTGGCAATAGTGTGCTTATTTGGTAAAATTTATGATCAGAAAACAGCATGCTAAAGGAACAAAAATTGGCCAGTTTCTTCTTTCTGTGCAGTACAGAAATGTTCCACAAGTCATCAGTGGCATAGGTCCCTTTGATATATATTTAGGCAAAAACATCATTTGCAATTCGATACCTAAGCAGCATATAAAACATATTTCTGGCTGAAAACATAGTGTCTTACAGAAATTGCATGTAACTCAAAGTGTTTGGGGAGGAGAGCTTCCTGATGATGAGAATGGATCCCATACAATAACAGTAAGTTATTTCATGTTGCACACAGTGAAGTTAAACAAACAAACAAACAAAAAGTAGCATGCGCCTTGAAATTGCATATTAGACAAAAAAGCCAGCCCAAATTCAAGCCAATTTATAATAGAAACTTCACTTTATTATTGGCACTCACACTGACTACATTGCACTGTGACATTCTATAGCAATTTCTCGGCTATGTGGTAATGTAGAATAACTAATTACAAACAGCAAAGCCACTGCAGATAATGCACTTCAGAGGGTTCAAAATTGGCTTTCAGAAGTAGCATTCAGGAATTTTCTGGATTTAAGCTCCACCCAAGCGCAGAGAAACACTTACCAATCCAACTGTTAAACAACTGGAACAGTATATTCAGTAACAATTACTGAGTGCAACAGCAAATGAGATAAGCAGTCCCCTACTCCCCCTCCCTTAAGAAAGTAATGGTTTCTAAGTGTTGTCAATATCTATGTAGCTCTCCGTTCACAAAATGTATTTTATTTTTTTCTTCTTCTTCTCAGTGCACTGAGTTAAATTGCCACTCATTCTACACTTTCAGAGATGTCTGTCCAAACTCAAGATGTATCATGATTCTTGGCACCATATTCCTCCCTTCACCAAGAGGAAATTAGTACCTCCATTAAGTTCATTTTCTGAGATAAACTAGATACTACTAGAGTTGCAAATAGGACCTATGCTGCACAGAACTACAGGAAACAGTAAAGAGTAAACAAAGTTATGTAAATAAAAGAAAAATCCACTAAGATGTCGTCGATTTGAAATGTTAGTGGGAGTAGATTTTCTGTTTCTTCTTGTCCAGAAATCTTCTATTTTAGCCAAGTCTTGCATTATTCTATGTTCTTTCAAAATTCATCCTCTGCTGTCATTGCTGCAAAACCACCAAATTGTTTTAGATATATTAGTGACCTAGTGAGCACAGATAAAGAAATTAGACTGCAATCATCCACTAATCTGATATGGGCCAGCCAGCACTATTGCATGTAACAATTTTTTAACATAAGATAAAGGCTCTGAGTAAGGACCTGGGAAGTCAGTATCCTAATATCTTGTGCATAAGTGTTTGGTATTCTTTAGCTGGACATGGTGTACAAATTGTTTTGTCTATGATATCCTCCTTTTTTCATTGTTGTATCCACATTTCCCTCTACTAGCATGTTGCTAATAGATGAACCTCTGGTCTCTACGTTTTCTAGAATAAACTCAAGATAATGCTTAAATCACACAAACACTAATTCCAAGAGGAATGTAATCCATTACTTATCTCTGTGTCTAAATCTTTTCAGCAAAAATAGCTTTGTTATGGAGTAAAAATGTCATAACACATGAAAAGGCCTAATTCCTGTGAGAAAATTTTTCTCATAATCACTGCAGTTTCCTGCAGACTCAAAATTCTGTCTAGAGGGCCTTCCGTTTATGTAAAACTATAAATATCTCTGTACTTATTTCCTCTTGGCTCTCACAATAGATCTAGTTCAGACCACGGTGATGTGACATTTTTAAAGGCTGAAGCAGGTACTGCTGATACACAGAGAGGATCTGAATCCCAATGTCACCAGCTGTTCATGCACCCTGTGTTTAAAGCAGCAGCCTCTAATTAAAGTTTTTTAGAAAAATCAAAAATATGCACTGGGAAATGAGACTGAATCCTTTTGAGCCAAAGACATATATCTGATGGCTCCATAACACATGAAACTTTGCTTATTTTTTATAACTTCTTTTAAATTCGTATACCCACAGATACATTTAAAAGAATACTTATTCTTACTCTCTAAGCACACCTGAAATAAATAAATAAATGGCAACCACGTGGACTACAAAAATCATTTTTAATCTACTACTCTGACACAGCTTAAATACTGTGCAAGCTTTTAGAAAAACTTATTTAGGGAACCTGAAGCACAGATAGCAGAGCTGTCTGCAGGGCATGTATTTTGTGTCCATAACAATATCTAAGCTTTCAACATTTTTATCCCTTGTTGGAAATATTGCCAGAAAAGAATTGTGTGTCAAGAGCCTAACTTTCCCATTCAAAAAGCACCCTGGTGACTGGGTGTTGAAACTATGGGCCTAGGAGGCAGAATACAATTTGCCATCCAAGAGTATTCTAAAACAGGTGGAAGACAACTTGAAGAGGATCTGTCATCATTCCAGCCCAATTACGTAACTACTGCTCCACTGAAAGTAAGACATCATGTGTAACTGAAAACTTTTCCCAAAAAATAATACTTTTTTACCCTAAAAGAAACTTAGCCAAAAGTAACCCAAACAATGGCAAAAGGAAGCACTTAGGAAGATAAGAGTATTAACTAGACATTTTGTGTAAGACCAAATATCTGTCTAGTCCAATATCTTCCAAAGATCTGCAGCAGAAAGTAACGGAAGTGAGTAAGAAAAACAATGAATGTATAGAATCATATACCCATGCCTTTATATGTCCCTCACCTTTCAGTTAAAAAGAAAAACCACCAAAAACAAACAAACAAACAAACAAACAAATTAAAAAAAACCTCTCAAACATTCTAAGTTCTTTTTGCAAAAAGGTCTACAGATAAATCTTTTGGTCTACGGTAGACTTCTGCAGTAATTCAAGGATTATATCTATTTCTGCTTCCAGGAAAAACATCAGTGAGTTTCAAAGAAAGGGACAACAGCATGGTTCAGACTTCTTAATACTCTTAATTGGTATCCAAGCATGAATACTGAGTTCTTTTCAGCAGGACACGGTACAGATTTTCCAAGGTCTGGATCAGATTTCCCACCTGCAAATACCAAATTCATGAGACTAATTTTTGTCACAATTACATCAGTGCAAGTCTTCTGTAACTACAAAGAGAGCACAGCAAGATGTTATCATTGCTATTTATCCCTAGCTAGTCTCATTTATGCAGAAGAGTGACTATAGCTAATTTTTAAATCCTGTGGCCCTCAGCTCTGCTGTCAACTGCTCAACTACAGTCAGTATCTGCTTCATTACTTCTGCATTTCCAGACACTGTCTGCCCACACCTCCAGCTCTGCAGATCAGTGTGTGCAGAGTCAAATGCTGCTATTCAGTCATAATTCCAAAACAGTTTTCCCAGCTCGCCTACCCTTAATTCTTTTGTCAAGAGTCTCACTGGATCTTCTCTAACCTTATTAAAAATGATGGGGGCGGGAGCGGGGGAGGAAGGGGTGGAAATACTCTCTTTACTCTGTTTTTCTCATTTTGAGACTATCTTTTTGTAATTTTAACTGATTATGCTGGTCTTACTTATGCCTGTAGTTAAATTTGGCCCATGACCTGAAAAGACCACAAGAAGAAATAAACTTCAAGGCTGCTGTTTTTCATCAGCTGCTTTTCCTTGACTAGCTAAACCTTCAGAGAATGTGAGCAATAACCACGTTTTTCAAAGACAGCTCCCTGCCACTAGTCATTCTGAGATTCATTGCGTAGGTGTCAACGTTTTCCAATTGCATCATTCCTCATTTAAATTTTACCTGTGATAATGTGCAGCAACTGGAGGAAACCCATTAATTTCTTAAGGTATGTTAAATATCTGGAAGTTAGCCATCTGCTAAAAAATTAGAAATTGACTTCAAAGACAGCAAAAGAACTATTACCAGATTTCTCTGAACGAACACAAAAATAATGTGTGATTCTTGCAGAGAACTTGATCCTAAGTACCTTCAATTAGTGGAGTGAATACCACTGTTTGTAGACCTACCATGCAGACAAAATTACTGAAATTGTGTACCAAAACTGAACTCCTTCATGTGTAACATATGTTATTTGATAATCAGGTGAAATATAAAGGCATCTGTTATGCAGGAAGCCTTAAATACTAGCTTATCTCATTGCAAATATATTTATTTATTTGCAAATATATTTAACTCTAACAAATGAATATGTAGATGAAATACATAGAGCCTGCAATTAACATCTGTATTTACAAGATTTGTTGCTTTGTGTTGTTGATACTATCAGTCATTTATTTTAATTGCTTGCTGGCACAGATTTTAGAGAATTATTTTTGTAGACTCCAGAGAATATACTTGCCCTGCAGTCCATTAACATTCAACTGGAGAATAAAAAAAACAACCCACTAGACCAGCAGGCCCTAGTTACTTATTAAGGGGTCTGTCAAAGTCAAAATGATTGATTTTTGTCATATTTGGTTTCATGATCTCAAAAAACAGAAGAATCCTTGGCTTAGGATTCTATTAGATTCAATCAGATAGACAGAACCAATAAAATTAAAATCTAAATGTCTCCGTAGCTTGTGGAGTATCTTGTCAGAACCCCATCACATTCCCTAGACCACGATCAGCTAAGAGAGAAACAAGGTCTGAGAGGCTCCTCCATGATGGTTCTGCGAAACTGCAGTAGCTTCACTAAGGAACAGTAAGTGCTGACTCCCCACTTCATGATTTGACTTACTGTTGTGTCTTCTTTTCTGGTGAATAGAAACCTGTCATTCTCTGTCTGCCTTTCCCAGCAAACTTCAGTTTGGACATTAAAAAAAAAAAAAAAAAAAAGAGTCAATGTAATTTGTTGGCCAAAACCCCCACAATCGCTCAGTTTTTATGACCGTATTCCAAGAAAATGAGCAATAAGCAGAGTGGTAAACATAGCTGAGGCAATGAGTGATCTACCTGAAGAATGGGTACTCTTGTAGCAAAGAATGAATGGTTATGAGTGATGAGAAACATTACTGGAGATAACAATGTATATCGTTTTTAACAGTTATTCTGTAAGAGAAATAGCCTTTTAATACTTTTCACTCCTTATTTTAGTCTTCACTTATTCTCATGTCCCCAAGTACCCTTTAAATAATATTGCTTGCAAAGACAGCTGAAAAGTGACTCTTGGCTCCAAAGAACTCTGAAGAATTTATAAGCTGTTTTTCCTCCTGTCCTTGAAGCTACTGCCAGTAGAAGCCAAATCCAGAAATTTGCAACTCAGCACCAAGAATGACGACCTAATCTCATCAGTGTTGTCAAAGCCTGAGTCAATGCCCTACAGCATAGGACATCTGACAGATGCTGAGCCACAATAGCTAATTCTATTTCATTTTATATGAAAGCCCTTTTAGATTATTATTTTCTTATGTACTGCTACACCAAGATACAGCTTAAAAGATACAGGGAATATTTTCAGTCCAGACTAAAATTCCAGTTCCTACAAAGCCTCTGGTAAGCCTCATATTTCGAACAAAAAGGTGGTAGGCAAGTATGCAGAGATGCAGCTTTGCTTCAGATAATCAGTATCCAAAAGCTGAGATGCTGATATAATCTGCAAATGCACTCCCTAAACCTCTCAATTCTAGACACCATTACAAAATATCATACCTCTTTGGAAATTTGTTCTACTGAGGCTAAGAACTACATAGGAGCCATGTTTCATGTAATGTATCTGTGCCTCTGCTTCTTGACAGAAACACTAAATATCACAGCAAAATGACACATGAAAGTCAAAGAACAAACCTCCAAATACTTGCAAACCTTGTTGAAGGTTCAAGTCACTTCAATCCAATTGCCACATCTTGATTAAAAATGTTCATATATTTCTGCCTAAAACACAGAAGGCAAATAGGTTCCCAGTAGCATTTTGAAGACGAATGTTTGGTCTCTGGCACAGGTGTTCTCAGACATACTGCTTCCTAGATCATGTAAAGTAGAAGGAAAAGTCCACATCAGTCACCATGGAAGCAAAACACTACTTCCTACTTACCATGGTGCTGTCTGGAAGAGATTTATGCTATAAAATTAGTTTGAGATTTATGAGCTGAAATCCTGGACCTGATCAAATTAAAGGCATAACTCCTATTGATATTAATAAAGCTGACATTTTATCTATGGAGAGCTGAGAAAGAGTGGGAGGACCTGATAGGAGGGATCAGCCAGGCTCCCAGCCTATCCAGCAGGTGTCTGTCCCATATTCTAAATATGTCTGTGGATCCTTGCTGCTTATTCAAAAAAAGGCGGCAGTGGCCTTCTTACCTCTAAAGGAAGTTAATTTGTAGTTTGTTTGGAAAATGATAGCTATATCAAGAATCATGATCCTGATTTAACAAAACACAGCTTGCCTGATCATCTAGTAGAGGAGAATCCTTCCTTAGTGGCTGCAATACACAAAAGAGAAAATGCAATTGCTTGATAATCGTGGCTAGTTGGGGACACATCAAGAATACCTAGGACCCCAGACCGCAGGCCCATTTCACAATGCAGAGTATCCTTTGGAGTAGCCGAAATTAAGAACAAAAGTACCCATTAGATATTATTATATCTTGAAATATATGTGCTACGCACCATTCTTGCTCAAATACTGTTCAGGCATGAAAGGCAACACCTTTCACAAAAGGCAAGAAAAAGCATGGGTGAAGATGACAAAAGTTGCAATGATATTTATATATGTAAAGGATCATGCACGTAAATGAGTGGCACCTACCATAGATCTCTCAATAAGCCATATGCTGAATATTTTAGAAATAGGTTACTTAATTATTATGTTATTTTTATGTAAGCTGAATATTTGTTTCAAATTATATGCATTTTTGTTTGCTGAGTCAGTATTGCTACTATTACGAAGTCGGTGGTATGCTTTGTCAAAAACTTTAGCTGAAATACTGCTTAATGTTAACCATTTACAGTGCACAATAGTAAGAATGTTTATTATTCAAGAACAGTTATACGTATTCTTAGGCACCATGTACTCTCACCTACTAAATACTTGCAGACTTCAAAGTAATTCTAATTGTAGCACAATTCATTTTTAGAGAAGTTATTTTTCAGGTTTATACATCAAAGAAAAAATTATTTGAATTCTTAATACAGCCAAGATATACAAGAATTACATTGTGCACCTGAGTCCTTAAATTTAAGTCACATTGGGAAGCAGTGTAAACAAAAGGTAGTCTTGGAGACAGCCAGGATGAGTGGTAAAGCTCCAAAATATGGAGATGTTTATCTTGTAATTAGTCACAGTGTTTATTTTTCTGTAGTTTCTTACTTGCCTGAGAAACATCAGAAATACCTCTACAACACCATACTCAGTGAAGAAGAGTTGGCATGTGGTAAGAAGGAATTTTTTCTTTGTTTTGTTAGTTGTTGGGCATACATCACAAGCTAGTCAACAATGCCATTTTCAATGAGAAACATCTGGTGTGTGGTAAGAAGAGATCCTTGCAATGTGACCTCCAAGGGAGTTGTGGTAGATCATAAAATCATAGAATAATTTTGGTTGGAAGAGACCCTCAGGATCATTGAATCCAACCATAACCTAACTCTAGCACTAAACCATGTCCTCCACTAAACCATGAACCTCATCTAAACGCCTTCTAAACACCTCCAGGGATAGTGACTCTACCACCTCCCTGGGCAGCCTGTTCCACCGCTTTGCCACCCTCTCCAAGAAGAATTCTTTCCTAATATCCAATCTAAACTTCCCCTGGTGCAACCTGAGGCCATTTTCTCTTGTCCTATCACTTGCTATTTGGGAGAAGAGACCAACATCCTCCATGATACAATCTCCTTTCAGGTAGTTGTAGACAGCAATAAGTCTTCAGCCTCCTTTTCTCCAGGCTAAACAGCCCCAGTTCCTCCAGTTGCTCCTCACCAGACTTGTGCTCCAGGCTCCTCACCAGCTTCGTCACCCTCTCTCGAGAACCTCAGTGTCTTTCTTATGCTGAGGGGCCCAAAACTGAACACAGGATTCAAGGTGGGGTCACAGCAGTGCCAAGTACAGTGGCACAATCACTTCCCTAGCCCTGCTGGCCACACTATTCCTTATACAAGCCAGGATGCTGTTGATCTTTTTGGCCACCTGGGCATGCTGCTGGCTCATATTCAGCCAGCTGTCAATCCACACTCCCAGATCCCTCTCTGTCAGGCAGCTTTCCAGCCACTCTTCCCTGAGCCTGTAGCGCTGCCTGGGATTGTTGCGACCCAAGGGCAAGACCAGGCACTTGGCCTTGTTAAACCTCATACAACTGGTCTCAGCCCAGCGATCCAGCTGGTTCAGATCCCTCTGTGTGGCCTTCCTACCCTCCAGCAGATCAACACTCCAACCCAACTTGGTGTCATCTGCAAACTTACTAAGGGTGCACTCAATCCCCTCATCCAAATTATTGATAAAGAGATTAAACAGAACTGGCCCCAATACTAAACCCTGGGGAACACCACTCATGACCAGCCGCCAACTGGATCTGGTTCTGTTTACCACAACTAAATGAGTTGGCCTATGGCAATGTAACTTACTAACACTTCAGCTACTTACAATAGCTGGTGTTCTGTTCCAGATGCTGTTCAACTTAACAGCTTCTAAATCAATATCATTAATTTGTTATCTACTTTATGCAATTCCTTCAACTAAACTACAGTAACGAAATTGAAGTTTTCTTTAGCTTGGGGAGGAGATGGGGGTGGGATGGTGATGTTATCAAAGTGAAACTCATCCACTACCATCTTTTCAGCACAAAGTGTCAAAAAACCACCACCACCACAAACAACAAACAAACAAAAAACCCCAAATCAAACAAAAACCACAAAACAAACATACAAACACAAGACTCAATAGCAATATAAGGCAAGGATGCATGCCAGTCAGATAAAGTCAGGGTCCTGGGAGGCTGCAGCTCCACCTGTAATCAAAGCATGGCTTGGGATGACAAAGCAACTGTCAGATGGTGAAATTACCAACCTATTTATAGGTCATATGGTCTGCAAGGACCTTCAGTGTAAATTCCTCCCCATTGGTCTCTCAATGACTGCAGTCACTTTCTCTAAAGGTGCTATTCCTCTTAGTTAAAACATCAAATACAGGACAAAATTCACGGACAGGCTCACAAGAAAACCCCCAAAACAATCTTAAGGCAATGTGAAAACTGAATTTGATAGCAAGTTCCCACACCAGAGATTAGTTCAAATTTATTATTGGCTTCAGAATTTCTAATGCAGATTAATACATTGAGCATTATATAGGTTTCTAGCATGTAGAACTGAGATCTGTTTTCTCCATGTGTTTTCCAAAAGCTTCTCAATTTATTGTAAAAAAAAAATAAACCGACTAACAACTCAATATGTAGCTCAATGAAACATATTTCCAGAATAACAACTGCATTGCACATAGCCCCAAAAGCATCCTTGTGACCCTAATCTTGCTGGAGTAATACTAGGCAGTAAAAGTAAGCAACTACAAACAAAAAAGCAGCTTCTTAACAAACCTTTTACAATCATAGTTGGCTTGATTCAAAAATAATAGATATGCACATCCACTATTTGGATACCGGTAGGATTCAGTTTCACATATACTAAAATGCCATTGATGTTGGTTCCTAATGCAGGACTTCAGTACACAGTTTGAGGGTCACACATCACTCTAAAGGAGTAAAACCAATACTCAAACATGTTTAACATTGAAAACTCAGGTAAGCAATGTAACCGAATATAAATATTCAGGGTGGAGAACAAAACCTTGATTCATCCCTGTACAACAGGTGTTGCCTACACAATGCCCCCACAGTATGTATCGAATGGAAAAACTGAAACAAAATCCTTTCTTGATGAAAGATTTAGAGTAAAGTGATTGAAAAGCTGCTTCTTGACCAAAAAAGTGATGCATTTCATGTTCCCACAATTAGTGAATTTTATCAAACATCATTTCCTCAGAATACATTAAAAGAACCTAACTCTGCATGTAAAATAAACAAAAGGACTAATTAATCATTTATATTTAGCTGAGATTTCCTAAATTTTAACCCTGTATTTGTTTATAAAAGTTTTAGTAGGGTATGAGTAACTTAAATGTATTACACAAGATATCTAACAGCAATAGACTTACAAATGTGTCTATTGACCCTATTCCAGTCTCATTGACTTGACTAGAAAGTGTGGCAGTATTCTGACATCAGGCCTGTGAGAAACTACAAGAGTCAACAGTGTGAGAACAAGTGTTGGTGGAAAAATAAAAGAATCAAAGACTGTATACTGATTGATACATCAAGGACAGAGGAATTGATACAGGACTGATACATCAAGGACAGAGGTCTAACTTGTAATAGACCAAAAAATGGTTTTATGGTATCAATTCTCGTGGGAATGCAAAAATGTATTGCTTACTAACTTAGCAAATCAGCAAATGCTTGACCAAGCATCCTAGCTAGTATAAATACAAGCCTGAATTTGTAATAAATGTCCCTCTACACATGTACACATCTACACATGTCTGTGCCTCATTCACTACAAGAAAGTTTTGAAGTACCTTGAAATCCCCTGGGGTTCTCAATTCGTTTATGTTAACATCAAAACTTGCCTAGAATGCATTTGGATATCAAGAAAATAAATCACTGAGGCTAGAAGACTATTTCTTCCAACCAGAGAACATCAGTGCCTTCAAAGTGAAGGAACTGACTTGGGGTTTTCCAGCAGCAACAAGCTACTGTCATCTAACTAATTGCTTCCTCTCACCTCAGCTCTTCATTCCTGACTATATGAGAATAGCCATAAAGGAAAAAAAACATAGAGGTAGAATTTGCATTTGTCAATCCCTTTCTGGAAATCAGAATTTAAGAAGGTAGTTTAATGCAATATGGCTATTTCTGTACAAAATTTTATCTTAGTTACAAGAAACAAATCAGGAGAAGAACAATGCTTTTTAAAAGCTTTTAAAAGATTCAGGGAAACCTTATAGGAGCCTTCCAGTACCTAAAGAGGGACTACAAGAAAGCTGCAGAGGGACTTTTTACAAGGACATGTAGTGATAGGACAAAGGGTAACGGCTTTAAACTGAAAGTGGGTAGATTTAGATCAGGTATAAGGAAGAAATTCTTCACCATGAGGGTGGTGAGACACTGGAACAGGCTGTTCAGAGAAGCTGTGGAGGCTTCATCCGTGTAAGTGTTCAAGGTGAGATTGGGCAGGAAAAAATTTAATTAAATATAACAAGGGAAAGTGTAGAGTATTGCATCTGGGCAGGAACAACCCCAGCTTCCAGTATAAGTTCGGGAATGACCTATTAAAGAGCAGAGTAGGGGAAAGGGACCTGGGGGTCCTGGTGGACAGCAGGATGACCATGAGCCAGCACTGTGCCTTTGTGGCCAGGAAGGCCAATGGCATCCTCAGGTGTATTACAAGGGCGTGGTCAGTAGACTGAGAGAGGTCCTCCTTCCCCTCTACTCCGCCCTGGTGAGACCCCATCTGGAATATTGTGTCCAGTTCTGGGCCCCTCAGTTCAAGGACAGGGAACTGCTGGGGAGGGTCCAGCGTAGGGCAACAAAGATGATTAAGGGAATGGAGCACCTCCCTTATGAAGAAAGGCTGAGGGAGCTGGGTCTCTTTAGTTTGGAGGAGACTGAGGGGTGACCTTATTAATGTTTATAAATATATAAAGGGTGAGTGCCATGAGAATGGAGCCAGGCTCTTCTCAGCGGCAAACAATGATAGGACAAGGAGTAATGGGATCAAGCTGGAACACAAGAGGTTCCACTTAAATTTGAGAAAAAACTTCTCAGTGAGGGTGACAGAGCACTGGAACAGGCTGCCCAGGGAGGTTGTGGAGTCTCCTACTCTGGAGACATTCAAAGCCCGGCTGGACACATTCCTGTGTGACCCCACCTAGGCGTTCCTGCTTCAGCAGGGAGATTGGACTGGATGATCCTTCGAGGTCCCTTCCAATCCCTAACATCCTGTGATTCTGTGATTGTGTGATTCTGTGGATGGGGCTTTGAACAACCTGGTCTAGTGGAAGGTGTCCCTGCCAATGGCAGGGGGACTTGGAACTAGATGGTCTGTAAGGTTCCTTGCAATCCAAACCACTCTATGATTCTGTGAAAAGGAAGAGGGGAAGAGAAAGGTTAAATGGTCTTGGATCAACTTCCTCTGAGCTGAGAGACAGGCTACATGCTCAGGAAAACAAGAGCAATCAGGTCAGCACAAGCAATGAGATGTGGATCAGAACTGAAAAAAAATATTTTTAAAAAGTCTTGCTGCATTCACCACAGACTGCCCTGCCTGACAGTTCCTGCATGATCCAGTGATCAGTGCATGTTAGAAGCCCCTTTCTGGGCTAGGTTGCTGAGATGTTATATTTAGCCAGTGGAAACCTGAACTTCTGAAGTTACTCTGCAAGCGAGTCAAGAAAAGCTATTATTGCACTTATTTTTATAATTTTTCATTTTCCATATGATAGAGACAAAAATGTCAGTTGTGGATAAACAACTCTTTATTGGGGATTGGCATTGGTGAAAAATCCATGATTCAGGCAGACAGAATCTTTCAACTTCAATTCCAGCTCATGTGCCTTTTTGCCTATATCTTCTTCCTTCGCACTACTACACTGTGTGTGCTGTGACAGAAAGACTGCATACTTTCTGTCCTGCTGCAACGGTAAGAAGTCAACAAAAAAATCATTTTTGTTTAATACTAAGCAAGAACTTCAGTATCAGACTTGGAAAAATAATCTCATCTCTAAATTTAGCCCATCTCCTCTTTCTCTGCTTTCCTGCAGCACTTCCAGTTTCTCCAGTTGTAGCCAGAAGCCATTTCCAGTTCTGAATGAGTAGATAAGCAGCTGCCACACATCCTTCTGCCACCACATGAATCAAGTGCATCCAGAACTGAAGAAGAGTCTAAGTGCCAAATTTCATCTTCCCCTTCGGGTATGTATTCATTGTAGTAAAAATGCCACACACCACTATTGACTGAGTTTATTACAGTAACATGTCTTGATCCACCAAGAGGAGCCCTTCATTGGGCCAAGCCATAGAAGTCTGACCATCCAACTTTCCATTGCTACACATGAGTCAGAATTTTATCAACCTTACTTTTACTGTGATCTCTTGATGCTACATTATTAACAGGAATCAACAAGTAATGGAAAACTATTATCATTAAAGTATGCAGAGGAAAATTAGCCAACTTGTGCTTATGAATGTGCCAGAAACCAGAGTAAACATTTTTTTCCAGCTCAGAAACCCCTGAGAGACCAATTTTGGTCCTGGCATTCTTGGGAAAAATCAAATGCCTGAAGGACTTTTAATTCCAGCAATGGTGAGGTCTTTTCTTGGTTTAGAGGGGTATTGGCAAAGTTATTGAACGATGTCATTTTAAAAGTAAATAAAATCAACACATTTTATTAATATTTTGAAAAAGACACACATTTCAAGTAGCTTATTTTCAGCCAAATACTGAAGCCATTTTTCAAAACCTGCTCAGGAAAGCATATTGAAGTCAACAGGAGTTTTGCTGAGTGAGGACTGCAGGATTTGTTTCTAGGAGTCTTTGAAATAGTGTGTTTTTTACTGAAGCAGTAGCAAAAAAAGCAGCCACTGTGAATCATCCAAAATAACTATTTCCTTTAAAGGCTGACACTCAGCCTGATAATTCTATCAGATCTTGTGGACTTGGATGGAATGGTCTTCAGCAGACATTTGGATAACCTACATGAAGCATACAGGCCCACTAGAGCTACAGTATAGGTCTTGCCTTAAACTAGAAAATAATTCTTTACCTCTTCCTTTTGTGAAGAGATATTAAGGTCAGTTGGAAGTTTCTGCCAGGGTGAAGGCAGAGTGGATTTCTGGAAGGAAACATATTTTCACCAAAAGAAAAGGGAAAAAAAATAAACAAGGTGGAAAAATAAGCCAACACTTTCCACTGAGAGAAAAACTATAAAAGAGAAAGAAAAGGTAAAAGTAAGAATAGCTCTTTTGCAGACTTGTCACTTCCTGTTGCTCTTTTTGTTTGAAGGAGCCAAAATAATGAATTTAGTATTTACTTCTGTAGTTAAAGGCAATATTACTTTTCCTTTATTCATATATTTGCTTCTAAATTCTGCTTGCTTTTGCATTTTCATTGTCTTTCCTCCTACGAAAAGAGAAGGTATGGATTTCTCACAGAAGAGATGTTACTTTCTTTTACTTTATAGCCTTCTTAAGAGACTGGGAACACAGGGAAGTTTTAGAAGGACATTTTCTGATATATATTTACTTACCTAAGCTGTTCTTTCCTCTGATTCAGTCCTTACAGTGGCATGTGTTAACTTTTCCTCTTTATTAGTTAAGTGCTTGATTTATGATTTGGGCTGTTAGGCTTCATCACAATACAGTGCTGATAGTCTGGCAATAATTTGCCCTTTTTCTGGAGTCTCCCATGTCCATTGTTTTAGAAAGCATCAAAACTCCAGCCCACATGTGTTCTTTTGTAAATGGACAACATTCAAAGACATTCCTTGGCAAATGCCATTTAAAAAAAATATTTAAATACAAAGATTGCAAAAAATAATAACTTGTAGGAGACAAAATGGCTACCAAAGTTTAAAAAAAAAAAAGTCTGTTTTCATAGACTTGGTCCTTTGAACTGTCATACTATTTTTAAAATATTATTAAGAGCTCTTCACATTTCTTTCAGAACCTAGTGTATGATGTCTAAGAGAAATCACATTTGAAAGCCTAAATTCAGCCGACAAACTCTTTTCTCATGAAGAAAGGTTCATCAAGTTTCATATGCAGAGTATATCAACCTATTTTCAGTCACAGACATCCAAATGATAGATCAGACACATATGCAGGAAATCTAATCTGCGGAAGTATTTCTAGAGTTAAGTCAAGTGAAGAGGCAAGAACACTGAAGTCAAAGCCCCTCTGCTTGAGGACCCATCTGTTATTTAAACTACATACTAGCAGGGTGCATGCTCATCAAAACAATCCCTAGATAGAAGATGTCTGAAAATACAGAGTATTAAGAGTTCAGACTCTCTTGGCACCATGACAGTAGTCACATAGCAGGTTACATAGTCCTTCACTGATGAATTAGTGTAATTATTCCAGCATGTTTTTAAGAGGTGCACAGTGTGTTCCCTTGGAAGCCCCATTCTCAGCAATACATTTTTCTGGGAATTTTTCCTGCCTGAGCTGCAATATCAGTCAGAGGGAAACACAGAACAGTTATTGCATTTAGATAACCACCAGATAGTTGGCTATACCCAAAGTACCAAGATAGCTACTTAAGATTTGTGGCAACTGTGCTTATTAAGTGGATTTGGCCTTATGTTTTGTGTATCTTGATACATGCACACATTTTGTGTGCATGTATCAAGACAATAAACACATGTCTTCGTGCATTATCTCATGGACACTTATAAAGCTCTGCTTGATGGTCTCTTAAAAAGAAAAAAATTGTGTCTTGGAAAGAATGAGTATTTTCCAGTAGAACCAGATTTTGGTGACAGATACTATAGCTGGTTCAGAAGAGGGATATATGTCATGGGACGGACCATGGCTAAGGTGACTTCCTAAGAAGAAACTTTCAGAGCAGTCGCATCCTGTCTAGAATCCACTACACCTCTCTATGCACATTGAAAAAAACAGCACTGTTTCAAGTTAGTGAACATGATTTGTGTCCATACAACAACTTTCTTTTTAATAACTACTTTACCACGATCAATGAGAAGCATTTGCAAGCCACATGTGGGCCTGTTATTGAACAAACGGAAACTTCGTGTGGAAATTCAGCTTCATCAGGAAATATTTCTTAGATGCAGGATGTAAATCAGACTGAGTCCTCAGACTAGAAACTCCAGTTGTCCTGTGACTGCAACATTCATCTGAAACTAAAGTGTTCTTTCCTTGCATCAAATCAGGCAAACAAGGACTCCACTCATATTTCCCACTTCCTAGTATTGTCTGTTGAGTTATTGACTATTGCAGGTAAGATGCATCTCTTCTCGGAGGAGTTACACTCCTTCACTGAATTTCTTTTTCTCAAAATACACAAAACTATGCATAAGTAAACGAAAAACTGCAAATTACTTGTTTCATAAAGAGTAGAAAGATTTGTAAAAACTCTGTAGCTTCCGTTACACAGAAGAACACGTCCCAGCAGCTCTTTCCAGAGCATAATACCAGCCTTGAATCAGACAGCTTAAGGCAGAGTAAGTAAAAAACATTGGCCCATTCTACCAGCTTCTCCACAGTGCCACCATCAGTTTTTCATATGAAATTAATACAAGTGGATCTTGGACACAGAAGCAAAGTCAGATTTGCTGTAAAACAGAGGATACTGAGTCAAGCATCATCCATTCCACAACTATACCTTGTGTTTAATTGGTGAGTATAGGGATTGAGCAAAAATACGCATTTCTTTCCAAAATTGCAAAGGTATATCAGTTTGTCCACAACCCAAAGAACAAAAAAAGGAGTCTGTTTCTGGCCTTCACACTCCAGACTTGCTCTGAAGAGCTGAGAAGAGGGAGAACATTCTGTCTTCTCTGATGATAGTTTTCTAACGTCTCCATTATAGGTGTCTAAGTTTTGCCATCTGAAAAAATTTGCCACTGCACAAATGGCTCTGGGCAGGAAAATTTAAGGCACATGTTTGACAGTTTTATTCCTGCTGTGAATTGTCGTAATTATAATTTCAAATAATAGTTTAAAATCATAAAATTATTTCTTATATAATAATAATGAAAATGAGGATTGATTTTGAGCTACACCTGGAGAATCATAGCCAATCATTATTATATGCAAGCTATGTTCCTTGAACACCAGTGGATGTGTACATCACAGGATTCTTTGACTGAACGAATTTAAGACTCAGAATAAGTTTATTAAAAATTCATAATTCCTAATTAGTGAAGATTGGGTTTAAGTTTACTTTAGCTGCAAATATTACTGGTTTTCAATTAGAAAAAAAAAATCAATGCAAAGGGAACACAAAACATTAATTTGAAATGCAAATAAGTTAGACAACTACGATAGCACCCAGTCACCTCTAGAATCAGAGCTGAGCTACCGCCTCCAAATTCAGAAGAGGATGTGCAACATTCCAGCATCTGAGATTTTTGAATCAAGGATTTTGGGAATGGTATGTTTTAGAGATCTGGTTCAGTCATTATATAACAATCTGAATGAAGTTTTGAAACTCTTTCACAAAAATAAACAGATAGATAGAATTGCACACAGGTATTTTGATTCCAACTGCATTTTTAATGAAAGCAGTACTTTTTTGCATAAAATCTGTGTTCACTCTCTTTGGTATCACAATGTGACATCTGCTGGTAGCACTATACTGATAAAAATCTTCACTGACAGCCCAGAATCCCACTGAAATGATAGGCAGTGACGTTAACAGCACTTCCCTAAGGAATGTGAGCTAATTTCCTATCATGAAATCCCATGACAGCTTTCAAAAATATTTTCAAAATAAATAAATAAATCCACATTGATTATCACCTCAGTTCTGCATCTTTAATGTTTTGTGTTGCCTTTCTGACCTGTAATCAGGGCAACAATTCTGGAAGCTGTTAAGAGAGTAACCATGCAACTCCATGATGTTAAATGCAGAGAGTATTGTTGCGATTTAAGGGCAACCTCTGTCTGCTGCTTAGATACTTCTCTGGAGAGGTGACAGCCAACAGCAAGAATATTCAGCATCATTATTGTCTATTTTGATTTGAGGACAGAAAGACTGTACAATGAGACACCCTCTCCTAACCACTGTTGGGATATGTTTATTTGCAGCTGGAATGATAATTACATGGACGGTTCTTTTAAGCTGAAGTATGGTTCCTCCTTTTCACTTTAAAGTAAGGATGATCATACTAAACGTGTTATTACAAGTGGTGTTTTCTTTTTCCTGATACTATATAAGACTGCCAGCCTGCCAGCTCAGCAAAGATATCAGCAAGCACTTGGTTTGTTGACCAGATGAAAACAAGTGCATTTCAGTTTAAAAACTTCAGGATTTGAAAAAGCATGGTTTTCAGGCAAAAACATATACTCTTCAAGCAAAGAGAAAAAAAAAAAAAAAAAGAGAAAGAAAAAAAAAAGCACCAAACCAGCAATATCTGCCAATCTGTATAAACACAGTTCTCCCATGTGATGATGACTGCATACAATTAAGTTTCCAAGACATTATGAGAATATAATAAACTGGGATGTATGAATCTATCCCTGTGGTTGGTGTGCAAAGAGAGAGTTCCACAACTTCTGTTTCACCTTTTGTATCTTTGTCTCCCCAAAAACAGGCAGATTCTGACATATTTCATTTCCAGTTATGGACTTGATTTGAATTCCGATTTGTTCTGAGAAATCAAACAAGAGCAGAAAAATAATAAAGCAGGGAGCTGGTGTTGCCAGGAAGGAAGGTGTCTAAATCTCATGTTAATCTAGAGACCCAGGCAGGACAGAGCATCTCCCTCCCTGAGGGAAAGAACCTGCCTGAGTGAGTTCTCACACAGCTTCCTCAGCTCTGGAGGACACTGGACCTGTCTGAGAGGCAAAGTCCACTGTGGCAAGGTCCTGTTCAACCTGCTGCCACGTACTGCAGTGAAGGAACACATGACTTTAAACAAAACTGAAGTATGTTGCATAGGTGAATGTATCACCCTCATTTTTAATTACTACTGTAGGGTTTTAGACATCAGTACACACAAATGCTTGCTGGATGCAAGCATTCAATTTCTTAAGACATGTTCAGATCCCACATTTTCACTAGCCTGTAAAGTAGCTTTAAAAAGCATTCTATAATTTACTATAGACTGTCAGTGCTATAATCCTATGTGTACTCTAAAAATCTATTGGTCTGAGCAGAAAAACATCTTTCAGCGGCTTTGCTTTTGTTTTTTATCACTAGACTTTTCCAAAATATGAAAAGAAACATTACAGCTTTCTATTAAATTTTATAGAATGTTTTTGCCATAAATAAAAAAACACACCTTGACAGAAAAAACTCCAAACACCTAAACAAGAAGAGTTAGAATACCTGATGTTTGGTAGAGGCCTGGCTGAAAGACCTATCTTCATTATCTGGCTTTCCAACAATTATAGCATTACATATATACATTAAAACCAGATCCATTAATATAAACCAGAAATTACTTCCATGTGTTTCCACAAAAAAATTCCCTTTTCTCATGTTTAATAAATTTCCTGTTTGAAGAAATGTAAATTGATATCCTCATCCAGCAAAGTATTTAAGTACATGTTTAAACTCATGCACATTAGTAGTCTTCTCAATCAGGGTTTAAATAAGGCTGTGATCATTTCTCTCTGCGGGAGTCTTTTCCTCTACAGTAAGGTGATGTAAAACTATGTTGAAAAGAGGCAAAGTAATTATATTGTCACCACTTAATGTAGGCATTATTGGAAATCCGTAGTGGAGCAGCTCAAACAGATCTCCACTATGCCACAAGAATGGTTTCCCCTCAGGTCCTGGATAGCCAGCAATAAAACATGAAAATGGAGGTTGTCCAGAAAAAGTCAGCAGTGCTAAACATCCAAAGAAGCACAGAGGTGCCTCAGGATGGACTATCACATCACCTTTCCACTCCCAGTTTCCCCAGAGACTGCAAATACTGGGGTTTCATGCAGGGGAAGCTGGTTATGCCTTTTATCGCAATTAATCTCATCCATGTCCTGGTTTTCTTGCTGAAACATTCTTACAATCCATACTTTGACTGAAATTAATCATTAATTTCATATTCATAACGGTAATATTTTATTCCTCATCTGAAAGCTACCAGTAGTAGAATCAAAAATAATTTGTCTCTTTATTTCTTTTTCTTGCCTGGTCACCTTTATTTTATCTTCTCAGCTTCCCTTGTTCTTCTTAATTTTATACATTATTTTATAAATAATCTGTTCTTTTTCAATATTCCTCTTTCTGTTATTTCCTTATTATTCTTTTCTTTCCTTATCTTCTTTCTTCCTCCCTTTTTTCTTTTTCATTCTTTCCTTTTTCTTTTCTTTCCTTCCCCCTTCCCTCTTCCCTTCCCTGTTTCCTTCCTCACCTTTCTTTCTTCTTTTTCCACTTACCCCTTTCCCTTTTCCCTCTTTTTCCTTTTCCCCTTTCTTTTCTACTTTCGTTTTATTATTCACTTCCCATTTTCATCTCCTCACTCTTTTCTATGCCGTGACCTTTTTTTCTTTCTACTATGAATAATACTCAAGAGCATAGATATATGTATCTGTATAAATTAAAAAATTAAAAATTTCATTAACTAGGATAATTTCCAGATGGTTCATCCCTCTAGAATTACTTCTTTTAGAAAATGACAGTTGTCACTGTTCACAATGATTTAAGAAAGCTGAGAAATAGAAAGATTGTGCTAGAAAAATATATAGACATGAAGGCTTAAGTTAGCGTACAAACACACATATACACTAAGTAAAACCCTGGTCTAGATAACTGTAAGTTCAATATAAGTATTTGTACACTCTTCCTGGAGAATAAATAAAATGAAAGCTGACATTGAGCAGTGCTGAACATTCATGTTCCTTTAAATTTGGGGGTTGAAGTATTTGTGTTTTGTAAGAATAAATTTAGAATTATTTTTTTTTATGTCTTGCATATGTTACAACAGGCACCACAGGGAAACTTTGAAGTCAGTTGCTTGAGTAGACAAGGCAAAGTCAAAAGCTTGGTTACTGAAAAAATACTTCAGAACTTATGGTTTTGATACAGAAAAACAACAGACAAGAAATAAAGTAAAACCCCTTGTCATACATTTTTGTGTAAGTGTATAAACTAATTGTTATGCAGACTTGACTTACAATAATCTCAGTACACTCCATGCTGGTTCTGGTGAATTAGACAACACAGTGGGATGCTAGATTTTGCAAATCTCCAGTTATATTTGTTTTGAGAGACAATTTACATGCAAGCAATACTTCGGATTCTCTGTTCATCTTTAAAGAGAAAACACCATACAGTTGTATTTTTAAGTAAACAAGGCATTTTGGTCTCTTTGTATGGCTTAAAATTCTGAAACTTGAGGAGAAAATAAACCAGTAGTTAGTTATGGTGTGACAGAGTCACTGTTATTTAGATGCTTAAATAGCATCCTGTGGTGGTGCTGGTCAGCAGCAGCCTGTTAGAACCCTGCACAGAAACCAAGGTGCCCTCCGAAAAGGAAAATGCTGTAAGGAGGCACCACCTGTAAAGAACAAATGCTACACAAAGACATAAAATTCAGCATCATTTTCCAAGTAAAAAGGGTTATGTCCATACAAGAGCATTGCTCGTTTGTAAACTTCTATAAACTGTATGGCTGCTCAGAAGTGAATATAGTCACGTTCAACTCAGTGCCACAAAAAATGCAGTAGCAAGCTGACTTAGCTAATCAGTCAAAACAAAAATAATGTAACATTTAATGTTAAGCTGAGACACTGAATGAGATGGCTTCATATTCCAGGACTCTTTAAAGTATATTATATATGTTGCTATTGTTCAATACAACCCACCACTTTTATCCTAAGAACATAAAACTCTTCATTTTAGGGCTCGCTCCGATCTGCTGGTCTGACTGAAACTGCAGGATGTGTCTTACAGCTACATTTCTCCTTTAGGACTCCAATAATCATTCCAATGTTGGCATTTTCAGTGACTCCTCATAATACTCGCCAGAGCAAAAGATCAAAATATAAAAAAATGTGGGGAAAAAAATAAACATCCTTTAATTCAAAAATAATAGGAATGCAGCCATGCAAAAGCTGTTGCTACCAAACACCATTTCAGTATATGATTATTCCTTATATTCCTTTGGGGAAAATAAGAAACAACTTACTGCTAAAATGACATATTTAGAAATTGTCATGGGAACAAACCCTTTAAAAGAACACACAAATCCTTTGGAACCTTGTGACCAAATATTCAAAACCAGCTAGATGATGTTATCCAGAAACATGGATATTTTTGCTTATGTTTTTGCAATGTGCAAGTTTATTGAAGTCTGAAGATCTTATACCAGTGCCTCTTATACCAGCCTACACAAAAGGACTAGGAGATGTCAAGCCACCTCTCTGCTCCCTTCTTCTGAGGCCAAATGTGTGCCAGCCCAATTTTTCAGTACAAATTTTAACATCCTGAAGGCTGCTTCAATTTGTACCACTTGGCGAGGTTCCAAAGGAGCTGTCTCTGTGGTTGTAGCTGACAGGCGCTCAGGAAAGCATCAGTCATGGCTCCGTGCTGACACTGGCACTGAGACAGGTTACAGTTTTTTCTGCCTCTTTGCTAGAAGGGATCCCATCCACAATTTTTTGGAAATTATCAAATATCAGAGTCATGCAAAGTATTCTTGATGGCAATATTTCTTGGGTTCGCTATTCTAACTCGCTTATAAATCTATACAAGCGATTATAGTTTGTGTTTACTGCGTATTTAACATGCAGATAGTTAAAATGTACATTGTTAGAAAGAGAAGGGCTGAATCCTGAGGCAGGAAACCTATAAGCACAGAGAGTTTAAAATGTTTTGAATTTTCTTTCACAATGTGCGATATTGAAATTTCAGCTTGCTATTTATTTATTTCTCTTCATAGTTCTTTGTTTTATGAAAGCGATGTCTACATAGCATTAAATGGATTATCATTTTTCTATAGACATGTAAATATAAGATAGAGTATAAGGCTTCTTCTGTTGAGCACAATCATATTTCACACCTTTTTTTCCTCCTGCCCACTAGGTAGTGGTTTTCTTTCTTAGACATGGATTACTCTCTTGCAAATCCATCATTTGCAACCACTCATTTGGTGGGGCTCAGAAAGCTTTTTCAATCACTCCTTTTTGCTGACCATGCTGATGAGGTTGCAGAACTCAGTCTTGTCCTCACAAGAAAATTGTTTTGGTACAGTTTTGTTGTGAATTTAAAGCAATACAGTTACAATCTTACATGAGGATGTTCTGATTCCAATACCACAAAACTTTTTAAAGTTTGTTTACATCACATGGGAAGAGTTCTAGGCTAAAGTAAGCAAGCACTTCTCCTCTAATAAAAGTGTTCATGTAGGAGATTATACCCATGTAACAGTTCAAATTATTTGTCTCCTGTCGAGACAAAGTCCTAGACAATGACGTGCTCTGTGCAGACATAGAAGCAGCATCCAGATGATAGGCCTCCATGTTGTCTTAATTGGTTCAGATAACATGGTTTTCTTTTATAATAGCATGTCTCTATTTTTTGTCAATTTTTAAAATTAAAAAAATCCTCTCCACTGAAATCTTACTAGAAGTCATTAAGTTGCTAAGAACCCTTCAAAAGCCTGTTACAAAGGCCTGGTAAGCCCCAGCCTCTCATAAAATTTCTGTAGGAAATAATTTCTCATATTATATTTTTTATATGCATGACATGTTCTTTGTATTTTTGCCCATCTAAGGAGCAACAGCATCATGTGCTGTGGTAGTCAGATGAGGCAACCGTCCCAAGAGCCACTCCTCCATAGACTGCATTGATAGGTACTTGGAGAGGAGATTCTCATGGTAGAAAATTAAATAAAAGCATCCTAGGGGAAAATTCAGGTTAAAAAAATAATATTTTTCCCACCCAACAAGGAAAAGAACCCACTTGGCAGAAAAGGCTGCAAATGAAGTTTATCATCTGAAAGAATGAGTTTTCTTAGTAATGCAGTGACAGAATTACAACTCAGTGACATATGTTCCCCATGGATCGATTATTTTGTGTACATTGAGGGTGCTTCAATTAAAAAAAAAACTTAAATTAACAAACTAGATCTGCAAACATTTGCACTATTTTTGTCTGGTTCATCTAATCTTTGTCCTCTGAACATTCCATTTTCTGCTTTCTATGAAAGCATGAAATGTGAGTGGTATTAGTTCATAATTTCAGAAATGCTCATGTCTTTTCTGTGAAGTAGAGGAACATTCCAGATCCTAAAAGTTCAAGAACTACTAGAAATGGAATTTTAAGTCCAGGAAAAGGTGGGTAGTTGCTGCTGATGTGAATGCTAAGCAAGAAAGTGCTCATCACTTGAAAGAGTTTACATGAGACTACAAGGAAACAGGTTTAGATAACATTAAACAATTGGACAATTACGAATTTTTTGCTCATCAGCCAAAGCCTTTCCTTAAAGCTGCATTTGCTCTATATTTGACCATTACAATGTCAAATAGAAATATCGAGTTAATTTTCAGTATGCCTGCAGATCTTTAGAAAGCCTTGTTGCTTTTAAAACACACTGCCTCATATAACTGAGAATGTACTAACTTAAAAGTCTGTTTAGCCTCTTATTTGTCATGCCTCTGTTCCTCTTCTGTGGAGAACTCAAATCCCTCAGTTCCTATTACAGTTCCTAAAATATATCTTCTTTCAGTTGGATTTAAGTATACATTGCACTTTCTATGGTCATTTTTTCCTACACAGGGACAGTACAGGCATTTGTCAATTTATAAAAGTAGTTTATAGAAATAAACGAGAGTGAGACACAAAAATGGAGAGAGGTAAGGAAATCATTTACCAGGTGACCAGAGAACAGCATTACCTTATCTATGGCAGATGAGAGCAAACACTGAGAAGGCTAATCCTGTGTTCAGCAGTCCTAAGTTATTCTCCTGACAGATTGCTAGATGAGGTCCTGATAAAGGTGTTTTTTTTTTTTTCTGGGACTACTACATGAGGAATTATCCAATTGACATCTTAGTTAAAAGACTAACTTGCTCTCTATGTCTGTTTATCCTGCATTCGGTAGCATCTAGACTAACCGATTTACACAGATTCAGGTTTCCCCTTCCAGTCAAATTGTCCACTCAGCCTTACAATTTTTTTTTTTTTTTCAATTTTGATATCCAGAAGTCTGAAAGGCTAGGTTTTATGGTAATTACTACTCCACTTTACCCATAATGAGCTCTCATTCATGATGAGGAGACATTTTAGGGCACTGAAAAATATTTTAGTATTCAGTTAAACAAATATTTTTGAAAGTAACAGTGATCAGATCAAATACATGATTTGCATCTGTATACTTCTAACATCCCATAGAGGTTCCTCAAAAACCAAAATTTGTAATGCCTCTTTGTGTTTTGCAACATTAGAAGAATAAAAAATACAAGAAATAAAATTTCCATAAAACAAGCTAACAATTAATGACATGCTGATTACTATGGCAACAGGATGGAGCCAATTAAAATTGTATATATTACTGTAATTCTAAGTCAACTATCACTTAGTAGAGGGGACAGTCTTAGGTTTCACAGAATCACAGAATGGTTGGGGTTGGAAGGGACCTCTGGAGATCACCTCGTCCAACCCACCTGCTAAAGCAGGTTCACCTAGAGTAGATTGCACAGGAATGTGTCCTGGGGGGTCTTGGATGTTACCAGAAAGGGAGACTCCACAATCTCTCTGGGCAGCCTGTTCCAGTGCTGTGGAACCCTCAAAGTAAATAAATTTTTCTTCATATTCAAATGGAACCTTCCATGCTTCAGTCTGAGCCCGTTGTCCCTCATCCTATCATTGGGCACCACTGAAAGGAGTGCGGTCCCATCCTCTTGACAGCCACCCTTGAGATATTTATAAACATTGATAAGATGTTTATAAACATCTCTCAGCCTTCTCTTCTCCAGGCTGAACAGACCCAGCTCTCTCAATCTTTCTTCAAAAGAAAGGTGTTCTAGGCCCCTAATCATCTTCGTAGCCCTCCATTGGACTCCCTCTAGGAATTCCTTGTCCTTCTTAAACAGGGGAGCCCAGAACTGGATGCAGTACTCTGGATGTGGCCTCACCAGGGCAAAGTAGAGGGGGAGGATAACCTCCCTCAACCTGTTGATCACACTCTTCTTAATGCACCCCCAGAAAATCGTTGGCCTTCTTGGCCACAAGGACACATTGTTGACTCATGGTCAACCTGTTGTCGACCAGAACTCCCAAGTCCTTCTCTGCACTGTTGTTTTCCAGCCAGTCCACCCCTAAATTGTACTGGTGCCTGAGGTTATTCCTCCAAATTCTTTCAAATCCCTTCATTCCATTTAAACAACGCCCTGCATTGTATGCTTCCAGTTTATTTACCACCTACTACAGACCACTTTTATAACACTTCACATTAAAGGAAACATGGAAAATAAACCAGCAGATAGAAACAGTGCTAGAGGGCATTGCTGTGGCCTCAAAACTATTAAACGCTTAAGGCCTTGTTTAAAAAGAAGCTTACAACCTGAATTTTTGTTTAAGAAGAGGGAAGAGTAACAGTCCATATCTCACAAAATTCTATTATAAGAGAACTTCAAGAGTATGTAGGAGTTTGGCTCACAGACCTTACAGAATGACAAAGGATGGGTTTTTACACTAACTCTCCACATGTAACTGGGAATGAGAAGAATCAATATCCGCCATGTCAGCTATAGCTACGTTCTCTGTCTACATTTTCTGTCTTCTAACACATGAATCCACTATGTCCACTTAATTTGAGGATGTTCTGTATTACTTAGCTGTAATATATTCTAAGCTTATGCAACCATACATGAACGCAGTATTTGTTGTATTGTACCGATTGGTCAGGGCTACCTCTAGACATTAAAGATCAGAAAAGGTTAACCACATTTAAGGAGTGACGGTGCTGCCCAAGCTGTCATTTCAAAACTGCAATACGAAGCAGTACTTTAACCACAATCACACACAAAAAAAAACATGTAAATTAATTTTTCTATCTGTATCCTGGAGTAACATTTCATTACTGCAAAGATCCAAGTACTTTTCAGTGCTATGTAAATGCCAAGTATGGTGAGAAGAAAACAGAGCCTGGAATGAGACCCTGGAGAAACAATACCACATGGGCAAGAAATAAAAGAATGGAGAAATGAGAGATAATAAAGACTTAAGAAAACCAAGAAGAAATTAATAACACGTAAGACAATTGATTTTATTTTGCTTGTTTTCCCTAATTTGTCAGTTCCTCTATACCAGGAGAAAGACAGGATAGATATTTGGTGAGCTCAAACTGCATTGTGAAGCCATACCTCCTGTAGGGTGAAAATGATTCACCAAAATGTTCATCCAGCAGATGAGACTTCACACATACAGAACTGCTGATGGAATCATTTTAGTGTTTACAGCTAAACATAGCAAGATAGATTCAATCTCTACCATAGAGAAAGCTGCCTTTGTCCCATCTTTACGCAAGTTGCATCTGTTCTGACTATAATACACTGGAAATGGAATAGTATTTCTACAAGCTGTCATGATTGCTGAGAACTTCAGTGGGTTCCTGGAATTTCATTCAGGTTTAGGGTAAATATCAAACATTTTGTCTGCATTAGCTAATGAATACCTTGGTCCACAACCAGTGTGACCAATATTCCTAATGAAAAAACATTGTATTTCTACTTCTTCCCCAAAGCAGGCAAAAATGTGTGTTGCTGGAAATAGGTCTGTTTTTCAACATTGCAGCTTCTGCTTCTCAAAACAATAAAGTAAAAGCCAGTCTCCTCTGTTTGCATAAGCAGAATATCTCTTTTAGCTGCTCGTTCCTTTCATTGGGTGACTCCAAGCAAAAATGATCGCTAAATAAATAAACTGTGTCCTCTTTCCCTTCCTCTGCCTCCTGCCCCTAAAACATGGTTTGTTTGTTTTTTTTTTTTAATAATTGATCAGCGTTATTTGGATGAATGTGTTTGCACAGCTTTGGCAAGCAAATGTGTATTTTTTTCCTTCTCATGCTGGAAGGAACAGTCCATTTCAAAGAGTTAAACAGCCACAGGGACCCTTGAGATGTTCTACATCCTCTAGCTGTGGTATGCACTCTGCTAAGCTTTGAACGATACACTATGCAGCAGCCCCTTTGAGGATATGGCTATGTAAACCATCTTACAGACTCTTTTCCTACCTATACTAAAGGCCTAGTGTCTCCAGGAAAAAAAAAAAAAAAAGCCCTAAGGATTCCTGTAATTGGAAAAATTACTGCTAGAAAGAAGCACCAACAGTAAAGGATTGAAATGAATAGGTAATCCAAACACGTGCCTGAAATTCCATCATTAATAATATAATTGGCACAAACGTTCTCAACAATGCTTCACTGTTAGTCACAAATACCATTATTTACATTGTTGTGATGCTTAGATTAACATAACTATAACTGTGCCTCAAGTCTGGGACATTCGTGGCATGACATAAGTCAACCTCCTGTCACACATCCGTTTAGTTTGCTGCCTTCTAAAACAGAGGAGGGAATCAGCAACAAAGATGCAGATCCCATATGTGCCGAAGCCCCAGGGCACATGAATTTCTTTTGGAAACTGGGGTCATTAACTGAAAAAGCTATGGAATAAGTCCTTTAAACACAATAGTCAAATTATTTTCTCAGTCACTAAGTGTAGCCCAGGAATTTTGACTCCCTTTTTTTCAGCTGCCAAATGAAGCCACAGTGAAAGTTTTTAGGGAACAGACTGCCTAGCTCATCGAAACAGAGTACATGGTTGGTCTTACGAAAAAGCAAACACATCTCTACTGGTCCAAGTCTTAAATTCACTGAAAAAAGTCACTTAAAAAAAATATTATTATTTAGTGGAATCATTCCTTTTTCTCAGAGAATAGAAATTAATAATATCCTCTGTGTCACCATGTATGGTGGCTCTATGTAAATTAATCTTGTGATCTCTCCTATTCAGTATTTACATGCAGCCACTTAGAAACAGCAAAACATTCAGCTAAGTGTGTGCAGCAAAGATCTTCTTTAGACAAGGTATATTAAACCAACATTTCCATAATTAATTTATATGGCATTTAACTTCTGAAAATGATGAGCTGTCAGGTCAGTCAGTCTCTGCTTCATTTAAAGACAGACATTTCATGACCACACTTCACCAGCTACAACATATCAGGAACATTTTAGCCATTTCTGAAACACTCAACAGGAAGTTGTCCACTTTGTCTTGACAGACAAAGGGTATTTTTAAATCTGCCAGTCCAGACTCCTCTCAATTTTGTTGCTCACATGAATATTATATCTCTGTAAAAGAGGGTGGGTGCACAGAAAAAGTGAGTGAGGAAAGGAAAACCAATGAGGGATGAAGGTAAACAGAATGGGGAAAAAAGATTCCTGAAAGGTTTTTCCCTGACAGGGTAGACAGGCATAGGTTGCATGAAGGGTACTGGGGATCAAGGAATTGAGGGATCTATCTGCATGGACTGAAGAAAGGATTTCTGGCTATAAGACATTTGCTATTATTGGAAGATGAACAGAAGGGACAGAATATAGAACCTCTGCAAAATGAATAGACCCAAAGAAGACTGAAGCACAGCATTCCGAATAATTTAGGAAAAACAACACTGAGGGCAAACATTTCCTTTATATAACTTGGCAGGCAAGTGCTAAAAAATGAAATATGGATCTCCAGCACTTGGCAATGGCAGATGGCCAAAAACGGTCTTGTGTGAATAATATGGAAAGCAGCTGTGAGATTTAATTCAATTTATCTCAAAAATTATGAAAAAAAAAAATTCTAGTTTACCAAATTTTAAACTATTTTTCCCATCTGGTTTTCTCCTTTTTTTATTACTGCAGCCAAGTCCTTTTAACTTTAACAAATATTGCATATCGAACATTAACAATTATTTTTTCTATTACAAAATATTACTCAAGCAACATAGAATTGATTGCACAATGGTGAGAATGTTCCCAAATGTCTCTTATTAATTTTGTTAGAAGGTAACTTATTGATAGTGGGACAGCCCTGGAACAGCAAGCCTTGGAGAAAGTAGTGTATCCATCCATTATTACCAATAAATTCACAGTCCTCATCACACAGGTAAAGTTCAGCCAAATGATCTTATTATTTGTCAGTTCTTTTCTCCTAATCAAGAAATTTGCTCACTGTGCACTAGCTCACCACCAGCTCTGGAGATACTTCTCTAAAAAGATACTGTATTTGTGTCACTTTTCTGTGAATTAAAGTTAAGATCCTTTTTCCTACAGAGTACATCCTTCTGAGGTCAAAATACTAAAGATTTTGAGCAGTCACAAGACCTTCTTCCATTGGCCCACAGGTTTTGCTCTAACTTGAAACATCCTGAAATAGAACAGCAGATTAGAAACGGATCTGCCTTAATGCCACTGCTAATAAGAGAAAATATTCTCAGGTTAATAGACAATCAGCAAAGTTACAACTGACTGAAACACTGATTCAGATAAACAGAAACTGGACTATCTTGCCTAATAAACCAGACCATGTCTGCAAACTGTGGGGGAGAGCTCCAGGTGGAAAAGACCAAACCCATGACACAGATCCTGTTAACAGTTCAACAACATTGTCCACCCTGAGACTTAAGTCCAAGCCTGGACCTTAGCAATGTTCAGCTTCCTCACTTGTTGGGAGGTGCTGGTGATGACCTAGACATAGTCACCTTCAAACAGCTTCTCAGTCTATTTATTCTTAGTGATGATAATGCTTTACAAAGAAAAATGTCCTGTCAAACCAAGTTTGTCAGAAGAAAAGGCTCTGTAGGTTCCCCATCACTGCAGGGAAATCGAACAGACCTTAACAGGGAATTTGAAGAACAGCTGACAGTGGACATGAGGCAGGAGAAGACTAGGTTTTGGGGTATGTGGGTTGTCCTTACCCTAAAACAAAAGTGATTTCTTCTTCCCTTTTCAGAAATTGTATAATCACCTTATATTATAGAATCTCATTTTTATTTTAAAGTATTTTAGTTCTTCTATTATAAATACAATTCCAAGGACAGGGTAAATCAAAGCTTTTTCACTTTGAGCAGTGAGTAGAGCCTAGCACTAGAATACAATAACACCATTTACCCATGTTTTATTTGAACATTCTTTATTTTGCCATTTCATCATCTGTAATTTGAGTTCGATTTTACAGAACTCAATAACCTCATGCCATACTATGGACAGTCATGGCAAGATTATGCTTTTGGCAGAAAGAGTACATCATTCTATCTTTTTCCTTGGGGCTTATCATGTAGTACACCAAAAAAACCCAAAAAACTCAGTAAAGGAAAACGTTAGCATTGAGTTTTAACACAGAAACTTAAAAGCCTATTTTAAGGAAATACTTAAATGTCCACCAAAAAGCAACTAAAACTGCAATCTCTTCTTCTTTGGACCTCCCTTAGTAAAAGAGAAGTTTGTAAAACATAAAGAAGGGAATTATTTGAGAGATTACCAGAGAAGAAAATGACATGTCCAACAGCCTCCTCCATTAATTGCTAAGCAAATCTCTACCTCCTTTTCCATCACATTTACTTCTCCACAATATGGATTTCAACTAGCTTTTAGTTTAGGCAAAGGAAATTTACAAGGTTTCTGATTTTTTTAAATGAACAAGTGTGACAGAGGGATGGGTCAAAGACACTATTTCCACCTCTGCTTGTTCTGAGTGGTCTTTTATTTAAAAATACATTTTCAGCTGCAAGAATTATTTAATTATGAAAGCAAAATGCAGAACAAGAAACTGACAGATTGTATGATCTGGAACATGGAAGTTTCTTAAGAAGCATCCATCTTCATTATAAGGTCTCAAAATGTGCCGAGTCCTGCTGGGCATAATTTCTTCACCATCCAATAAAAAACACTTGCTTAATTTCTTTGTCTTCCCTTTGCCATTTCGTAGGCCCAGATTCTTGCATTTAAGCTCTTATAATGTATCAGCAAATCCTGATAAAAGTTAACCCTACAAAAAGTGTGATAGAAAATGATGGTTTTTTCAACTTCATGAGCAGAGATGGAAAAGAATTGAAAGTGTGGCAAGACGCCAAAGCAAGGCCATTTTTAAGACCTATTGATCAGGAAAACAGACTTTTTCTGCAGCTTTGCATCAGTTGTGGGGAAAACTTTGGAAATGGGCTTTTCAAGAGCAAATGGAAGAACAGTCAGTAAACCACATATTGAATCAAGGATCACCAACATGGTCTCAGGAAGGGTAGGGCATGCCTCGCTTGCTTGCTGGAATTCTTTAAGCTTGTGGCTGCCAATCCAAACACGGGGAATGCTGTGGATGCCGTGCACTTAGATTTTCATAAAGCTTTTGCCAGAATTCCTAACTGAGATTACTGTCTAATGTGCAAAGCCATAGCCTAATTCAGAGAGGGTAAAGAGGCCCCCACAGAAGCAAAAGGCTGCACTTTGGGCAGGAACAAGGCAAGTCCCTGGGACTGGCAGGGAGGCTTCTGGTCTTAAGAGCTGGCCATACTAATAAGCTTGTATATACTCTTCAAGATGGAGTTGATAGGTACTTACACTTCAAGAGAATGAGTTATGATACATCCAGAGGCACAAATAGAACATTCTGTTACTAAATATGAAGGCTAATTAATAACCCAAGCATCATTTTGCTGAGTTTGTAAGAGTAAATTTCAGCTTTAAAGAATCTCAAGGCAAGGGGCATGGCTGCAAGCTCACTCACCAAACCCCTACAACGCTTATTAGAAACACGAGCTTGAAACACGGCAACACAGTTTGAAGCCTGAACCTTTCAGAGGAAAAATGAAACAAAGCAAAACAAAAGAACAACAACCAAATTGTGTAGCTGTGGCAGTAAATGTGAAGTTGTAATAACTAAATTGTTAATTTAGCTACAGAACTGCACGGAAATATTCAAACTTGGCTTGATCTGAAATGAAAGTTAAAAAAAATAAGGTAAAAAAATATTGGAGACTAGGAAAAACAAGCTGATTCAATCCTTCAAAAATGCTGTATTTCCAAATACTAGTAAAAAAAGCAAGGCAATAAAGGTATGAAATAAGACATAGGCAAAAAGTGTCTTTTATCTACCGTGCAATTGAAGCATTCTCTCAGCAATAAGGAAACACAAATCCTCTGCTATTTTCCTAGTCCCCAGGAGTCTGACTTTAACAAATGCACTACAAAGTTTTGTTATACTGTTGGATGTGTTCATTCTTTTGTTGAAACTGTTTTCCCTGGGGAAAAAAAAAAAAATAATAAAAAAAAAATTACATATTCAATTACTTAGAAGTGGGGAGCAGGGGAGCAGGGAAAGTATTTACTAATCAGTAGGGAAACAGCCTAGTCCCTGCTTTAAATATTATTTTACACAAAGTAAGTGTAGTGTATTTAACACTGATACCTGCAGATTGGACCAGATGTCTTCCTTCCAACCAGAAAAATGTGAGGGTTCTGTGCAAACCTCCTCAACAGAGAGAACGCTCTATGGGCTGGTGAACATAAACCTTAGAAGCCCCCAGCATTTTAAGTATCATAACTACTATTTGATTAAGATAGATGTCCCCTTCAGCTCCAGGAAAACCTGGTGAATCATTTCAGAGTGAAGCACTTGGCAAATTAAATCTGTTTGGTTATCATCAAAATCTACTCTTATTCTCCCAGTGCAGACAATATGAAACACAGAAGAATATGCAGAAGAATAGAGAAATGTGCAGTTACACATACATGACAAAATGACACAGTGTTTACTATTTGTTCACTGAAATTTTGTCATAAATCATGGATGAATATAATTGCAGCACTGTAATTACAGTACTGTACTTTAGAAAGACATGGTACTGTGATAATTTAGAGATTACTTAAGTAGTAAAAACCATGTCAAGTTATATAATTCTAGAGCATCAAGTCGGCAAATACAAAAATGGCAAAATATGATTTTAAGAAATGTTTTTAAAAACCTCAGTGGGATAGCTGTGAATCCAGACTCTATTTAACACAAACCACTGAAGCCTGGGGAGAGAAGGAACTCCTCAGGATGGCCCTGGTTTTGGCACAGTGTTTGCTGTTTGAATAAGACACAGGGAATACGTGTTTTCCTATAACAAAAACTAAATTGGCAAATTTTTTCTTTTTCTAAGTACAAGAAAGAAAAATATACCATATTCAGGGTCTATATCTCAATTGTTGGGATAGTGGTTTCAGATAAGTGACCATTGTTTGCATCACTCTGCAGCACATAGCAAATAGTAAGATACAGGCAAATTAGAGACAAGTCACCAGGTGACCGCTCCACTCAAGACAATTAGCTTAGCATATATTGCATGGTTCTTCTCATCGCTATATAGACATATGCTAAGATAGCCTAGCCTACGGTTAGTGTCATATAGACATTACTGCAATGGGTATTATCATTTTAAACCACAAGGCTGTAATTTCATGGAACAGCTTCTGAGTATGCTACACTATCTCATGTAAGATTTAAGCCAGTGTACAAATTAGCAAGCACTATGGCAAGCACTCTTATATTGGTTTTTTTAGCCCTGTTATCACACAGAGTGATGGCAGGTATCCTCAAAGAAAAGTACAATTAACAATCTTTCTGACCCTCAGTAAATTGTAGCCAGTTTCTCATATTTAGTGCAGTATCTTTACATACATCCATGAAAAGTAATTTGGTCTAGGCCTGTGTGTTAGACATAAATTGTTAGAACTTGGTGCTTATCTCAACCAGTCCAGCTTCTCTCCTTACAGTATTAGGATACCTGCATTTAGCTGTTGGCATAAACTCTCTTTGAAGCCAAATCTTTGTCTTCTTACATTGTTTTAGACACAGCAATAAGGACCTGAAGGGTCGTTGTCAGTGTTAATGGAAAGAAAAAGAAACTTTAAAACACTGCAAAATTGTGTTTCTGATGCACTCTGCATTTTATGTCTGCTGTAACGATGACCAGACCACTCACTTCTCCAGTCCTGCGTGCTGAGCACGGAAGCTGGCAGTGCTACTGCCTCCTGGATGGATGCCTGTGGGGCTCCAGGGCTCCTCTGAGCCCTGTGACAGCCACAGGAAAGCAGTTCCTTGGTAGATAAGGTGCAAGTGCTCCCAGCTCCCATTTCACACTGGGAACCCTTAATCTATTTTGACAGTGTCGCTCAGAGCTTTGGTCCATGGGATGATTTTCTTCTCAGTCCCCTTTTCATGTGAATCACAATACAGATGACAAAAGATGTATGGTGACAATTATAGTCAAACTGCCAGGTAGTTTTGTGTGCCTGTGTGTGAGTAAACAAAACAGGGGTAATAAAAAAAAAATCTCCTTGCTAAAATCTTGGGATTTCTGTTCTTTCTTTTAGATTTATTTATCACTAAAATGGTTCCTTTGTGCCATCTAATGTGTATGTAGAAGGAGGAGGAAAGCAAACATTCTTAAATTCCTTGGGGTAAAACAACTCCAAGATTGTGTCTGCTTAAAAAGATAATGTCACTATTAGTAAGATTACTAATTATGGTAATGTGCCTTGGATTTAAATGAGGAATACAGCACTGGAATCAGGAATATTTACAAAACTGCATACTTATTTTTGGATATGCTCCACACAACTCCACTTGAAGAACCACTGGATTACAAAACCTAACCCTTCACTTTTTTTAGGCATTTAAGGGTGCTAAACATGAGCCTCCTGAGAAGACTCATTGCACCACTTACTCCATGTTTTGTTGCTGAAAGCTTTTAAAAACACTTAATGACTTAATAGGGCCACTGCAGAGCATTTGCTATGTATCTTGTAGTTTGACAGGGTAGGAAAAGGATGAAAATTGGAAAAAAAAAAAAAATCATACATTTTCTACAAAGTTCTCTCTAAAATGAGTAACTTCAGTTGGAAGCACGGATCAAAGGACTAATTTATAACAAGACACAAAACAGCTAGAAGTCATCACAATTACAGTTGTTTACACGTGCTTCTTAAAGGTCAGATGCAAGGAGCCGGCATCGAGCAACAGAACTGCTCAGAGAGGCCTACAGCCCAGAATGACTCTTTCACCTCGGCACACCCACCCATCTGGCTGTGCCCCATCCCTGTTTTCCATTCCATGCAGCAAATGTACCCAGGTCTTACTGTGCGAAAGGCAAGGAGCATACTACATCCTGAAATACCTTCCAAACACAGTCATCATCTGTTTGCAAAGAGAACCATTCCACTTCTGAGGCAACCAAAACACCCTGATTTACCTTCTTTGCCCATCCCTGACTTCTGTGTAAGGACAAGTAGACCTGACAGAAAAACTCTGCTGAGCATTAATCTCTGATGACAGAACTATCACGTTCAGTCAAGTACATTTGATGCTGATAATGATCTAGGCTCTGTAAAATACCTGTTGATAGTTACAGTTTTTAGCTGTCAGATTATACTTCTCTACTAGCAACCTGTTTTCCACTAAAAATGTTAACTGGTTCTCTGAATTATAATGGGAAAAAAAGTGAAACAGGAAGATAACATGGAGAAAGCTGTAATTACGGGAGTTTCTGGTGACAACAGCAAGCTCTGGAGACTTGCTCATCTGGTTAATTATGATGTCATTGTCCCTTCGATGCACAGTGTTTATAGGACTTTACTTCAGGGCCTATCATTTATTCTATATATTAACATCTAAAACTATAACCATGATATAACCTAGTCATTGGGAAAGGCCACAAACCCGGCTGTGGTACGTCTCGATGCCAGTGCTGCTGCTTTACTGCATTTGAGACGGAACAACAGAAAACACAGACCTTTCAAAACTGATTGCTGAGGTAAGTCAGAAAAGCACTGCTAATCAGAGCTGCACTGAAGCAACCAATAGCTCTGTACTTCCGGTGCTGTCCATTTTAAAAAGTGTCTGCAAAGGATGTTAGTTAATTAATTAACCTGTATCACCTCCATAGTGGGCAAGTCAGTCCTACTGGAGATGTGTCTCAGTTAAAATATTAAAATGTATGGACTGAAGATTGGATGTCAGGTTTCGGTTCCAAGTTATTTTTCCCCAGCGGAAAACCAGAAACAGATGTGGAGTATCTGGTTCTGATTTCCACTGCAGTGTATAGATCAGGAAGAACTCTGCTGAGTAAAGCCAGATTACATCTAAGCAAATTGCCTTGTAAATATTGCGGAGGATGTGGAATTAGAGCCCTGAAACTTGTTTCAGGCCGCAAGATCTCCCTCTCTCTAATGTCTTAATAACAAACCTCTCGTATCTCTATTTCTAAAATGGAAGATGGCATTCCCAGTCAGAAATAACCCTACCCAGAAGCGAACAAATATTTTTAAAGCTTAAAAATCAGTGGGTTTTGCTCCAAAGACTCCCATGACTGTGTATCAATTATCTGGTACATTGCTAAAGAAAATGGCATTTAAAAAGAAAAGTATAGCATCGGAAAGTCAAGTTCTTGCATTTGACAGAGTGTTTTATATAGTCCTTGTTCATATATAGGCTTAACTGAATATCATTTCTAACTTGCATTCATGCAGAACGACTACTGCACCTGGATCTTCCTGTGCAGAGACAGAGCATTTTTTTCCCCTACCTTTTGAAATTTACACTTGAAAGATTCAAAAGTTGTTCTACCAGTCGTTAAGACCTGACCAGGTTCCACCTGTTCAGCCGCGCTGTGCCAGAGGTGCCAGCCCCAGGTGACAGCCTGACGAGGGGACGCACGCGGGACAGCACGACGGGAGGCGGGAGCAGCTCGGGCCGCCGCAGAGGCCGGATCAGCAGCCGGGGTTTCCTCCAGGTGCCCGGGCAGCGCAGGGACAGGAGCGGCGCTCGACATTTGCCTCGCGCAATTCACCTTCGTTTCACCAACACGGAACCACCTGTTCTGCACGGGCAGAACATCTGCAGACAGACCCCGGCCGGTGTGCGGAGCCCCGAGCGGGCGCTGCGGGGGTCGGACGGGAGCGGGGCGGCGGGCGCCCCCGGCCAGGCGGGCCCGGTGCCGCTCGCATGCAGCGGCGGGGCGCGGGCGCCCCCTGCTGTCCGGCCGCGGCAGCGCCCCCGCGCTGTGAGCAGCGAGCGGCAGCCGCGGCCCGCGGGTCGGCAGGTAACCGCGCACCGCTGCCTCTTCAAATAAAGGGGAACACTGTTGGAGGGGAGTGGTGGGAGTCAGTCGGTGCACCAGCGTGCGCTGCCCTGACGTGCCTGGCTCTGGCAGCGGCGAGCAGCGGAGGGTCATCCTCAGCTGGCGTTATTGCAGTTTATTTTATTAGCAATTAATTTTGTGTAGCATAGCGGTTGGTTTGTCACTTCCTTTGCATGTTTTACAATATTGTAGATATTTCTTCAGTGGCACCTTAGACTTTGTGTGGAATTCATGAAACAATCCACCTGAATTGTCTTTGTGAATTAAAAATAATTCTTACACACTTCTATAGCTTTCAGAGCTATATGTTTGTGTGGATTATTTTGCTATTTTATTTTTACAAAGAGAGTGCTGAAACAGTGGCACAGATTGCCCAGAGAAGCTGTGGATGCCCCATCCCTGGAGACATTCCAGGCCAGGCTGGACAGGGCTCTGAGCAGCCTGGTCTAGTTGAAGATGTCCCTGCTCATTGCAGGGGCTTGGACTAGATGAACTTTGAAGGTCCCTTCCAACCCAAACTATTCCGTGATTCTGTTATAACCCATAAATACCGTCAGAGCTGTACCTTGAACCACACGCTGTACGGGCTTTGTAAGTACAGGGAGAAACTCGGTCAGTGAAATATTACTCCCACTTCAGCGACAGGGATGCCAAAAAGGAGTTGAAGTGGCATCACATCAACCAAGAGACAAAGTCAGATTTTGGTCTCTGGTCTTTGAACTTGCAGGTGAGTGCACCAGCCACGAAACATGAACTTCAAGTAGCAAAAATATACAAGAAGTATGTGGTCTAGATCTTCTACTGCTTCCATACCAGCCAATCTGCCGAATGGGACACAAGGCACACACCGTTTCATGTTTACTAGATCAAACCCAATCCAGGCTGGTAATAATCAAAACCTTTGCACTTCAGTGACTGTCAGAGACAGATTGATTTTCACTCTGTTACTGGTTCAGAAAAACATCTGGGGCAACTGCCAGTATTCAAACTGAGGGGTTTTTTTGTTGTTGCTGTTGTTGTTTCAATCTTCATAAAGGGATCAGAGAAGCAGAATGATTAAGGGAAATACTTGTCCACTTCAGGAAGGCAGAGGTAGTGGGCAGGCAGCATCCTTCACTAAATGAGTGTGGAATGAAAATAAACAGACAGTATTAGCCCACAGCATTTAAACCAGTCTTATGAAGAAATCTTTCAAAAGGATTTATGACATTAACAAAAATAAACTAACAGGTTACTTTAGGAAGGTGATATCTGGACTGTGAAAATACTGGAACCTTTGAAAAAGAGACCCAAAATATTTCAATCACATCAATTGTCTTAAATAAACAGAGTACTGAGATGAGGCTTCATATTAAATATCGTAATTTTAATGGGTTTCAACAGAAGGAAATGGAAAACATTGGTGAAATTAACCTGACAGATGAGGTACCAGAGCTGTGATTTTAAAAGTAATATGCTTCCGCAAGATCCAAGAAAAACCAAATAGTCTTGTGTTTTTCTGTAGGCTCCTTATTTTATTTTCTGCTGCTTTGACTGGCAAGCCCAAATATTTTAGCATTGATTTTATTACTGAGGAAAAAAACATGATTATTTCACAAAGATTACGTTGGAGGTGCATCTCATAATTCCAGTAGCATATTATTAACTTCAGAAAAAATGTTTATCCAGCTGTTCTTCTTACTAAAAACTCAGTAGATCAACATGACAATTATAGCCATGCTTTTTTTCCAGTGTTTTTTGAAATTAACATTCGCAGAAATTAAAATTTCTGCAAAATATTTTACCTTTGCTAAATCTACAGTTTCTGATAAAAGATTCCAGTGAAAAAATATAGAGCAGTTATCAGTCAGAAAGATATTCTACTTTACTATACCTGTGTGACTGTTTTATCATTTCCCCCATAGATGGTTATTCTGACCTGAAATGTAATTGGATCCCATGAATTAAACACTGAGAAGAAACGGAAATTAAGGAAATGTGTATTTCTAGTTTACATGGATTTTTGAAAATACCTTCTTCATGAATTTGAGTGAATTCGCACACTGGTTATTTACACTCCAAGATCACATTTCAGTCTACCAGAAGGACTGAATTACAAATTTAGTCAAAACCTCTCAATGACCTATTCTAAGATATTAATCAAATCTACTAAACAGTGGCATAGACTTTCCTGGAAGTTGCCATCAAATATAGCAGTTTTCTTGACAAGCCTGAAGTGCAGGACACTCACCAAAGTAAATACTATTTAAGATACTTCTGATTTGTGCAACTGTAATGATCATGAGAGCAGTTTCAGAGACAGATATTCAAGAAGAAAGAGTGAAAATAAAGAGGACCCTGCTCACTCCCTGACAGCATTACCTGGAGTTACCTAAAGATCAATAACTTGATTGTTATGGACAGGGAAAAAAATGGCTTGCTTTTCTGTCCTATACAGTTATAGCACAGAAAGTGAATTATTTCCCAAAAGCTGACGCAGTCCTTTACCCTGCTAAAACTCACAATGTAAGTGTTTGCTATGGTAGGAAATGTGTTGTGGAGTTTTTTGCTACTGTCTGCTTCTAATTGGACTGAAATAAATTTATTATGAACCACGCATACAGCCTTTTAGTGGCATTTAATATTCAAATTAAGACTGATCAGCACAGAATTTGCTCTGTTAACTAAAACAGTTAAATGTAACTAGCAGAACTGCCCCAAGAATGATGGATAAGTGTTTATGCTGAAAAATGAAAGGGCTGGATGTCATCTGTCTGGGAAACACAACTGAGAGAAGGTAAGAGGAACATGAAATACCTGAACCACAGGCCCCACATGACAAAAGAGCAACGTTGCAGAATGGTTTTTTTGGTCTTCACTAAACAGATGCTTTTTCCAAAAGACGTTCCTTAAGTACAAGAAAAGAAGAAAATATAATATTAGTATTCCCTTGATTTAAAAATAAATAAATAAATAAATAAATAAATAAATAAATAAATGAATGAATGAATGAATAACAGAAAACAACCAAAACCATGCAAAACAAACAAACAAACAAAAACCAAAACAAAACATAAAACCATAACCAATACACTGCAGACTGTTTTCAGGTTTGAGTTATTTGCTTCAGGCAGGTAGACAATAGTATCCTCTTAAGGGGTATTGTAAAGCTCCTTAGTACAGGATGAAACAGCAACTTCAGTAACCTTAGAGCCTTTTTGGTCCAAGATTGAGGCTGAAGTTGTTTAGTGAAGACTGAAATTCTGTTGGGTCCGCACAAGAGAACATACGTTTTGCATTGCATACACAGGGACTAATGCAAACATAGATATGGTTGTTTCAAACTGCAAAAGATACCAATGCTTCAGGTCCGAGCGTTAGAGAGCAGAATGAGATACTTGTGCTCACACTGAGCTTATCCTTTGAGCCGGAAAGGGAGAAATAACCACAGTTTACAGAAGGGTCTCCATGCACCTGCAGCTCGGTCCCTGCAGTCCATCACCTTGATTACTGTTGGAAGTAGACTATTTAAAAAATGTCGAGCCACACTTAGCGCAGAACTCTGAGCACTTCCTGTGCTGTCTCCATGCCTCAGTCTCAACCAGGGCTGGAATCTAATAACTCGGAACTAGTGATTTCCTGGCAGAATATTATATTTCTGCTTACAATCATTCTTTCTGGAACTGAGGTAGGGCTGTGGAGAGAGCTGAATCCCTAACTGTGCAGGCTGGATTAGATTTACTCTAATCCAATGTTTAAAAACAATATTTACCTTGCTTTAGTGGAATTTCAGCCATTTCCTTTATTACTTTGATGATACTTCAGAGATAGTTCTAAACCTGGGCAGGAAGAAAGATTGTTGCAGGGAAAATTGCAGAAGTCTATATAAATATGACTTTTTACAGCATTCTGCTATATGCATGTATGTATTTATATATAATTTCTATATGTATATAATATAAAATCTATTATGAAGACATAGTTTACTGCAAATACTTAAAAAAAAAAACATGTTGGAGACATGGAGTGCATGTTATTTGGCATATTCTGTTTTCATTAGCAAATTAATTTTGGTGTCTTAGGGAAGGTCCACATTTCACAAAAGGTAACCAGAAGATTAATCTTCCAGGTTTCTAACACTCCAAATCTCCTTTCCAAAAGACAACACAAAATGCATTTAAATTTTTATATTCTTACAATAGATCTATGTAGAACTAACAAGCAACAACTTATTTTAACCAGACCTGAAATTATTTAACTGGTATCAACCCAGATTCAATTTCTACATTTATAAATACCTCGGTAAGGATCAAAGGTCATTGTCAACATGTCTGGCAGTTGTTGAAAGGAAGGAAAAACTATTTGTGCCAGAAATTGGACCCCTTAATAATTCAGAATCTTATGTTTGGAACAGAACAAGGAGTAACAACACACAATATTTTGAGGCTTTATTTCCACTCACTTTATTCCATTCAGGATTTCAAGTAGAAATCCTAAGCTGCCACAGGTTTTGTTTTTGTGTGCACAGTTCTTCCACAAACAGGGCAGAAATTACTTTTGGACAGGAGTCATTATTCAAATAACACATGATTCCAGCTAGTTACAAATACACTGCCTGAGCAAGAAAATTAAATTAAAGGGAGAAAGACTTGGCACATTTCACCAGTTTAAAAGATTATGAAATGCATAAAAACTTCTAGAGGATCTGCAAACCCAAAACACCAGAAAGGTCTCTTATCCATAGCTATTTATGCTGCTGTTTGATGACAAGTTTTGCAAGCAAACCATTTGGTAGGAGTTTTATCCCAAAGAAATGAAAATAACAACAGTAAAACTTTATAATTATATAAAATCGTTTATGTTTGAGGAGACATACAAAAACTAAGCGATGGGGTTTTTTCCTTATAAAATTCCTTCTAATTGATACCAAGTGGAAATGAGAAGCTGCTCAAAGGACTCAGGGTGATTCAAGTTCCCACCTTTCTCAGGGGTAACCAAGAGTTCACAATCATTCCTGGAAATCCAGAGGATCATAGAATCAGTCTTAGGTCTCTGTACAACCTGGGATTCATTTGTTCTTGGCTCCTTGTCTTCAGGATGATCACTTCTCTTCTGCAGAAACAGGGAAAATTAGATCCATCTTCATCCCTGTAATGCTTGCTGGCCTGAATCCCCACCTTGTCCCTTTGATCTCACACGTGAAGACTCTTTGAGGCAGTTCCCAGCTTGTCCATGTATTTCCACGGGCAGTATTCTTTCATATCATCTGAATTCGGCAGTCTCCTTGAGTAAAGCTGGGGACATTATTAGGTCCTTCATGGACCTTGATATGCAGGAGATCTACACACCCCCTTACCAGGACAGAAGAGTAATCCTGAAATCAAAATATCCACAATGTCTAGGATTTTGTGAAATGTGGGCCTTCCCTAAATATTCCATTTGGCCACAATCTTGACCAGAGATTTAATAGCAGTGAGTCCATTAAAAGCACACTTCTATATAGAGAAGTGAAGACCTTCAGAAGACCTCTGAAGTGAAAGCAAGAAGACTTAACTCATCAGATTTCTTTCCAGTTCGTTAGGAAGTTTATTTCTTATAGAGACATTAGCATTATCAATACTAGAGAGCTCTAGAAGATACAGGGATTAAGGAATACCAGCAAGGAACTAAAGCCGTATTTCTCAGCTCTTGCTGATTTGTAATAAATCTTAACAGTATTAAAGCTCAAACAATATTATATTTAATTTCCTTTTGTTCACTATCTTTTTTTTTAACATATAATGGAAAGTAATGAGAGACTTACTCTGCCTTTTGGAGACCCAGTCTATCATAAATTCTTAAACAGACACACTGGTCTATTTAACAGATTCTGCTGCTTTCATTTTTCTCGTGCTTCTGCATTTCCTGATACCATCTGGGACCACAGGTGGAGTGTTGAAATAAAGCAAGAAAGAGTTTTCTACTGATGAGATGGCCAGACAGATAAGGTTAAAGACATGTGGCAGCTGCCCATTTCCTAACTCTAAGGTTCTATTGTTATATTACCCAGCACTGGAGGTTCCATCCAGTTTGTTTAATTCATTTTAATACTCACATTTCATGCTGATATTTTTCCTGATCTTAATATATTGAGACCTGAAGATTTTTTTAAGAGACAAAAATCATTAAAATCATTAGAATTATTAGAGTAATATTCGATGAAGAAAAAAAAAGAATTTGAGAAATAAGTTCTAAATTGTTTCACAATACCTGACATGCCAGAAGGCTGTGCTGCCATCCAGCGGGACCTGGACAGGCTGGAGAGTTGGGCGGGGAATAACCTGATGAAATTTAACAAGGGAAAGTGTAGAGTCCTGCATCTGGGCAGGAACAACCCCAAGTTCCAGTATAGGTTGGGAAATTACATATTAGAGAGCAGTGTAGGGGAAAGGGACCTGGGGGTCCTGGTGGACAACAGGATGACCATGAGCCAACACTGTGCCCTTGTGGCCAGGAAGGCCAATGGCATCCTCAGGTGTATTACAAGGGGGTGGTCAGTAGATTGAGAGAGGTCCTCCTTCCCCTCTACTCCGCCCTGGTGAGACCCCATCTGAAATATTGTGTCCAGTTCTGGGCCCCTCAGTTCAAGAAGGACAGGGAACTGCTGGGGAGGGTCCAGCGTAGGGCGACAAAGATGATTAAGGGAATGGAGCACCTCCGTTATGAAGAAAGGCTGAGGGAGCTGGGTCTCTTTAGTTTGGAGAAGAGGAGACTGAGGGGTGACCTTATTAATGTTTATAAATATATAAAGGGTGAGTGCCATGAGAATGGAGCCAGGCCCTTCTCAGCGGCAAACAATGATAGGACAAGGAGTAATGGGATCAAGCTGGAACACAAGAGGTTCCACTTAAATTTGAGAAAAAACTTCTCAGTGAGGGTGACAGAGCACTGGAACAGGCTGCCCAGGGAGGTTGTGGAGTCTCCTACTCTGGAGACATTCAAAGCCCGCCTGGACAAATTCCTGTGCGACCCCACCTAGGCGTTCCTGCTTCAGCAGGGAGATTGGACTAGATGATCTTTTGAGGTCCCTTCCAATCCCAAACATACTGTGATACTGTGATACCTCACCAGCATTCCTTTTTCTTTATCTCTTTGGATATTAAGCACTGTCTTTATTTTAAATTAACTCAATTTAAGTAAGCAGCTAGCAGTAATTGTAGCCCTGTTGTGATCTTTTGTGGTAATTGCCCATAAGAGAGTGGAACAACAGATTGAAGGAATAAGTCACCAAGCCTCGTTGGACCAAAAGATCTACCCAAATATTAAAACTAGGCAAATCCCAAATCATTTCCTGAAAGACAAAGGAACTTATCACACTTCTGGCAATTATTATATTAAGATATCCTTAGGGAGACTTGAAGCATTTCTTTCATTCTTTAGACTTCATGCACAGAACAACAGATGAGTAGGAGTAGTATATGCATATACACTACATACACAAATAATATTGGTTTCACCTTACCTCAGAAAAAGCCAGTTTCCCCACTCAGTAGATGTAGAGTCTGTTCGTTGACTTTACTCTTCTTTTTCTCAGTTCCCATTGCTTCTACCTTTTCCTGATTCATAAGGAAAATGAACTGCCTGTGAGATTGCAATGTCATTAGTTCATGGAAATATTCTTTTCTGTTGTGACCACTGGTGAAGAATTTAACCCAGGAAAGGCTCTCTAGCCTATCTAGATCTCACTGAATGACTACACAGCCTTCTGCTGTATCAGCCAGGCCTCCCAGTTTGGTACAAGACTGGACCCATTACTGACCTGTGGGGAATATTGACCCATTTCAGCATGATTCCCTTCTGAGGAAAAGAAAACTGACAGGTTAGGGGAGAATTCAGTCTTGATCACAAATTGTCATAAAGCCATATTTTAATAATTAAAATACAAGTGTATATTTTTGTGTGTGTCTCACAGGTTTTCTTTCCTAGTTCCAGTACAAATACGTCTTCCAAATTATGTGGAAGGTTGACAAGGTGAGTTTTCTTTTGTACATATATAAAATATTTAAGAAAAAACTGGTTTAGCCTCCTTTTTCTTTCTTCATGCAAAGCAAAGGTAGATAAGCAGCTTTCAGGTATAATTCGGACCATGAAAAAATTCCAGCTGTGTCAGTTTGAAGGTTGTCCTTTGAAAACTATGTGTAGTATGTGTCTTGTATGCTTCTATACACAATTATTACTTTCCTTGGATTTGTTAGCATGTCCTAACTATCAACCACAACTCCTGTTTTGCTTGGCAAGCCTCCCAACAGTCAACAGATGTTTTATCCTTCCTATCTCTTCAGCAAGCAAATGACTTCCAAATTATATCCATCTCTCCTTGAACACAGGGTGACTTCTTTTGTCCTGGGGTTCTTTTCTGAGCCCTAGTGTTTAAAAACTTGGTAAACAAAAAGGATCTTTTTTCAGAGACGATGTACACTCTAAATTTGTGTTGACAAAATTATACCTAAGGACCACCAAAACCAATAGACAGTATAGCCAACCAGGCTTACCACTAAAGTGTTGAAAGACAAGTGACTTAGATATGAAAATCTGTAATTCAAAAATGGGTTTGCATAGTATGTTTCTCAACCCAATAAAACTGATTCAGTTTACCTGCTTGCAAGCTTTGCATTTGATAAGTGATTTGCTGCTTGCCAAATGATGTCCGACTGCCAACATGAGCTGCTAAGATTCAAAGAACACACACAGATCATCTGATGCTGCTTCTTTTGTACTTTATAACTGGATGCAACATAGGAGATGAAAGGCAAATCAAGACTTCTCAAGTTTGTGTTTGGTTGCAATATTACAGTTAAATTAAGTCATCTGGATTTTTCATGCTAAAGGTCTGAAAATAAACCAGACATTTTTCAGAATTAACATTCCAGATCAGACACAAAATCCCCAAAAGTATAATTAAGACAGTATTTTTCAACTAGTACTTATTACAGTTGGAGATCCAAGGCACCTTTAAGACTCAGATGAGCTCTCTTTATTCACCCAGAAATCACAATTAGTTAAAAACATCACCTTGCATTCTCTATTTCTGAAATTTGTCTTAAATAAATTGTAGTGGCTATGCTTTCAGAAAAGGATATATTTCTTAGCACTTGAAAAGTGTGTATTTCAATGTATATTTGGAAGATAAACTTCTACCAAGTGCTTCTCTCTCTCCAAGCAATTTGCAGTTCTGAAAACATGATCTACAAAATGAACACAAACATGGGGAAGGAATTTGTGAAGAAAGAAGGATTCTGTACACCTTATTTAGTTTTCAGCACAGAGCATTATGACTGTTCAGACCAGAATACTTCATTCTCTCACATAGCCAGTCACTCTTCTAGGCATCCTGGTGTTAGCAGGGCTTCCTATAACCCTTCTCGGAATAGGCTCCACCAGTGCATTATCCAACATACTGGACCCACAGACCCTAATAACTGCAAGGTGAAGCTGCAGTAAATTAATGCTATTAGGCACAGATGCACAGCACAAAATGTAGTGCAGGAAGAGCACAGCCAGCATGCTTGGCCTGGCTAATACTGAGCAATTTGCCTTAGAGATGCCTTCTGTGCCAGTTCAATGGTTGTCCATGGTCTCTCTCCATTCAACATGCGTCTTCGGGCCTGGAGGTCCCAGTGTTGCATATAAAGCTTTGTAGGCCTCAGATCTTGGTGAGAAGTCCTCCTTCTGAGGATTTTTCATTGCCTGACATTCTGTACGATCGTTCCAACACTACCATTTCGACTGAGCTGGTGGACTCTTTCTGTCTCAGAAGAGTTGCCGTTTGGTGCATAATCTGGCAAAAATAGTATTATGAGAGACGAAAAGAGATAATCACCCATGAACATGAGCAATGCCATCCACCACAAAATCTATCTTTGACACTCTGTGACACTAAAATTTAGCAATTATATTAGGCTTTATTTTTAAAGCCCTTTACTGACATTGGCAAATCCTAGTCATAGTCTTGTTAGTGATTGACATACTGTGAAACTATAAAAAGGTGCAGAAAAGTTAAAATATTACTTATCCAGACCACAGAGACAGTGTTTCTAGCCTAAAATAAGAAGACAAAGAAATTTTTGGATCTCAACTGCATAATCAGCCACAGATTCTCATTACACACATACAACCAGAATATGCAGGAAAACGTAAACTTTACAAACCATGTTATTATTAATATATCCAGTGCACTGGCCATCCATATGTTTCAGTTTTTCTAAGGGTGATTTTTGGCTTGGGTAAAATTCAGTCCACCATCCATGCACATGAAATCTTGTATCCGCAAGAGCAAGTATAAGAATATATATCACCTGTCAAAGAATCATCATCATCATGATTTTTGGCCTGCAGGAGTGTAGTCATTTCTGAAAACAGGAAAAATTTTGACACGTAGGTATGTTCAAGGAGAACCTGACATGCAAGTAAGCTTGCTACAGGAAATACAGTGTAATCAGCAACTGGAGAACTGAGAAGCTGTTAAAGAGATAATGCAGATTTCATCTGCATGATATCTGACCATATCGGATCAATGGAGGCTTGCTGTAGGCTCAGGCACTGCAAAAGGTTTTCTAAGGCAGCAGATTCCAGGGTGTTAGCAATAACCTCAGCCTGGTTGCTTTCTTTGCCCACACCTGAGGTCTGGAAAACCAGTTTGGCTGCTTCTGAACCAGTGTGGGTTTGGCATAAACTAATTCTGTGGCGTAGAGATGTCCCTCCAACAGCAGCTGTCAGACCATCCTCCCTGTGGCAGTGGGAGCAGCAATACCTACTCTCCAAAGCCCTTCCGTATGCCTGGTGTCCTCATTGTCTGTCCCTACCTTTTTCTGTGGTAGGACCCTCCCCTGAAATAGCAAAATTCATGTTTTTCTACATTGCTGAAGAGCCAGCTCTGGTTCAGTATCACATTTTTTTAATGCCCAGTAAGAGGTTAGTTAAAAAATCATTACTCCAACAAAACGCCTATGTTTTTAATCCTAAAGATAGACTGGCACCAATGCAAGGAAAACCACCCGGTGCCAAGGCTCGGTAGCAAATAAGCTGATCTGCTTCACTGCCTGCCTCCACCTTTCACCATGTTGGCTGCAGTCTTAGATTCTGGCTTTACTGCTATTCAGGGATCTCTGACACATCTTTGAGACCTACATTAAAATTAAAACAGACAATTTATGAGCATGGACCACCTACATAGAGTTAAGCCATTTGAAATTCTGTACTTTGCCTATGATGCAGTGTTAAAATCCTTACTGTTAATACAGCTTAGCTTCTTCCAGATTACAAACTCTCAATCTTACTTCTCAGGTAAACCCTGGAATCAGGGAAGCTATTTTTCACTATAAGCAATATTTCTTCCATTAGATATACACTGGGAGTCATCAGCAGCAAGATTTTCCCCATCATTACCTTTTTCTCATAACAGAGCTGTTGGATTTGAAACAAAAATGTGGTTCTCTAACCACAAAAATCCAACAAGGAGCACAAAGCAACAGAATCCTTAAAAGGCTCCTGTTTTTGGTTTTGATTTTAAATATAGTAATAGTAAAGCACTCTTAAAATTAAATATGACACAAATCTACAAGCAGAGCACCTAATGTAAACAAGCGTGGGGCCTGAAATCACAAGTCTTCACATGCCAGCTTGGTATGCATCTACTTTAAAGTATCATTTTGAACATCAGAAACACAGGGATGAGGAAAAAAGTTCTGATATACCCTTGTTCCATCCCATCTCCTCTCTGAGAAAGTAACGGCATAACTCTTCAAAGCTTTGGTGTATTCTTCTGAAAAAAATTATTACCTTCATATCCATTAAATGAGCTGTAAATTTTACTACAGTTTGGAGATAATGCCTTTAATAAAATAATATATTTCATTTTAATGAAATCACTATCCTATAAGAAGTATATAGGATATACATAGGATATATTGGATATATATATGTCCTATATATCACTATACTATAAGTATATATGATACTTCTTATTGAAATTGAAACAGAATTATTATTTTTTTAAAAAAAACCCTGCACAGTAGTTTTTAAATATGAGTTTAGAGCTCATGTGGTGCTTGCTCAACTTTATGTTTTGGACATGAAGTGTCACATTTTTCTCAGTCATGAAGTCACATGTAAATTGCTCTTGTGCTTGATTATTGATTGGCATACGTTTCATTATATTACATTTTAGAAGGAAATATATTAGTGAGAAAGACACAACATTTTCTACAAATGTGTGTTTGTTGAATGCTTTTTGACAAACCAAATGAAAATCCCAGAAGTTTTGATAGCTCTTTTTCATTCCACGGTATTCAAAGATTGTTGTCTAATAATCTGGCACATTTTCAAAAAGCACACACAAATCCATATTTCTGAGTTCACTGACTTTAGCAGAGCTACAAAAAAAGAAAAATTTGGCCTATTTTTGCTAATAAAATACTAGCAGAGAAAAGGAGGGGTCGTATGAAGACAAAAAATCCACGATTCACACTGTAACCCATAGTCTGAGTTTGTTTTCTGTATTTGAGGTGATTTTCTAGACTACTGAAAGTACGAAATAAAGACCTGTGGGACAATCATGACTACATCTCAGCACCCCCATCCACTCAGAAAATGCATCTCAGTCATATAAGAGATCCAGGAAGATATCTAGGTACAGAAATTGCTATGTATAACACTCACAAATGGTCCTGAGAGGAAGTCCTGATAATTGTGAGAATAAATTAAATATATCATCAGTGTTGTGCCAGATAGATGACCCATTTAGTTTTTCCTTAGACAGAGGTTCTCTCAGTAGCAAGATTTCATTGCCCAGGTAACTGCTTTACTTCTTCCAACTTCTGACTCTCACAGGTTATCTAAAATGCAGAGCAAAGGCACTCTGCCATGTATCTATCTCAGGATGTCACTTTCTCAGCTGTCCAAAGTCAGGTACCTGTCCAGATGGAAACGAAGCTTTTCGTTGTTGCACATCTAGATTTAATTCTGAAGGAAATCCAGGGCTGTGAATGACGGGATGTGCACCTGCGTCTGATTCCCAACACAGCATCAAAATGCTGCTTGGGCACATGTCAGCTCAGCATGTGGCAGGAATTCCTGAATGTCATTCACAGTGCCTCTAGAGCTGCTGTCTCTCATGGATGCCTCTTACAGAGGTCAGCAGATCCTGTCAAATCCTGTGCTGGAGACCATCAGGCACACAAATTCAATTACCACTCACGCTGCCATTAACAGTTCTGTTTCTTATCAAAATCAAGCACTGAGCTTTCTCTTTAGTAGGTAGTCTTGGCCGTTGAATCAAGTTCACCGTGATTAAATCAGTTCTGAATCATCTTCCACCCTGTTCTCACTGTAGACAAATGTTATTCCATGTCTGATTAAGATGTCTAAATTGGACTTTGCCTTTGATAACCTGACTAGAATTTTTGCAGTGTTTAATATTCGCTATCAGAAATTAATTTTTGTATCCTTTTTTCTGGATCTATAATAGTTCTGCTTTTGAATTATTAATAAGTTATATAATTTAACCATTCAGTCCCTGAAAAAAAAAATTGCATGTTCACAAATGTACTGACAATTTCATTGTGTGCCCCATTGTTCTCAAATTGCGAGATATATCATAAAAAATAATCCTGCAGTGAAGTACAACCACACAGCAGCACTCCTGGACCATCTTAGCTTTCTTTGAATCAGAAATTTATTTGTTTGGTTTTTTTTACAACGACATTTGGAACTCACTTTCCTGTCCAGTCTGTTCTTGAATCTTGCGTTGCTCACACATAGGCTTTGAAATTTCACAAAAGCCATCAGGTTGTTTCTGATGCCATGCCTGACCTTTTTCAAAATAATTTCTCATTCAATGTCACCATCACCAATTTTGCTCGAAGAACAATTAAGCAAAGTTAGAAGTTATGTAAGCAAACAGTTCAACGTACGCTTCAACTAGCCATTCTATCCTGGGTACAGGAACAACAGTGGCAAATCACACCTATACAGCTCGACAACACCAAGAATGCCAAAGGACATCAATGACAGAGTCAGACTTATGCACAACTTTCTGTGTCTACAGCTGTACTCAGTCCACATCCATGAGAACGTCCAGGACAGAACTTTAGTGTCTCCAGAAACTGCAGATCTGAAAATATTCAGTGATACCCTCTACAATAAAATCATGTAGGTAAAGTTCAGGACCAAACAGCTCAGCATATGAGTCAGTCTAAAATGAAATTGGCCTCTAAGGCATATGCAACAAGAGTATGATAATAAAGACACTCTCTTCAAAGCATCTTTGGCCCCTTCACAAAAATATACATCTATACAGCTGTTCAGATTATTATCTATTCTCTTTACCTTTCTACATTTTACAGTTCTGGAACACAATTTTTGGCAAGCACCTCACTGAATCTGTACATCAGATATAAGCTTGAAGAAAATGTAAGGCTTAATTTAATTATTAGGACTAGCCAATAGAAAGCATTCAAATATACTTTCTTCAATATTTAGACTGGTGCCTAAATTCATGGAATAAAAAGTATGAGAAAATTTCCAGATGGACCAAAACATGCTACCACTGCTTAGAGTCTCACAACACAAACACTTCAGGTCGAACAGCGTCAGGATGTGTATGTTTGTGTGTGTGGTGCACGCATGTGTTTGTGCATCTCTCTCTCTTGCTCTCTCTTTTCCTATTTTCTTAGAGCCTGCTCTCTGGCTTAGCTTTTTTCATCAGTTTTTGCCAATCCAAAATATGTAGACACTAAGTTAAATTACTCATTTTGTTTATGTGGCAACAAGTTCAGACTTCTTGCCGAAAAAATGTTCTTGGCTTTGGACAAAGCAGCCTTTGAGATGCTTCCATCTGTTTTAAATACACCACAAATCATAGTATGGAAACCATTGCCCTCAACTGGTAGCCAATTTGCTGAAAAAACCTATATTAAAAAAAAATAAGAATGATTCAACTGCAGACTGTTTTCATACTTTTGCTCATTTAATTTCAAAGGAATTCAGTCCTTGTATGGAAGAACTTTAAATACTTGTGAATTTGCCTCACTGTGTACAGGATCAGGTAAGTAAATTAACAATAAAACGTTCTTTCAAATTCATGAATTACTATTATCAGTGTGGGAAAGAGGTTTAGACCCTTTATATTCTTATTTAGTACCTTTCATAATGAGACTTCAGCTCTGTCATAAACCTTTCAATCTCTCAGCAGTTTTACTTCTTTTTGGGTTCTACTACTGCTTGAAAGGAGGCATTTGAGAGAATTTGTGAGTCAACAGTTTACAGAGCCTTGGAGAAAGCACAATATCACCTGCTCTGCCTTTGTTCTGTTGTGGGAATCTGGTCACATCTTTTTACTCTTCCTCTTCTCTCACTTTAACTTGCACTGCTAGTTTTGGAAAGGGAGAGGCATCTCTTTAACATGTATGGACAATACCAGCAATAAGGACTCCCAGACAGTGAGATCTGCCTTGTGATGGAGGGAGGACTCACAAGCAGTGACACATAGCAAGGGGCAAGAAGTATTTCCTTTCCATTCTTCCTGCTTAAATACTTTGTCTTGCAGACCTGCAGTGGCAGAAAGAGCAGCTTGGTACTGCCTACTAGGTCCACACCATCAAGCACAGCTGCAAGCAAGCCTTCTTGAGGAGGCAAGGAGAAAAGCAGAAGAAACACCTATCTGACTTTTTTCCTTACAGTCTCATGCAGACTTCCTCTGGCACCGGGCTGAGTCTGAATCTGCTGAGGTCTGATATTACATCTCTGCTCCCTTCATCTTCTCTTTACAAGAAGAGTATAACATGTTGCAGCCCCTGGTCCCCCTACTAATTTACTCTGTTTTTTCTTAATACAATCCAGACACTTTAATTTACCACTTATACTCCCCAAGCACATTCCTCACTCCTCCCATCCACTCAAGACTCTTCCATAGTGTATCACTATGCTAGAAAACTGACAGTAGCTGCCAGGGAAACTAGCAAGATATACAATACTTTGACAAAGAGGACACCTTCAACTTTCATGTCTGCAGGAATATATAAGTATATTGCTTCTCCCATTTTATTAGGCCTAAGCAAAACAAAGCAATCAAATGCTCTTCACAATCTGGACATCAGAAATGTTTTCAAACACAGCTCCTTCGGACCCTAAAGAATTAAAATCATAGACCCGTAAGGGTCATCAGGTCCAACTCTCTGCTCCTTGCATGGAGTTACATAGTTCAAGACAGTGAGTAAAATGTGTCAGAAGGAATAATTATATATACTTCTGTATGATTTTACATGAAAACTAATTACAGGATTTACACACAAGATCATAGCAGATAATGGAGTAACGCCTTGATCAACCTATTCAAACATATCTTGCAGCCATAGCAGTCTTTCTGATATATGTTTCTGTCTTATGTTCCCTTCAGATATGGTCTGTTTTCAGATGTGCAGCAAACCAAAAATATACAAAGTCCAGAGGCCAAGAGCCAGGAGCAAGGGACTCCGTGACTGTCAGGATAAATTGCCTGTGATGAAATCTAGTGGCTGGTGGCTAAGTTCCAAACTTACTGTAGAAGAACCCGGCTTAGGAGATCCAATAACAGCAGGAGGCACCTCATGCTGCAGCATCCAGCGGGGTGTGAAATGAATCATTTAGTCAAGCTTGAGAATGACTTGAAGCTTGACCCTGTCAATACAGGCACAGTCTCACTGCAATGGTGGAGAAAACCAAGCCATAAGCAAAGGTTGATGTGTAACAGAACTGTTAATAAGTACAAAACATTGGTTTCCATATGCAGTATTTCAAAATATACCATGAGAAACTCACTGGAACAAGGAACCTCACTGCAAACTGGCAATCAGTATCTCAGCCTTGTCAGACTTTATGCCATACTACATTCTTTTACATATAGCCAAAAGTTAAAATAATATCGGAGCTGTATGACTTCAGTAAACAGAAAAAAAAAAATCCTGTTCCTTCATTTGAAAACAATTCTTACATGTCCTAATTCACATAAAGATTCCCTCTTATTCTATCTACATGTTTTTTATGGTTGCAGGTGTTGTGGGTGTATAATTTACAGATAATGCAGAAGTAGCATCTAAAGGTATGCAAAATCACATCAAAACTATGATGTGCCAATGCTAACTATTCACCTGTGATGCTAGTCTAACACCCCTTTCTATATTAATGTTTCTACTGCATCAGGTCTCCTGGGGCTGCCTGAACAAAAAGGATGAGAAGTAAGATGCAGCTCTTCTCTGCACCTCAGCTAGAGCTGCTCCTTCCCCAGCAGAGTGCAAGGCAGGACGATGCTGCCGCCTGCATGGAACTAGTGGCAACCTGTGGGTGCTGTGAGGAGCATGAAATAGGTGGGGGTTGCATATCTCAAAGATATAAAGGAGGAAAACCTCTCATTTCCTCTACCATGTGGGTGCCAGGATACTCCTGAAAGAACAGACCCATGAAAGGTTATGGAAGGAATGCAATCGCAGCTACAAGGCCCCATCACATCCTTAATCCCTTGGCCAAAATATATATTAGTATTGCAATGGTTGTTGATCCTTTCTGCTATCCATATCATTGCAAATTTAACTGATGAAATCTTTCATTGCTAATCTGCCAGTGCTATTACTGTTTGCTCCCTGCGTTGGGAGTCAGCCCTCTTTTACTTTCTAAGAAATTATAAATGTTTTGTCTCTTCCTAGTAAATATTTATTGTAATTTCTTCTAAGGACAATACCTCATACCTGAATAGTGCCAAAAACATGAAGAAAGGCATTAGTAATTAAACCATGCTTACCCTCTTACTTCTCTAAATTTGCACAGAGTGGACTAGGGTCAACTGGAACAACTGGAACATGCATACAACAATGAATAGGTTCATTCACTCACTTATTTTGGACTCTGAACACCACATATATGAACTTTATACAGTTTTAAGCATAGCTTAGGAATGGTAAAAAGAGACCTTCAAATGACTTCTAGCTATGTTGCAATTTTCACTTCATCACCTCTGCCTACTCCTCGGGAGATATCACTGCTTAAATCTCCAATTACATATATCAAAGAAGGCATCTTTCTGCTATATTCCTAACTTTTTATTAGCTTGATGAAATCCGTGGAATCTGTAGCTTTACTGAGTCATCACTGCAGCTTGGCAGAGTCAGATGGATCTGGGACTCTGATCTGGGAGCTGGCTAAGACTCCGGTGCTTTCAATTATGTCCTTATAAGGCATCTTGGTTCACTTTAAATCATTGTTTTTTCTATAAAGCTTTCATATTGCAGTGAATTATTTATGCTCAGCAAACTGAGAGCTCTCATTGCTGATAGTATTACAATGTTGTCAGGTAACAAATAACAGCTGAGATCCTGACTTCTACATACCACCACAGTCAAAGTGAGAAATGAAGCAGCTCTCTGTCTTTGCCCGTTAGCAGATAGCCAGAGTGCTAATGATACCATGAGCTGAGCACGATGTCCAAGGAAACCCCAGGCCTGGGCTTCCAGCAAGTTGTCAGGTCATGTTCACTCACACATTGCTCCACTGCAGACCTGTTTGACACCATGTGTCCTTCACCCAAACCTGCCAAACATCAGAAAGCAGCAGTTTTTCTCTTCTGAAGTTCTGAACTGTAATTTAAGTGAAGGAGGGGATATAATCAAAAGCCCAGACTAACAGCGAGGCTGTCCTCTCCCGTTAGCCCTGGCTGGAGCAGAGTGGGCCCTCGCATTAGGTGACACTGGGTACTAGCACAGCTGTGTGTTCTTTCACCTCCTTGCCCAATCAAAGCTGCTTCCATCACAGCCTCCTAGCAATCCCTCCAGCCACTTGCTCTTAGATCCCAAATTTAATAAATGTGCCTATTTTAATCCCTTGCAGTGCTGCTCCTCAAGTGCCACAGTGTTTATCTCACTTCCATTGACTTCAATATCAAGGGCAGAGGCTTACAGGACAGACATCGCTTTTTGCTGTGAGTACGGTACATGCACCCTGAGTTCTCTCTGATCAGGGTCTGGAACTACTGCAACACAGATAAACAAATTATATCAACATATTGGAAAGTGCTATCTGCTATCTCGACACAAAGGTAGGCGGCACACCACAAATATTTAATAGAAATCCTATCTTTTGTTCTGATCTGCCTACAGCATCAGGTTGAAATACCAGCCAGTTCAGCAGAAGTGCATATATGTCTGTGATTCAGTTTTCATGCAGGCAGAGTATCAACGTCAATTTTAGTAAGAGGAAGAAGGTTTCATTATTACCAGTAATTTTATAATCAGACAAAAAAATCAAAATGCAAAATTTTCTAATTATTTTTAACAAGCAATTAATCAACACTAACTGGGAAAAGGCCATGATCTCAGATTTTAAAACAACAAATGTGCAATCCGTCCTTTTTTAAGTAGTTCTAAGTAAAGCATTCTGGCTGGCCTTTTGCTTCACTAACATGCTGCTCCTGTGACTTCAGTTTGCTTTGTGTGCTTTGTTCTCTTTTCCTACAGCAACCCCTACTGTTAAAAATAAAACTGAAATTTTCAGTTACAAGTCAACAAGGTTACTTTTAAGTAACCACTAACAACTCAAACTTTCAAAGTGATCCTAATCCTGATATACAATGTGTGTTTTTAGGGAGCAGTCTCCTATCTAAACCAGTCTCTGGGTGTAAAACACATGAATCATAGATTTGTAAGGCAAGTCCGAATCTAACTAGCAAAACCTGATTGAAATATCTGAACTGACATGCCACTCTGTGCTAGGTCAGTAACAAAACTCAGATCTGGATTTTTTAAATCCAGCACCCAATCTCACTTGACTTCAAATAAAAATACTGAAAGAAAAAGCAGACATTCAAAGCAAGTCTAACTTAAGAAAAAAGAAATCTTATAAAATTAGATCTGGTTTACTTTAAGATTTCAGTTTCAGGGGAGTGTAATGCCAGGTTTTGGATTCAGCTCTCTCCTTAGTTTTACCTAAACTGTGAGGTAGAAACTTACATTTATAATTTAGGGTTCATGCTTTGAAGAAAAGCAATATGGCACAGAAAACGGAGACCTACACATAGTCCAAGAACTGTGTCAAGTTTGGTATGCTAAGAAGTTAAATGAATATTTTAAATGGCATAACAAAAAAAAAAAAAATGCACTTTGTGGCTTATTAGGAGATTGTTTTAACAGAAGGCTGGTTCACAGCTTCTGTTCCCAGATTTATGGAAACTGACAGCAGAGCTACAACTATTCCTTGTTTTGAAAAAATGTATTCTATGTTTTTCTGTGACTAAGGTCACTGTGTGTCATCATGTTCCCTAGAGCATGCTGCGAGCAAAGTTCAGCCCCAACTAGCCCGTTAGCAGACTGTTTTTCTGAAGTCATGTTCTGCGTCTGTCTTTTATACCTACAAGGATTTAAAACAATTTTTTAGATAGAAACACTCTGTGAATGTGTTATACTTTGTCTGAATTTTAATTACTCATACATTCGAAAGATGAGCTGTTTAAATGAAACACATCCTTTGACTTGAGCTAGCTGCAAAAAAATCCATTTTTTTAATTTTCAGAAATTCTCACAACTGGCTTTTGCTAATCTGTAAAGATGAAAAAAATCTTTTAAAATCTCACAAATTCTTAGGAAATGAGAAGCATTTTCCAATGCCCTCCTCAGTTTTCCTTGATCCAGTGTCCTGGCTTTGTTAAAAACAAGTTTCTCTTTTAGTGAATTTGCCTGTCAGCTAAAGCCTTCCTATTAGCTGCTTTCCTGAAAAGCCAGATACACGTTTTGGTAGACACAGCAATGGAATGCAAGGTCACTGATAAGGATGGATGGATGTTCATCTCACAAGAGGGGCAAGGAGAAACAGGTGAACTGAAACTGACCAACGGAGTATAACATCCTATTCATGTGAATACTTCATATAAAAGTGAGAGATCATGAGGATCTTGTCCCTTTTTCTTTATGGCTGACATTAGGAGAGGACCTTGCTAGTTGTCGCTGCGAACTGAGGCCTAGTGACAGACTGAATCCACTTCCGGCTGGCTGCGGAGTCCAGTCCAGGACTTTGGGTGCCGGCCCTACAATCCGCTGGAGCAGTTGGTGGGACTCTCAAGATTGGTTTTGTGTATTTTGTATTATTTTCTCTATCTTTCTCAGTAGCATTAGTAAAACATTTCTAATTTTTCCAACTCTCTTCCCTCTGTCCTTCTTTCCCTCCCAATCGCCTGTCCTTAGTGGGAAGGGGGGAGAAGGAGGGGCTGAAGGGGGAAACGGAGAGGGGGTTAACAATGCATCTGCCACAGTCTTATTGTCGCCCCACAATCAAAACCTCAACAACCAGTCTTTTGGATATGAACCTACATTCCTTTATGCATTGCCCTGACATGTCATTTCACACATGTAGGAAGGTGAGAGTTTCCTACAGACACAGTGAGAAAGCTTGAATAACAGGATGAGTTAATAGATGGTAGCCCAGTAACACCACTGATTGCTTGGGTCAGCCCACAGCTCGCAGCACTTGCTGTTGACTTGCCCTGAGGGCTGCGCTTCCACAGATTTGCTGATCTTAGTACCCAAGCAACCGCTGTTTACCTATCCAGTCATCAGAGAGAAGGATACACATCACATACAATGGAATAGGTTGCCCAGAGAGGTTGTGGGTAGCCTGTCCTGGAAGTGTTCAAGGCCAGGTTGGATGGGGCTTCGAGCAACCTGGTCCAGTGAAAGCTGTCCCTGCCCATGGCAGGGGGGTTGGACTAGATAATCCTTAAGGTACCTTCCAACCAAAACCATTCTATGATTCTATGATTTGTTGACTAGCAATGCCAGTCCTCAGCAATCCCATCTAATAATAAAGTACTCCCTAATGGCTTTTGAGATCTTCATGTAGTAAAATACTCATGGCTCCAACTGAAAAAAAAAGCATACAAACAAACAAACAACTACCAGGATCACTACAGAAAAAGGCAAGAAATACATGTCACAGGAACTCAGCACAATACTGCTCAGAGGCTGCTCTTCACTATCATTTGAAGTAATTTCTTTGTTCAAATTTTCACCCCAAACCAGGCTCCAAAAAGCACAAAAGAGACATAGGAGCTCAGCTGCTGGCTACACCCTAATCATTTACATTGTTTGCCCTTGTACAGTAGAGCTCAAAAAAATAAATCTTTATGAAAGAAATTGTCACAGGCCTGGTTAATAATCCATATGTCCTTTGAAGCTTAGTCAAACCGTTTGTTCTAAGCAGCACAATTGGTGCATATTATGAGGACCCATCATCTCTATGGAGTAGTTTAAATATGCAGAGGCTTACTCTACTGTGAATGCAGTCATAAGATTTTAACAACAGAAACTGTGCAATATTCACCATTGTTTTACTGCCACATAATAATGGATAATCATGTCACGAGGCTGAGTCTGGCACAGACAGCAATCTACTACAAACTTATAGCTTATGGAGTTACTTTAACTTAACTGGTAAAGGTGAAGCTAGAACCTTGACTGAAAGAAAAGCTGCTGCAGTCCATGTGAAAATGTCCACTGACTTCAATATGCTTTAGTTCAAGTCTTTTCATCTGAGCATCTTCAGTGGAGTTCAACTGACGAAAGCAGCATTTGTATGTGGATGCCATTTGCTATTTAAACATGTGATGGAATATGCTTTCTGTGGATTCTTTGGCTGGCAACAAAGAACCTGGTAAACATTCACCCCCTTCAGACTGCAGTTTCAGTAACTGTAAGTTTTGTGTTATTCTGAGAATGGTGTGAACAGAAGCTAAATTTCATAATAGCTCTCTAAAAGCTGCTGTCTGATTCCTTTTAACATTTCCATTACCAGAGCTTCTCAGATAGACTCACAACAGTGCTTTAATTCTCAAGGAGGCAGTAGGGAAAGAGATTGTTTCCTAGTGGGTGTTTTTTTACTACACAGCTCTTGTGTCATGGGGGAGATAGATTTTTACAAAGAGACTCACCTAGGGAGAGCACAATCACCAAGTCACCCAAGTCTGGCCAATAATCAGCATGCAATAAACTTGCAAGCAGAATGAAAGCTGAATGCCTACCTGTTGTTAGCAAGAAATGGTCTAGAGAGGGTGGTGCATGGCTTATCAGAAAGGAGGGTTATAAGAACTGGCTGTGGATTTGTGTACATGAATTTCCACAGATGCACAAAGATAAATCTTTGTACCTTGTATGATGGTACCTTTGTAGACATAAGTAAACAGTCTAGTGTGACCAAGAATCTTAAATGTCTAATTTTATATATAGAAAATACCTTTTCTAATATGTCTAATTAGAAAAAAAAAAAAAAACCACAACACACTATTATTTTCAGTCAGTCACTTCAGCCGTGTTATTACAGCTAGTGTACTCTGTAAAATAATTTATTTTGCATTTGGCCAAGACAATCTGGTAAAGCTTATTTGCACTCAGTGAAAACATAAGACAAGGGCCTGGAGTAGCATCAAGCTTTATCTCAAGGGCCACTTGGAACTGACCTATCTTTTCTTTATTACAGGTAGCCATAATAGAGCGGCAATTCTAACAATAATAATCCCACTGATTTTGTGGATACGCTGCCTTTGTACAAGTGAATTGACTTGGAGAAAAACCACCCCATTCATAAATCAGGCTGCCAAATGCAACCTGGAAGAGGTCAAAGAAACTCTCTTTCGTACATACCTGGATAAAGCCAATAAAACAGGAAAGCTGCCTACAGGGAATGAGTCTGTCCCTGGCTGATGGATGCAGAGAAAAGTTTCTGATAATTCTGACCATTGCTTTCAGCTTAAATTGCATTATATCGATGAAAGAATAGCTATGGGTACCATTTATATTATTTCACAATACCTGTTCTCCTTCACTGGCACTGACAAATTCTTCAGTTGAGGCAAAATTCTCCTTTCAGGAAAAACAGCAGATAGCAGTTCCAATATCTTCCCTTCCCAGCATGTTCAGAGTTGATCTCAACATCTGACAGAAGCACTGAGAATGACCTCTGAAGGAATCAAAAAGCAGAATCTGGGATGTAAATGTACATGAACCACAGATCATAAATTATGTTGTCCCAAGGGAAAGAAGGATCTCCTAGAACTTTCATGGACCTAACTGGTCCACAGACATAGTATTGCCAAATCATGTGCAGTGTGCATATACATTCGCATGCTGTATAAAAGATATGTTATGTGACAGTGTTTTAAGTATGGGCTTGTGGTGCTCTCAAAACTGTCTGCTCTGCCTTACTCTGCTTCTACAAACATTGCTAAACATTTTACTTGTTAAACATCTTAGCAAGGCAGCAATTTCAGCAGAAAAGGAGAGGATCTACTTTTTGTAATGCACTTCGAGATTTACAGTGTGGAGAGACCATAAATATATTTGTAGTACTTATACAGATAAAAATACACTTTTGCGCATACACATATGCATGCACACATGTACATGAAAAAATACATCCGTATCAAGATAACAAAAAACCAATGATAAATTATGTAGATTACTTTTATAATGATTGAAAATTTGATTATGAGACTAACATACCATTTTTAAAATAAAGCAGCACCATAAATGCTATGCAGCGCTAGATCATTTGTTTTCAGCAACAACAGAGATATGTTAGAGTCTTTCCAGAAATTCACAAATGGCCAGTCCCTGTCCTTAGCTGACCACGTGGCAAACTGACAAGTACACAAAGGTTAGGAAAAATATATAAATATTTTTCATATAGTTTGTCAGAGAGAAATATTTTCACGTTTGAAACATTTCCTATAAAGTTGAGTATTTAATATTAGTCAAAAATTCATAAATTAATCCTTTTGTTTTCATTGCCAGGGACACTTGAAGGAAGCTTTGAGAGCAGTTTCAGACTCTAGGAAGTGAAAAATTCTGCTGCCCAAAAGAGACATAAAAATGCCAGTTTCACAAAATAAACTCTGCTAAAGTGATCAGACTGCAGACTGAAAAATCTAGTTCAGAAGTCAAAAATGTAATATCAAACCACGGCAGTACAGACTAGATATAACAACATTTTCAGCACCAGACAAAGAGGACAAGTTGGCTCAGCGACAGTCTTGAAGGAAATTCTTGCCTGCTCTGTAGTATCTCTGAGCAAAAGGACAAATGCTGGAAAGTGACAGGAGTTCAGCTACCTTCCAAAAGGTGTGTTCAGAAGGACTCTCACACCCCAAAAAATCCACACATAGGCTGCCATGCCTATTCTTAGTTTTGCCTTCTTTCGTGTCTTGCTACTTTAGTGCTTCAAATATCTTTGCTTTTTGTTTCTTCCAAACCTATGGTTAAGTTCTCTTCCAGTCCAAGATATTCCTTAAGTCCAGTTTTAATATATTATGTTTTTTAAATGTCAGTATTTAAGAAATACAATAAAGTTATACATTTCCTGTAATTTCTTCTATAATAAGCATAATTTCTCACATATTTCCTTTAAAATGTTCTTTGCCTAAATAGTGACCTTGACGGCATGAGTCTCATCTATTCACGGAAATGTTTTCTTAATAGAAAACAAGGGTTCTGTGGTTTCATCCTGTATTGCAGTCTCAGATCATCTAGGACAAAACAGAAGGAACAGAAAGCCTTGTTTGCCTAAGGCAGCAATGTTCGTAGCTGAAAAATGAAGGTGACATCTCCACTCCATTACAATGGCATGGCTTGATACAAATTTGACATACACAATATAAGCAAACCAATGCACAATTACTTTTGTTTGTAGACAGAAGCAAAAAATATCCAAAACATAGTGTCCTCAGCTGGCATTACTCATAGACTGGCTGGCAGCCTCTGCAGAGAAACAAGGAATACTAAAATACATTCAAAGGTGCTGTTTCCAAGTCACTCTACAGACATGCTGGGCAGGCAATGTGGGAAATGGGCCTTCCACTTGCCTGTGACACCTCCATCAGACATAGAAGATAGAGCAAAGGGACTAGCAGAGTTCCTTCTAAAGTGTTTATTATTGTAGACACAGCTTTTCTCTGACAATCATAGCACATAGACTCATTCCCAAAGCTCAAAATGAAACCTTGCACCATTTAGGATTGCCCTGCAGTGCTAATGTAGGTGGTTCTGCTCTGTCCAAAGGGAATAACAGCAGAAAATAAACAGATAATGTCTTCTGCAGGGATTGCAGAAAAGGATATACTGATGTAAAGCTAAGGGATATTACCTCATCTAATTCTATACCACATTCCTAATCCAGTTTCTGCCATTGCTAGTCCCCGTAGAACTGCACCGTAGACATCAAAGGCTCTGAATTTTGTCAGTCTTGATGGTATCATACAAGCTACAGTCCTGCAATTCATCTTTAATAGTTGTTTACGTGGAAATCAAACAGCCGTGGAATTTCTTGAAAATAGCTGAGGCTCATTCCTAGCTCCCGTCCAGCACTCTATCTCTTAAAAACTTCTGTGGCCATACATCAACTATCATTAAGTGAGATTCAGAGCTGTAATAAAGCTGTGTACTGTTTCACTCTGGACACAGTTTTCTTATTCATGTGCCCCAGCCCATAACTACTAAAATATATACTATCTCTGGTTGCTGTGGCCTGGAATTAATTAACTGTGTGCAATAATAATTTACAAGGAACTCCTCTAACTTTTGTTCTTCTCTTAGGAACAGGCTGTGAACATCTACACACTGCTGTCTGAACTTGAATCATTTTCACAAAAAATATTATTTATGTTCTAAAGTGTCCTAGGAGCCTCCTAGACAGAGTTAAACATAGTAAGGATCTGCTCATTTTCACAAGTGAGAAAACCAGGCAAGATTCAGAATGGAAAACTTCAGCCCAGATCTGCATTTAGGTGAACCTGGACCACGCATATTGCACATACAAGGTTTAACCAGCTGCTTGCAAGGTCATTGGACCTTCGGCACGATCACTTCAGGTAAATGTTGAACTTTCTCATTGGTTCTGCTGAATCTGCTTATTCCTATGTTCCAGTTTGTTCTTTTTTCAAACATCCTTTCTTAGTCTGACTATGTTTTTTCCAAAATTGTATATTGTTGATTTGTATTTTGGGCAGTCACGTCAAAGGGTACTCAGCAAATTCACTTCTTTGACCTTATGGCTTTCAGTATTTTTAATTATACTTTATGTGTTAGGATCTTTATGCATTCAGGCTGTAAAGGGATGCTGTATTTGGTGGAAGAGCTAATCCTAGTCCTAGCGTAGCAGAACTCATGCTCTGCTACCAAAGTTCTCAGTCACACCTGCTAAATTCAAGAGCTTGCTGTGTTTATTCACCCAGTTTTGCTAAGGTCTCTGGGATGAAAGGCATTGCAGAAATGCAAAACCCTATCATTATTTATTTAATACCAAGCCAGAAAGGCTGGCAGGGCTTACACAAGGTTTAAATTTGGCAATTACACAATTTTGTCCAGTTTTGTTTTGAATGAACACATGGCTGCAAAACTTCAGAAATTAGCTGTAACTTGTCAGTCTCTGTATGAAAAGAGTCAAGCAGGTTAAATAAAAATTTCTGGTTTAGTTGTTCTCCAGCCATCTAAAACAGAGAAATACCAGAAAAATCTAAAATTTAAGACTTTTTATGTGTGGAGAAAGTAGAGACATACAACTAGACTAAGATCTAATGGTATTAAATTACAGTCATACTATATAGTAATGAAGTTATAATTATCTAATAATGACCTATCAGTCAAAAACACATGTTCAATTATTTTACTGAAAGTTTATTTAGAATAACCTATGGGTTTATAATTGAGGTGAATAAACCTGAAGCCTCTATCACAGACAGACTGGTGTTCCACTGGCACTGAAATGCAAGGCTTCTGTGGCAATAAAAAAAGAGATTATTTTGGACCCTAACTTGTAAGCAACTGGGTAACAGCAGGAAATCCATGTAGAAGATAGGTGGAATATTTGCTAGGGCAGAAAGGTAACTCTTGCAGCTTAGTTTCATGTATGTGTGTGATCTTGTCTGATATTCCCATTATGTTTGTAGAATGGCCATTTTGAAAAATTCTAAAGCTTAGGTGAGAAATACAAAGTGATACCTACTGATTATTCACCAGTGAAATGAAATTATCATGGAAGAAAACAGGCCATTCTATGTTGCCAATGATAAGCAATTTTAATGAAAGTGAGTCATCAGGGTAACATTTTTAGATACAGAGTTTCCAAATTAAAATTAAAGGACAATGGACAGATGCATACCAAGTAGTGCTGCACACGGGAAAATAATTGACCTAATATTTGCCAGGCGACCAGACTCAATATTTAGTTTAAAAAGTCGAATAGCTAAATGTACTCACTTCACTCTGACAGATAAACGATTCAGAGAACAAAGAAGCAGAAGCCAGACAGACCTTTTTTTCTGAGAAAACTAACAGAAGATGACAAAACTGTTATAAGTTACTCTGTTTACTTTCAGTAGTAGGAACTGACAAGACCCACAGCTACAGAGCGAAAAAGGATGGATCTGCTTCATGAATTGGACGGTTCATTTGAAATATTTTCTATTTTTCTAAAGAAAAGGTTGTCAAAACATAATGTTTTCAATCACTTTCAGAGATATTTTTTGTGTTTCCCTTAAGTGTCTACAGCTGTCCCTTGCTCAATCATTTGAAAAAACAGATGAACTCTCCTAAAAAACATTCTGCTCAGAAGCAATTTTTATGTATCACATATTCTCCATATTTTTATTCCTTGACGGTTTTGGTCCTTCAAACTTTGGAATGGAAATAAAATGATTGCTTCATAAAACTGGGTTTTGTTTATGCCACTTATTTTCCCATTTGCACAATACTTCCTTGGATTCAGGAACATGATTAGGCTTAAGATATCCCTAAAAATAATTAATAAAGCAATAACATAATAAAAATATATAACGTTGTCAACTGAAATCATTCCATTCCCCAAAAGAGGCAGCATGGGACAGACTGAACCAGAGGAAGAGCTGTGTTCTGCTCTTGGTGTACAGAAATTTCTTTATCAAAACAACATGTCACCACAGAAGACAGAAAATAAAACTTCAGACCTTCTAACAGCTTCTAACAGAAGCATGAGGAAACAGTGTCAAGTAAAGGATCCAGGACATAATTTTCATGCAGTATTTTGTATCTCATACTTCTTCAAAAACTCTGTGCATCCTTCAAGAATCGTGTCAGAGAGAGTACACTAGGGGCAATACAGCTAAAAGCACTCCTGCAGCTGTGCTGCTCCTCAGGTGCTGTAGGATGCATGGCAGAGCCATCTGTACTTCAATATATATGTAGAGCCATCAGTACTTCAATAGCATGTAATGGGAACTGTAGTATTCATATTTGTGTCATCTTAGTTGAAGGCTTTAGCTGAAGCACTTCCTGACTTCAGACTGTAAGTGGTAAATGGGTATCAGAAATATATATTTATATCATTAGCAGTTTTACTTCCAAATATGTGTTTAGAGAAGTTTACTAGAACAATGAAAGTGAGAGGAGCTTGTGTAGTTTTCAAATACTACTTTTAACTGGCAGAACCTTCGGTTTCTGTTATTCACATTAACAGAACACAATGCAACCTCAAGACAAATAAGGCCCCCACTACACACAGCCTTGAAAAATAAATAAATACATAAATATAAATGGATAAGTCTTTAAAAATATATATAACAAAGAATTTGGTGATGTTTCAAAGCTATCAGAGTACAGATGAATGGATTATCTGCGTGGACAGTTTTCTACAGTGATATCTAGAGATTTCAGCTGATTAATGAAGCCATAAAAGGTACATAAACATCAGGTCTGTAAAGGCTAATATGGCATTCCATGAAACTTCAATGAAAAGCCCTTTTCTTATTCATTTCTGCAAATGTTACACCAGGCCATAGCTCTATTCTTTATCTCTAGTCATATCACCCACTTTTAGACAGAACTCCATATGATCAGTAAATGGGAGGATTGTATGAAGAATGAACAGAGCCTTTGCTCGTTCCTCTCCTCGGTGCACAGACTACCAGAATTATGCCAGAAATCATAGTCTGAAAGAGATAGGGCCAGTACAGTTCTGAAGGAAGCCAAAAGAAAAACAGAGGGTCCTGTTGCTGCTACTCCTAGAGAAAATGGGTTTGTGAAGGTGAAAATAATATAGTAATAGCTGACCAACCCTCTGTCTTCCTACATCAAAATTATAAAGCATTAGTCACCTATTTTAAAATTCATACTATTTAGTTACAAAGCATTTCTAACTTCTGGGGTAGATACTCTAGACGTGTAGTTGCAAATCAATTTGTGTCAGTCTTGTATGCTTCTTAGAAACTACTTTTTAGAAGTACCAACAATTTGGGAATTCTTTTATGCAGTTTTAATCAAGAAAGAAATATTGCGGTTTACTAAAAAAAAAAAATTTTAAAAAAAAAAGTTCTCTGTGTAATAACTCCCAAGAGTCTGCTTGCAGATCTCTAGACTGCCAGGCCCATTATGTTGCAGGTTAGCATAAAAATAAGGTTTTAATCTATTTATCCTAACTGATGGAGACAACAATAGCATTTTAAAAGACAGACATTGTTTCTGTCACACTCTCGTTATATAAGTTGTGCTTCTAATTCAACTGTGGAACCTTGGCCTACATTCTCCAGGAGCCTTATTCATCCTTGGAGCATACTCAAAGTCGCAGAGGCAGATTACTGAGAAAAAAAAATATTTGCTACTAAAATGGGAGATCAGTAGCAGAAAAGAACCAGAACACCACACATAAGTTTGTAATTAGGGGCCTGATTCTGCAATAGTTTGAGTATTTCCTGAATGGTTTGGTGCTGAGTACCGTTAACTCATCAAGTGATGTCATTGGCTTAGTTTATTCAATAACACATCGCTGTGGTAAGAGGAATGAACAGAAGGTTGTCTAATAGGCGATGTGTTTCAATTGTTATTCAAAGGCAAAAAAATCAAGTGTCAGACAACTGGAATTTTTTTTGTTGGGACCACACACACCCTGTGCCAACCAAGGCATCATAGCTCCTCACCTGAAGAGGAAGGGAAGGCCACTTCATTAATTAAATGACTGGACAGATGCCCAGCAGCTACGGATATAGAGTGAAAGCTATAGACTCACTTTCACACTTAAAGCACTCTCACAGCATTAAAATCTGTTGTCCAAGCCACAGCACCACTTTTCTTGGTACTGATTTTGAGGATAATGTGCAGCTATGTTGGATGGGCTTGAAAACTGTCCAGACTGGCTCAGCATTTGTTTTGTTTTAACTGTGTAACATGAAAAAAATTCTTCCCTCCTAAATCCATATCTTCAAGCATGCTGCCTTATAAAGCACTACATGTTTACCCATGAGGATGAATAAAACTGTGCTATGTCCTAGAAAGTCCAGATCAACAAGTTCACGTGCACATTGGAACAAGCTGGTACGATCATCTAGTTGTATGTGAAGGAAGACAGAAACTAAGAAATCGTAATGTACAAATTACAGCTGGTGAGGTGTAAGTTCACCTTTCCAGGAGTTAAACATTTTTCCTTATTGATTTGAATAGTACTAGTAGGGAGACAAAAAAAAGAGTTTATACTTTGAAGCTAGGCCTGTGATTTCTATTAAGGAATTTCCAAGCTTTCACAGCCTCTCCTTGTGTCGGGAGAGGATTTTTTGATTCAGTGTGCCTTTGCTAAAAAGCACTGAAACACAAGTTAGAAAATGATGCGTACTTTTTGGCAAAGGTCCATTTAAAGTTTTAACAACAAGGGAGGACACAATTTAATTTTCAATTCTAACAGTTCTGGAATATCAGGCTTATTTTACAGCATTTAATTATTGTAGGAAATAAACTCATAGTATCAGAAGTTAGCCATATTCAAACAATGACAAATACAGAGTAGTAAACAAAAAATGTTTTTCTATTCTCCAATCACTCATTTTAAATACTTTAAATCATAATATTTTCATATGAATCTCTCTTTGGTCCTTTAATTCCAAAGTTTTCACTACTCTGTATTATTAGCAGATGATAGGAAATCCTGGACGAAGTACTGTTGATTTCCTTAAAAATTATACGGCCTCCTATAATCTATTATTAAGAAGAAAATATTATATTTGTCTTCTGTCTCAGAAGGCTGATATTCATTCAGTTTCTTATGGAATAAGCCCCAAGGCCAACCAGTTTTGACAGGATTAGAATACTATGTATTTTTAATTAAATCAAATCCATGATTCTGTGGATATCTGGCTAAGTTAGAATTCCAAAATTTTATCCATTCCTTTTGCTAAGTGTAAATTGGCATAACTTTCAGTTTCATATTATCTATGAAGACTTTTATAGCCATGTAGGTTGGATAGAAAAAATGAATTTATTTTCAACACTTCACTCAGAAATGACATTTTGTACTTCATTCTTGCACTACACAAAGAACTTTCATAGGAAATCATATATGTCCTCACTACCCTTACAAAATAAAAAAAAAAAAATTAAAAAAAAAAAGTGAATCATTGAAGGGTACTTATCTTGGAAAAAATTATGTTTTCTTAGTCATACATTGAATGATTTGATGACCATTAGATTCAGCACACAAATTATTGTAATATAAAGGGCATACCACAAATCCAAAAGTCAAGTAAATGATACTGAGGGACATAATGCCATTCTAATTGTTGCCATGTTCAGTATATATCACGTGCTATAGAGTTTGTACTATTTAAATACTTCATGCAAATCCTGAGCTTCCTTAAATAATATAGGAACAGAATTCTACAAATTCTTTATTTGAAACCAAGTGTTCTTGCTCCATACATTACTTTATTTTGTGTGACTCAATTATTTTTAACATTTTATTAAATAGCAGTGAGAAAAGTTACTAAAATCTAACATACACAGTGGCACAGATGTTATGTTATATTATAGCAAAACATATGTTTATGTGACCTGTGAGTGTTGATTTCATCTTTTTCTCACATTTTTACTGCAAATATTTGGAGAATGGAAATATTATAAAATATGAAGACTCCAGTAAAGAACAGGAAAAAGGGTAAAAGATGGAGCTTTTTCTCTACCTTTGATGTGTTTGGACATGGTATAAACCCTTAATGCTACTGTTTCACAAGATTCTCTGGTAGTTTGTTGCAACATGAGAGATCAGAGAATAATACTTAACAACAACATTTTCAAACCTTTTCATGCACCAACACGGTGATTTCCTATCACCATTTGTTACTTCAAGATACTGGAGCTACTAAAGTCCTTCCTGGTCTTCCCAGAGAGGCAGGAGGTACATCTTACTATTACAATATTTTTACGAAGTTGTAGGAACTTCATTGTTATTGAAGTGCTTTTAAAGCCAGATACCTCTGGTTTTCATCTATTTTTATCAAATTTGATGAATGGGTTCCAAAGTTGCACAATGATGAGTGTTATGATCAGGTGATCTTATTACCTTTCAAATAGGAAACATCAAGAGTAAACTACACAATTTTTATGAAACAAACAAAAGAAATACAAATATTATGCTTCCTCATGATTGATAAATGTTTTATATAGCTGAAGAATGGGATACATATAATGCAATATTCCACTAACCTAAGAATAAATCTTCAGTTTTCAGGACAAAGCAAGCATAGAGATCAGGAGAGATCAGAAATACAGATGTATATACAAGAAGTTTACAACTTTCCTAACACTCCAGAAATGTTGTAACAGCTGGCCCTGGAAGTTTGCACTTTCCTAACATAAACTGCAGAATTTGCTAAAAAATATCTTTTATTTTTAATTTTTCAGCTCGGAAGGATATTCATCAGTCTGAAATACACTTTCCTTGCACATGCCAGGATGAATACCAGCGATTTCAGTACTGGTTAATGTTCACTGACAAGACCTAAGGATTTTCATTCAGGCTACTCAGAGTATATAACATAAAAGTGGCCATGTCCAACTTTGTTTACATTGTCTACATATATCTGACCAAGTCTAAACATTTATGAATGCACACTAAGCCTTATTAAACAATGACATGTAAAACTAGCATACAGTCTCCCAATATGCTTTTCTAAACTGTGCATTTACTTCAAGCAATAGAGGCTGTAGGTTCAGAGTCCATCCTTTGTCTACTTTGTACCCTGGAGATGTAAAAGAATATTTCCATAAGGAAAAGCTCAGAAAGACCTTGATTTCCTTCTGGTCAATTACATGGAAAAGCTATTTGCAAAAGGAAAGTACTGAATTGCCTTTTTATTTCACAAATATCTACTTCAAGTGAATCTGCCAAGCCCTGAACACTTAGAACATTAAATGTACATTGCAGTCATGGCTATTGATTGGACTAGTATTTGCTTAAAAGAATGTCATGGCAATTCACTGTAACGGACCTAAATCAAATAGTTTGATCAATAGTTCAAGTAGGAGTTAAATCTGATCGTTTGTTCAGATTTGATTCATATTCTTGCAGACATTGTGGCATCCACTGTAAGTCACCAGTTGTCACAGGTTTGCTCCACATTTGATCCATACCACTTCAGATAAATCCAAGCTCACCAAATGTTTCCATTTTGCAGTAAGCAGAAGAGACATTTTGTTTTCTCTTGCAAACCTTCTCTACTTAAGATTATACCACCTTTGCAAGCTTAAAATTGAAAGCATAAATAAATTGTAAAGACAATTTGAAACAATCCTGTAACACAATTTCTTAAGAAATGTAGACAATTTCTTATATTGCATATATGTATCAATATATAATATGCCACATGGTGTCAGACAAATCATGTATGTAGAGCAGTGGCTTCTCTCTAGCAATGGCTTGGAAGGGACAAAACTCTACAATTTCTGGTAAATTCATTAAATGTTATAATAAAATAAATAGCAAATATTTAGTATGGCCAAAAAGGAACTTCCTTCTAGATCTCAGCATTAAATAGCTTTATAACCATCAGTACTTTTTTCTTTGTATTTTCCCTTAGTTTCTGTTGAACTTCATATTACTGTTAGTTTTGTAGCCACCCTACTAGTCTTTCAGTGTCCATGACAAACCTTGGCAATAGGTTTCAGGTGTTACATATGCATTTCCTTTTTCATTTCTGATCAGCTAACTTCTAGTTTAACTGAATGTGAGTTTATTCTGCTATTAAAAAGTTATAATTGAGAGAGCTCAATGGGTTTATTCCATATTTTTCATTCCAGATTTTTACAACACTCCTATTAATCTTTTTTAAACATTAATCTTTTACATTTCTCTCTATGTAAAAGGCTCCTTATGTCACGGGTCATTTGCTGCCTTTTGGCCTTTTCTTTTTCTGCATAAGTAAAAATCTATGCTCTGAAAACATTAGATGACTTTTCACTACCTGCTTCCTCACAGAAGTCTACTTGGACACTGTGAAAAGCTTACACTGCACTTGGAGCCACTTCACATTTGTATGCACTTGTGCATTAGCAAGTTGAATGAAACATCCGATTTGTGTAGAGATGTGATGAGGAAGCACAAAGGGACCATACACTGAACATGAGGTCTATAAAATCATGAATGTATTAGACAAGGTACGACTCTATTTGATTTGCTCAAAGTTCCAAGATCCATTTGGTCTAAAGTTAAATTCTATTTAGTCTGAATCCACCACAGCTATTGTCACGGAGGCACCCCGAGGCTAGTTTAAGGGACAACAGGGTCCAAAACAACTTTTATTAAACCGGTGAGAAACAGGGTTTTAGCACTCCAAAAGTGACTTAAATATAGGTTCGGGTATCAGTTGAGGAAAATTATTAAGGGGCAGCAACTAGTACAACAGGCGGTCCACAGAGTGCATGCACGTGGCTTCACCCAAAACAATGTCGGAACCACCCCCGAGTCCCAGAGGAGTACACACTTGCCTGAACACAGTGCGGGATTATTCTTAAAGAGATACAGGTAAAGCGTACGCTCGCGATTCCGCGAGGGTAAATTTATAATACACTCGCAATTCTGCGAGGGTTAATTTACTTACACATGCGAATGTGCACGGAATACTACACGTGCTTATGTGGAAGCACGGGAGGAAAATACACTCGCAATTGTGCGAGGAAATAAAGTTACACTCGCGATTGTGCGAGGAAATAATTTAAAGTACGCGTGCAAATGTGCACAGAATATAAATACACTCGCGATTGTGCGAGGAAATAAAGTTATACGTGCTTGTATTAAGCACGGGAAGTTACACGTGCATATGTGCACAGAAAGGATAAATATACTCGCAATCTTGCAAGAAGTTTTACTCACACACGTGGCGGCAAGGCAAGCGGAGTCTCCATCCCGGGGATGGGGGGCTCTCGGCGGCAGCATCTTCAGCTCGTGCTCCGAGAGACTGGCAACAATGGGCGGAGTCTCGACGAGAGAGTCCCGTTTTTATACTGGCTGATCAGACCTGACTGTAGGCATTCTAGAGTTTCTCTGCACTCCCACACCTTGTGTGGGGTGCCCCTGAAGCCTCCAAACATCCCCCACACTGGTCACAGATGCCCAGCGGCTCACTGGCGCCTTGGCAATCCCTTCTCCTAATGGCTCTGGCCAGGGTGCTCTGGGGCCAAACAAAAGAAGCTGTTAGCCTCACATAGAGAGAGAGGGAGATGTGCCTACTCCTTCCATGATGAAGAAGGGAGGGGGAGAAAGGGGGGTTTGCATTCTGCCACAGCTATGTTAATTGACATAAACAGATCATTACTGCAGTTTTAGGGAAACCAAGTCACAAAGTCAACAATTAGAAGAATTGTCATAAAAAGTAATGTGGGAGGAAAGAAAACATATTGTGTTCAGCTCATGGCTGTGATTAAGACTGATTTATTCCTGCATAGATGGTACTTGGGTACATGCAAATGAATCTGCAGATGACAAATAGGACATTATTAGCTTCTTCTCAGTCACAGATACTACATTCAAGACAGAAAAAACAAGTCAGTGAAGACGTTCAGACAATTTTTTCAATAAATTTCAATTAAATTGCTGTAGTGGGAAACTGTATCTTTCTGTAAATTGCTTGTGTAATAGGCTTATATAGAGCAAAATATGTCATTCTTAGTGTGTCCAAACTGATTCTTACTCAAATGTTCCTGATATTTTCCACCGTCTGAGACTTGTACACAGAAAAGGGCAAAAAGTTTTCAGAAGTTCAACTATTATCAGGAGGATCAGAATTTGGCAAGTATCACAGTGGGAAGAAAACACAACAATAAAACACCTCACACATCTTTCTTTTGAATCTGAGCCCTTTCCTGTGATAAATAACATTCCTTTAAGTAACCAGATGTCCGGGAACACTAACTGCAATATTGGTCAGAACACCTCAGCGAAGGAAGACCATCTGACACAATAAAAAAGATAGCTGATGAGAGGAAAGTTCAAGCTAGAAAGCTCTTTGCAGGAGCTATGATCTACAAGGTAATCATTGACGATGTTTTAATAGGTATGTTCCTTCCAAGAAAGCAGCAAAAACCCAGAAAACGATCAGCAGAAAATATTTTGCAGGAGTTGAAGAGTTAGAAGTGCTAACTCCGTTAATAAGTATTCTGCAAAAACAAATAGAATTTATGTAAATAATTCACCAGGAGTTAAAGTGAATAGAACAAATGTGGGGAGAAGTCTATATTCTTATAGTGTCAGCATTCATTGGCAGTTTCTTGAAGCCGACTTCTGTTAATGTTTATTGCCTTTATGCAAAGGATAACATACTCTCCTACCTGCCCTAACTGGACATAGTAAACGGTTTGTGACTGTTTTTCAAAATGTTAGTGCAAGTGACATCCAGCATAAGTTCCTTTCTAGTTCTGCAAATCAATGTATACAGCCTATACTTGGCTCCATACAGAAACAGGGAAGTTCTGTAACTAGAGGTGCAATTCAGGTGATTTATCAACTGCAAATTTGTCTAAAACTGCCACATAATGAGTCAGACATTGCTTCTAGAAATGAAACTCGGATGTCTGATATTTAAAGGATAAAAATCACTAGGTTGAATACCTACATGAACTGTTTCCTCTCACATTAAAGGAGGGAAATAGTTATTGAAAAGTTCATTACCCAGACATACATGGACTTAATTTCAGGAAAAGCTAACTCTTCTATCTAAGTAGTTTGACAGTCCCACCCCCTTACTCCTCACACACAAATCTAACGGCAAACCCGGCCTATTCAGAGACTGAACTTTAGATGACTCTTTTTTTTCTTTTTTTTTTCTGTCATCATCCTCTGACTGCTTTGATGTTACCGGAGATTACATTGAGGTATGATTAGAAGGGATGCTGGAACAGTGCACACCTCCCCGCCCACAATTTTTAAGAGAGAAGTGAGTAGAACTTTCAGACTTTGGCTAAAGATGAAAGACTCTCAAAATGTGAAGTGTGGAAACGTGAAGGGTTCACTACGCTCCCTGCATCAAGTAGAGCCCTCACAATTTTCTTCAGTGAAATACCTCACATGAGAATCTCCTCAAAGGGAACAGAATAGTTAAAAATATACATTTAGTATCAGATGTCTAGATCTGTTTTGCAAAGAATCCTGATAGTGAATGTTTTTGCCCACTTCCTCAACCAGGTTAAAAAAAAAAAAAACAACAACCAAAACCACCACCACACACACACAAAAAAAAGGCAAAAATGTGTTATTCTAAGGGGTAAATACCTTGAAAAGATATTTTGGGAAAGCATTCTACTAGAAAAACAGATCATTCTCAGTGAAGATTAGTAGGCTGCATATATTCATAGAGCAAGGGGACTACTTGCATTTTCGTCAGTCCCCACTGGTTCACATGGTGAAGGAAGTCTGTTTTGGGATGACTTTTAACAGTTTCCAGCAGAACATCCTTTGTGTTCTACCAAACTCAGTACACATTTACTTATACAAGTAGCCTGACTTCCTCTTCCTGCTCCATCAAAGACTACCTGCATTATCACTGTAAAGCAAACAAAAATTAATTCTACTCACATTTTGAAGTTGTTCAAAACTCAGCCCTTCATCACCTCCCCTCTTACATAACATTAGGAACAGGGAAACTTAACTGAAAGAGGGCATTGGATTATGTTCTGCACACATCCTCTGAAATAAGCATAGAGAAAGCAAAATCCCTTTATGGAAGGAAGTAGAGAACCACAAGTGAAACCTTCAGTTCCAACACAACTACATTTAAACAGATGGTAACTATACCGTGAAGGCTTAAGCATCTAGCAAAGCAAAGCAGATGGCCTTGAAAGCAGAAACAGCAAGGTAGCCCAGGAGCAAGCCCCTTTATAAAGGTGCCAAGAAAAAAGATGGGAAGAGTTTTTCATGGCTCAGAATGGTTGACAAAATTATAAAGACAGGCAGCTCTTACTCTTTATGTCTTACTCTTGTCTATTACTGTCTGAGTGAGGGAAACAAAAAGTTCTTACTGTATTTTAACCTTTTAATGGTATTGATTGCACCATTATTTTCTCATCTGAACTGGAGTAGCATCATAGCACTTTTCAACCACTACTGGGATGCCATTCACATCGAAAGAAGGTAGCAATCAAAAGTTGCAATGCCATCTTCTTTTATCCACAATCCTGCTACTGTGTGCCCAACAGTCAGGTGAGGAACACATCTAACCCAGCCTTCGCTTGCACGAAGCTCAGATTGTCATCCCTCATTATAAACACTGTAAAATTTTGTGCTGTATAAACTTATATAAAAATAGTAACTTGTACATTAGAATCTTAGCTTTGCTTTTGCAATAAAATATCCTCTTACGAAACAGTCAATAAGAACAGCACAGGAAACACAGTACCCTGCAATGCAATGGTATGCATTACTCCTGAGCAGTAAATAATCCACACTGGATGCCACTTCTTCAGTACCATGCAGGAGCTGCACCAGAACCTGTAAGCTGCAGGTCTTACAATCCCATCAAAAGCCTTTGCAGAAAGCTGCTGCTCCTCTAATCCGTACCCACACCTCATCTCTCACATTCTGCACAGTCAACAGAAAAAAAAAAATCTGAATGTCCTTTGTTTAGGAGATGTTTTGTGATCCACATTGCAACCAGCAATAAAATTGCAGAGCCAAGCATTAGTTAACAAACTATTAAATGCAGTAGATAGGAAATTATTTTTCTTATGTAATGAAAGTGCTAAAAGTGAACTTTCCTCAGTCTATCGGAAAATTCTGTTTTATTCAATTGCTGCACAATAAAACTAATTCTAACTAAGACAGTGAGCAAGAGTTAATCCTCCCTTTTGACCATCTGCCAACATAAAACTGCCCAGATTAACATTTATTAATACTGTGGGGCCAGTGTTGGGAACAAAATCAAAAACCAGTATCTAAATGTGATAATCTATTTTTTCTTAGATGTCATTTTTTCAAGATCACCAACAGTGGTAGGATGACAGTAGAAAATACCTCTTCTTCATGTTTTATGAAGGCTGTGGATAAGTACAGAGCTAAACATGTTCTGCATAAAGTGCAGCGCCATCATGCAGCAATTATTTCTATGACACACGTAGTTTTTCCTGTTTGGTACCTCAGCATCAGTCTCACACACAATTCCATAAGGGTCTTCTCAGATCAGAATTTCAAAGCAGACTGGAGAGAGTAGAGTTTGAGCAAAAGATTTAGAGTCAGCTTTCTGAATTTTATGTGCAGATCAACTGGTTATTTTCTGCATGACTTTGGTCAAGATCACAGGTATGCAACAGGTTACTCAGCAGAGCTTCAAAGGGCCATGGAAACTAGTGAAGCAAAGGCTAATTAAGGACCACACACGCTCTTCTTATTACCAAACCAGTGGTGTCCTAGCTGTGGCTCACAAATTACTTTGCACACAAGAACCTCCACCACTTCTCATATCACAAGCAATGAGAGAGGTAAAGCCGAAGACCTGAGGGAGGCTTTGAGCAGGAGACTGGACCTCCAAAATTCTTTTCCAATTCACATGACACTATAAAAAATGCCGTGTTCCGAAAGAGTGGTACTTTTTTAGTATTGCTGCTTATAGTCCAGAAGTAATCATAACAACAATTTAAAAACCCAATACAATTACTTAGATCATCACATTTAGTAAAATTTGGCTAATTAACAGTTTTCTTCCTTATTAAAATGAGCAGTGTTTTCAAAGTTTATGACTTTTCCAGGTGGTGAGACTCAGTCTGTATTCCTTGAGGAAAAAAAGAGTGTCAAATATCTAACACATATAGTCCTTCTCAAAGTCACACGTTTTCTCTGAGTTGTGCACAGTTTGTGCATTTTATTATTACAGTGTGAAATGTCAAAACGAAAGTATTTTGAAGAAAGAACTTACCAGTTTCCCCACACATCTTAACATGGTCATTTCAATATGTAGTTGGGTATTTTCAGCTGTAAATTAAATAATCTAACATATATTCCAGAAGCAGATAGGAGGCTATGAAAATCACGCCGTTACATAAACTGTCTTCTATTCTTAAATGAATGAGAAAGAAACAAATATCCCAAGATTAAGAATGTTTCATGAAAAAAGAGTATATCAAAAAATAGCTGCTCCTGAAATAACTGATCACTTGTCTGGGCCTCTGCGTGGGCAGATACTGGAAAACATGTTAGCGTTATAAGTCCCAACTAAATCAGCCACACTGAAAACTGGGCTTACAGTTAGAAATATGTATATTACATTATTGACCATTTCCAGACACTGTCATCAGTTCCTTGTGCTAGAACTCCTTGGGCCACCTATTACTTCCCCTGAGGCTTGATTCTGCACTTATGAAGGCAATGGATATCTTGCTCTTGACTTCAAGTGGAGAATGACTAAGTTCTGAGCTTGATTTACCCAAAGTATGAAAACAACCTCAGGTTTATCACAAATCAAAGGCTTGGCGAACATTGTATTGTTATTCTCACTACAACTCTTGACCTTGCTGACTGAGTAATTACAGCTACAGTCACAAGCCCAAAATTTGTTCTTAATAACAGCAGTGAAAAGCCAGCCTTCCACAAAGCCAAAGAACAGGAATAGGCCCACATCTGTGACATTTCTAGGAGGAGGCTCTAGCAAGAAACATCCACAGATCACCTAAAGGAGACTGTCCCCTCCACCCATCAGCATCTGAGCAGAGACTGAATCATCACAATAGCTCTGGCTCCTGACAGCCAGCACTGACTTTGCCGCAGGACTTTTTCTTGGACAATGTTTCTCTAATAATTCTCAGAATGAAGTTTTCTGAGACATACAATGTCAATTGGAATCATGATTTTTTGAGGGAGATTCTTTAGAAGGGAGCAAGAAAAATATGCCTTCATATTCCACATGCCTTTGGCCTATTATGGCCCCACCTCTTCTGACAGGATGGTATCTGCACCACAGAAAATGTTACAGCCTGATGAACTGAATCCAGTCAAGCATAAGCAAAGATTGCTGTTGTCCTAAATTTCTGGAGGAACTCTACCTACTAATTTTATTCTGGATTTTCATAGAAAAAAATGTAGTGTTTGTGTTCCTGCAAAGTGGCAATGTGTTGTGTCACCAATGCTGGGTATTCAAAAAGCAATAAATTGCAATAAATACTTTTATGATACCCACAGTCTTGTCTACTCCTATATTCTCTTTCAAGCTACAACAGAAAGCATGCTTTGAATCAGGAATTCAGCCATTGCCCATCTCTCAACTGGATGGCTCTGAGTAACCTCAGATAATTTTTTGCACAGCTTCTTCAGGAAAGGTAGGAAGTGCCCAGGTAGAAATCTCTAGCCTTACTGATCAGGAAATTCTGTTGGACGTTGGTGTGAATACCTTCCAGAAAAGCTGAGAATTAAATTCAGAATATGCTCCAATTACTAATCTCTATTCACAAAAGAAAGAATAAGCCTAACTTGCACTTTGAGGAAAAAAAGAACATCAGTGACTACCTGAGGTAAATTGTTGCTACAGATCCTGTGTAAGTGGATATAACCCTGTAGGCTGAAGGAAACAGTCTGAGAAATGGGATCTGAGATTGCCCCTCACCTCAGTTCAGCTATCGGCCTAGATTCCTTCTTAGCAGTTGACCTTTACAAACCTTTCACTTCAAACCCACTGTTGAGGGAGTGTAATAATAATAACTTGGTTCTGAAGTCTAACTCATGGGTGTAGTGCCTAAATATCGAAGTGTTATGGTGTCAAACTCTACTGAATCTGGCCTTTAATTTATTTTGTTTTCTTGTTACAAAATAAAAACATCAAAGGCAAATTATCAAAATTTTGACAGCATAGAAAAAAAGTTGTATTAATTATTGCTTAAGTGTGCTAGAGCAGACTTCAATATACTTTCCTTCATAAAGTCAGTCTTGATTTCTTTAAATAAAAGACAAAATATGAACAAAATATTTGGAACAAAAACTATTGGATAATATTTTTTAAAAACTTAGTTTATTTCAGAGCTGTAAATTTTGGATTAAAAACATGCAAATTAAGATAGAAGTCCAGCAATTGAAAATATTTGACAGTGAAAATTCTGTGGCTGCTCCACCCTGTCCTACATAAATGTTAAAATGAACAGTAGCAGGAAGGCATGTGTGCTTTTAGAACAATTTCTTCTTGTTTACAATTGGAATAGGCTAAAATGACTCATCGTTCTGTACAAAATGAGAACTGTGTGCTCACAAAAGATGTTTTGGTACTATCTGAAAAGCTTCAGTAAATTACAATGCCACAATGATATATGCAATTTCTTTGAATAGAAATTTGAAAATCATGGTGCCTACAAGAATGTGAAAAGATATACCATTTCTTAGAATTCTGTTTCATGCTGATAAGTTAGGGGACAACATCTGTTTTACTTCATAGATGTTCAAAGGGCAGGTGTTATAAAACTAAATTAAGAACATTGCAACATTTGTACCTCAGGAATTTCTAGAACAGAACATTTTCCAGAGTTATAAAAATTATATATAGCATTTAGGAAAATGTTAAGAACTCATCTTGTGATGAGTTTCTCCTTGTACACATAATAAATATAGAGTGTTTTTATGAAAGGCTCTTATATTAAAACATAAACTGTAAAGATATGTTTCATAAGTTTCCTGTACTAACCATGTGTGTGACAGTTTTAGTGATAATTTCAAAGGCAGTAGAATAAGACAAGCACTTTGTGCTCGAAAATTATTCCAAAAATGAATTGTAAAGTGTAATTCTGCTCAAATTATGTTTTGGCAGCTACTATAATGTCTATATAAAGAAAATATCTTTTCTCAGTTTAATAAAAAGAGTTTTGCTTTCCTCTTCCCTTTAAAAACTGCCATATATTTCATCAACTTATCAAATCAGTTGGAGAATAACACATGCAATACGTAAACACAAATTCCAGTACATTTCCCAAAATATGTACATACACTATGATGGATTTAATCTATACTTCAGCCTCAGTGCCGAAACACAAGCTGATGTCACTTGAAAAAAACAAGGTTAAAGGGTCTTAGACAAAGAATAAACCATTCTACTTGTCTGAAAATGCAGTGAAGTAGATAAAGAGGCTAAAATCTTTGCAGGAATGAAAATCAAATGGAAATAAGACATGTTCCTTCTTGTAAGTATTCTCCATAAAAGAAGCTATTAGAAAGGAAAGAAGACTATCCCTCTCAGCTATTTAGAAGGAAATATTCCAGGAAATAATATTTCTGTTTTGTGGTAGAGGAGAACACCAGCATAGAAGAGGGCTTTTGACTTCCTTTGAAGGTTAGGAAACGGGCAGAACAACAAGGATTTTTAAAGAACAATATGTTTCACATCAAAATCTAGTCTCAGAACACACCACAAAGTATACAGACAGAAGCTTTAACAGCAACTTTACCAGTGGTTTCTGTATTGACCCAAAATTTCCACATAAATGAAGACCAACTAATGACCATACCAGGCCCATCATGGAAGCCATTTAGTATGAATGAAAAATCTAACCTAAATCTGTGTGCAAGCCCACTGGTGATGTTAAAAGTGCTAGTTTTGCTGTGTTTCACACAAGAGGAAAACGCACAGGGAAAGAAAACAGTCCTTACCTTTGTAAAAATCAGAATGCAAGGTACCCAGGAGCTGTGAAGTAGCACCTTTATTCTTAAGTGTATATGGACCTACACACAGGTACAAATTAAGGAAACTAAAATCATGGTAGAAAGTCTGAACGGATAGTTATCAGAGTCTCCTATTTTCACTAAGATTTATTTAATGAGTAGAAATACAAATACCCCCATAAAACTTGTGCGGAATATTAATTTTAAGAAACTGAATGGTGTCAAAAGCGTTGGCTCTTTCCCCATGTTTGCTGTCTTTCCTCTCTGGCTTTGGCAGAGAAGTTCATTAAGTTCATAATAGAAATTTCTGCTACTTCACAACAGACCTCATTATGAAAGGGATTTATGAAACACATGCTGATTATAGCCATGGGGGCTTTCTTACAAAAAAAGCAGTAGCTAGACAGGTAAGATTCCTAGAATTTCAGGCAGAGTGTAAATGAGAGCAGAATGGGAAAAGACTCATGCACTTCTCGGAATAAAGATCCCTTTTGTCACTGTGACCTGTCACTGCTTGAAAAATCACTCATATCAAAACTATTTCTGGGGATTTGTTACAATTTTAGCCTTAAAAGAGGTGTTCAAAATTTCTGAGGCAAGTCACTCGAGTTTCTTTGAACTACAAAACATCACTGAAAATAGCCAGCTACTTGATAGACAAAACAAACCTATAAACAACTCACATTGTTATTAAAAAAAAAAAAAATATATATATATATTTTGGCCACATGAAATCCAAATGAAATCTCATGTGAATTAATGTATTAAAACAGCCAAGTTTATATGACTTCATTTCCAAAGTAAATGTAATCAAAAAAGACATTATCATTGCTTTGATTTCTGTTTTGCACAGAAAAATTCCCTAAGGATTTTGCAGACTTAAACATGAGAAAAGCTACAGAATTTGAACAAATTTTAGAAAGTTGTGTGCACTCCATCTATCACAGACATGCATTCTACATTGCAGAACTATTGTACCAAGTTATAAGGACAGAGGTTGCATTGTAATTACTTGGCCAAACATCCCAATAACCCATCTTCGAACAGCTGTTAATTTAAAAGACAAGTTAAAACAGGTCATCACAAAAGAAACAATAAAGAAGTAAGGCAGACAGAAGAGAGAAACAGAAAAACTAGAAATCTTTAAATAGAATGTTAAATTCTCCTCTTATAAAGTTAATTGGATGCATATAATACATAAAATCCTCCTTAAATTGATTCATTCCTAACTAAGCATTCAAATAAATCAATTGGTGGTACTTTAATCTCAATGTATATTTATAAGAGGAAAACAGTAGCTAAAGCTTTATTGCAAAAAGCCAACCATGTAAGACATCTGGTTGTGCTGAGAGGCTGTACAGGTTGAAATCACAGTATCTTCCTTGTAACGTCAAAACATTTTACAACATCAAAAATATAAAAATTTAAAAATTACATGGCAAAACTTCTCTATTCTGTAAAACATACTGTTTCTTGAGAATGTGGGTATATGTATTAGGAAATTGGGAAGAAAAGGTGCAGACTTGTGTACATAGGAAGACTGTATAAATATTACTTCTCTGACCACTATATGAAAAGTTCCATGCTGATTCCTAAATTTTTCCAGTGCATATGAGGTTAAGTCCACTTCAAATGGTTTTGTGTTAAGCTGTATAAAAAACTACTGGGAAGAAAAGGTAGGTTTACTTGCACAACATTATACATTCACATAATATATTTTTAAGTGCCAATTACCTTCTCACAACGCAGTGTTACACAGATGTCTGCTGTCATTCAAAGAGGTACCCGTCATATGGATTGGACAGGTAACCTATAAAACACAAATTATGAGGAAATACCAAACTGACCACAAGCCTTTCAGGAGTCCTGAGAATTTTCCAACCAATGAATCAAAAAAAAAAAAAGGAAAAAACAGCAAACCTAAGAGACTTGTGGTGTTCTATATTGTTTGAATGATCTTTCACCTCTAATAATCATTAGGTATGCTAATTCCTCCTGTTGCTCAAAAGAGAGATCTTCCCCAGGATGTTCCACTTACTTAAAGCTAGCAGAAAGATAAACTGAGGGGGGACAGAGGTAGGGTAAACGCAATGATCAGTCTCATGTTTCTGTTACTATTGGACATGTCACTGAGCACAAGAAATGCCACCTTCCTTTTAGTCGTGGATTTAGGAATTAGCATTATAGGAAAGTGGCATTCATAGTCAACCAGAGGCATCATTACAGAGAAAATATAAATAGCAATATAGAGTTTTTGTAAAAGTCACAAATGAAGATATGCCAGTGTAAGTAAAGAAACTCATTAAGATCGGTTTAGTAAAGATGGGTTCAGTATATGTAAGATTCAATCAGTGAAGACGAAAATCGGATTAGTAAATGTGATTGCATGGATAAAGGAATTCTTAAAATAACAGCATACTATACCCAGGAATTGTTTGGATTCATTTTTACTATCTGGAAGATATACTTCATTCTGATATGCATGTAGGACACATGGTGAGACAAGAAGAGTTTCTGCTTTACCATACCCCTCTGTAGTAGCACTGATGTGGGTCATTTTTCTTTGTTCTGCTACAAATTTTCACGATACTTGAAAAACATCCTTAAGACTTCCATACCTATGGGAAACCTTTTCAGAATTTATCAATGAGTTCAAATGTTACTTGGAGGAATACATTAAAAGGTACTTACAGACAAAAAATACGCTTTTCCCAGTCCCGCAAACCGAATATAGACAGACAGTATTTTCTATAAAATAAATTCTGCTAATTCAGAAGAGTTAGACATGCAATTTAAAAAAAAAAAAAATAATAATCTACATTTCCATTTTAATTTATGCAGGGTTGATTGTGCTACTATTGAGCTTAACTAATACTTCTGATCTTTAGAAACATGTTTACATTTACTAAGGTCTTGCCAAATTTTGAACACTTAAGCTCAAATTTTCCGTGTTGTTTCTCTTTATATTTCAAGCACTGCATCTCATCACTGAAAAAGCTAATCAGAAATGCATGATTTTCAGTTTTAAATGCTGATCACCTTTCTGTTCACATCTTTTATGAAAAGGAAAGAAGGAAAACATTGACCTTTCTGTCAGGAAGATAACTTCACTGTTCTGAAAAAATTTACCTACATTGGTCCACTCTGTTAAAAACAAATTAGTCTGAGAAAATTAGGCAAAATGGTCTGTGTCCACCAAAAGAATACTCTCCAGAACTTGGAATTACATAGAAATGCCCAAATTTGTCTACGCATCTGCTATCAATAAATATCTGTGAAACCCTCTGTCTACTTATGTCATTCTTCTCCACTGTTATTCCACAGAGAAAATTGCAACTTTCTACTGATTTTTCTGTTAGCTCAATACATTTGCATAGCAGTTTGTAGGGTTTCCATTCTTTGAATCTGTGCTTCACTGTGATGTTGCACTAGGGAATTTTTGGGGTTCTTTGAGGTCTCTTACTTTACTTGCTTACTCATTTAACAGAATTTGGGATTTAGCTTCTCTTTCTTTCTGATGTTGCTAAAGTGGGGCTTTTTAAGAATAAACTTGTTTGAAGCCTGAGGTCATGGAATGGTCTTTCTGTGAGCATCTGCAAACTTATTTTAACTTAAACTGAAGGACTGTGAAGCAATGGCATCTCCTAAAGGCTCATAACCTTTACACTTATTGCTATATTACCAAGGTTGACCTGGGAATTCTCAAAACCACAGAGAAAAAAAGGAATCTCAGCCCCAAATCTTCTTGCACTTAAATCATATGAGAGATCCTCAATAAGCAGTTGGAACAGAAGTCTGCTCATGTAATAAAGAAGTGATAAGAGAAGAAAAGTTGATAAATTTCCAAGATTTTAAAAGGGTTTTATGACAACACAGACTATCTAAAGTTATAAGAGGAACAAGAGTTGTCTGTACACAGACTTTTGCTCTAGCTAGCTGATGACCCAGCTTCAAAAACATAACATGAAAGACATCAAGCATGAAATCCTAACTTACTATTGAACAGTAACAGTGAAAGCTTTGTCATTTATTTCATGGTGGACAGTGTTTTATTCAAGATAGGGGGCAGGATTCTGTGCTTTTCTCCCTAATCTTTTTATTTGCATTTTAAATGCCAAGGCATCATTAATTGAAAAAGCAGACACATTCATGTAAACAGGGACCGACACCTTGCAAGTGCTTTTCTCCCTAAATAATCATATTTTCTTCTGAGCTTCCTCATTCTATAACAGAGCCTGGAATTTCTCATTTTTATTTACAGTTGGACTGCTTCTGAGGAGAAAGAAAGCGCCCTCCAACTAGCGTAGCAAATAATTTTATGATCAAGACATTTTCCGGGAAAGCAGAAAAGTAGGTTTTAACTCCATTCAGTTCAGAAGTGCACCAAATCTACGTCTACCACTTTCTGGATGAAAAAATAGTCTGAACCAGCAGCTATATAGGCACTTCTTGCAGTAGAGTTTTGAAATAAAATAGTGCAGGATGTTCTATTATTTAATATCTAGATACAAGCAGGGCAAACACTAGGGGAATGTGGAGACAGCTAACAGAGCTGTAGCCGCTAGCCAGCCTCCTGTTGGGACACAGAGCCCTGGCCCAGCATGGAAGACTCTGTGTACTGTCAGCCCCCCACCTCTATCACCATTAGAGTCACAGCAGCAGACAAAAACTGGAGATAAATATCTGAAGTTGTTGCCTGCCATGTATACGAAGTATACTTACCTCGCTAAGGTACAGGATTTTAGGCACATTCATCTACTTACTGTTTCTAAGCTGGCTCCCTATTCAGAGTGAAAAATGTTCAAATAATCTTTTAGAAGTTCTGATGTTCCTATACATCCCAGAGGGAGATGAGGTACATAAAACACAGTTCTGGACCTGGAACACCAGTGACTGGCTACATAAAAGGGATAGTGACACCTGCTTTTTGTGGTTTCCAAGTCTTTTATTGTCCTTAGCAATTTGTTGTGATGTAATTTCTTAAATGTATTCGTTTCCCTTTAATTTACAGTTTTATGCTTTATGCAAATAAAGGCAGCGTAGGCATTTTTCTTTATTTGCTATTAATGAATACTAATTCAGTGAAACCTCCCATATACATTCACCTCGATCTTTTGAAATACTGCCTTTATACTCCGATTTTGGAAGACATCCAGGTTCTCTTATACTGGTCTTCTAATTTCAGTGTACACAAAGAATTGAATATACTAGCTCTCACGCTTTTAGCTACCTACTTCTAAAAGTTCTCTCTTCTTTTTTTTTTGTTTCCATCCTAAAATTTTGCTGGGGAAAACAAACAAGCAAACAAACCAAAACCAACAACAACAACAACAAGCCTGTCAAAATAATTTTTAGCCCAGGTCTCCAGGCAGTTCTTATCTATGAAAATCATCATTTTATTCTTGATAAAGAAAAATGAAAAGATCTCATGGCTTTATAAACAGCAAATATTTGAATTACAAGATTAGGTGGGAATACACAGCTTTCCTCAGAACTTTTGCCAGTACCAATGAAAACAGTGACTACTCTGGCTTTCTGAAGTCTGGGAAGTGTCTGACAAGCTTATTTCCATCCTACCACAGTCTCAGTAACTAAGACATTCACTGCAACTGATGCTGGCACAAAATCAGAGAAGGAGCCTGTGAAAAATTTTGCCTGACTGGATGATTTTTTATATATCATATTCTTTTTGTGTGATGTCTTTCTGCATGTCTTTCTGTATGCCTCTTCGTCTTTCTATATATCATATACCATTACACTTTGTCTCTTCATCACAATAATTCACCAGCACACTGAGAGCAATATTTGATTATTTCAGACCTTTGAAATGATAAGTTAGGTAACAAGAAGAACCATGCAATCATAGAATAGTCCAGGTTGAAAGGTGGTTCTCAAGATGATCTGGTCTGAACTTCTGACAGTACAGATTTAGATTACGTTATCTAGAGCTCGGCTAAGCCAAGTCGAAGTAATTCCTGTGAGGGATATTCCACTACTTCTCTGAGCAACCTATTCCAGGGTTTAGTTGTTCTCATGGTGAAGAAAATCTTTCCTGTATCCGGAGGCAATTCCCCCTGAAGCAACTTCTGCCTGTCACCTCTTGTCCCATCGCTGTCCCATCACTCCTTCTCCATCATAGCTACCCTTTCAGGAACTGGAAGACTGCAACTGGAACACTCAGGCCTTCTCCTCTCCAGGCTGAACAAACTTGATCCCTCTGACCTTTCTTTTACGGGAATTCTTCACCCACTGCCTTCCACTAACTTACACGGGAAGCTCACCTACAGTACCATATTGAACAACATTCCTTCTGAATGTATGTATTTGAAAAGTAAAGAATCCCTTCAAAGCCTTCAAAAATAAAATCAGCTTCTCCTAACAGTCTGAGTTCCCTAAAGCAATTTAAAATTATTCATTTACTAGGCCACCTTCCATCAGAAAAAAACTCTAGACTTCAAAGTAAACAGCTTGAAATCTCGTAAAGTGCATGAGTGTGTCAGACATGAGCTCTGTGTTAATACGTATGTGCATGGGAGAGAAGGAAAGAAGAACGAAAGGCCGGATTAGAAGGGAACTGGTTTCTGAACTATTTCTAAGAATTTACAGTCCATGAAGACACCATGTGGTGTGATGCAGAATAACAGGCTTCTAAGCAAAGTACTTTCAAAACTCGAGATATAACTGGCTTCTTTTCGATCATTCGGGCCCAGAATTAAAACTTTCTATATTTGAAGTAAGAGAGAAGCAAACAGACAGTACAGGCAAAGGAGAACAGAGTTATGAGACTGTTAGGATATGGTATTGCAGTACTGCAGTTAAAACGACATTTCCTCACCTTGCTCTTTGCAGGTCTGGAAACACATTTGCAGCCTAACAGTTGCACACTAGTTTAGTTCACTCTTAGATAGGGACTGTCTCAACCACAGCATTTTAGGTTGTATTTCACATTTTAATCCCACTGCACCTTAAAAACAGCTTATATAGTCTACTTGAATCTGATTTTAAGAATAGCTGTTTTACTTAAGTTATGACAAACTGTCTCCTATGAAGCCCAGGGCATGAAGTAGATAACCCTGAACAGAAACAAGCTCTTTATCTTTAACAAAGATTGGCAGAAACTATTTCCTTTGAATCTTTATGTTTTTAAACAAACCAGCAAATAACAGAAATAGATCTCTATGTCTCCACAAAGGTTCTCTTTAATCAACAGCCACAGATTTTATGTTTAAATCACTCTCTAAGAAAGACAGCATTGCAAAACATAATTAAAAATAAAAATGGAGGTATTGTCTGAGATCCAGTTATGTGGCAGTGTAAAATGACATTGTCATTAAATATACCGTAAGACATGCTATTAAATGTGAATGAGCAGGAGGCAACTCTCCATGTTATGTGCAGAAAGGTGCAAAGAATCTCATAGCAACAGCCCCAAAAAGATGGATTCTATGAGACGCAGATGACATCTGGGGGTTCCCACACTGGCCCTTTGCAGCTCTCCCTCCCCTTTTTGTGGGGACAATCTGGATGGCAGCTACATAGGGGCAGGTACTCAGCAGAAAAACAAAAAACAAACAACAAAGAGACAGTCAGAAGAATAATTTTATTTATGGGTCTTCCGAATCTGTATCTCAAGCAAGTGAACCATGTAAAGAACAGAGTACGCAGCCTACAACGTGAAAATACTAAATCACATTGCTGAAAGAATTATTTCTCTTACCTAAAGCAAAAAGCTCAACCTGTAAGTTATCTATATAGTTTTTATAAACCCAAATTGGAAAAACCGCAGGCAAGAAAAATGAAATATTGCAAAATACAGATACAGAAGAGTAAACAGCCACAGAAAGGATAAAAATAAAGCCTGATTTACAAAAGATAAAAAGAGAACCTAATATCTCTTTACCATTTAGGAAAGTGGCAAAATGTTCATCATGTGATAGTCAACACTTACAGAAACCAAGTAGAAGTTTAAAAACCAGTCAAATCAAAACTCCCTGAAGAATTACCATTTTTTTTTGTCTTGATAGGCTTCAACAAAGATAACAAGAAGATGGTAATGAACCAACAAAAAAGAGCTATGAAGACAGGACTAGGATCTGTACAAGATTTAGCTGTAGAACAGACACAGAGGATTTTGCATGTTAAGGTACTGCAGCTAACATTTAGCAAAAAAAAGAAAATGTTCCAGAACTTGTTGCTCACTTAACGAGTTACTCCTGATTAACAGCAAGAAGCAGGTCTAAAATGAAGAAACCAGGATGATGCTTTGTTGCTCTAATAATGCCTGTTATGATTATTACTAAAAAGGCTGCAGGGATTCAGTACTGCTTGTTGTGAACTAGTATGGCTGGTCCTTAAATTGATTTAATTCACTTATAGCTTCGCTTCACAGCTGTAATAATTTCATGCAAGCAATGGCAAGCTCAAAGATTTTGCAGTCACTGTGAGTTCTCTTAAACAGTCAAGCAACACAGTAGTCTAGGATACTTTCAGTAAACCTAGGATATTTTTATCAGCAGTGGCAAATGCCAAAGGGAAGAGGAAAATAATGGGTCTGGCAGCAGTATCAAAATGGTGCAATTTTTGCATGTTCCTCCTAATTACAATCTTATCTCTTAAATTATCAGTATTTGTAACATTTAAAATCCAGTCTAACTAAAATCCTGCTCTCATTTATATTATACCACATAACATCACATCATGCTGTTTGTCTAAAATATCCTGAAAAGATGAACTCAACCATTAATCTGTGCTGATATAGACATTTGTTCAGTTGGTTCACAAGCACAAAAGTTGTGTGTGGCCCAAGAGGTCTCAATTTTTCCAACAGCATTAACTTGGTCTAAAAAACTGTATTATCTCTACCTACATATTTTGCCACAGCATCTGCATTCTAATTGCTGCTTCATAGTTTCTTAAACCTTCTCACTGTATTTAGGAATACAAGAAAAGTGTGCTGAGCACTGTGTCTTTCTCAATGCTCTTCATTGACTTAGTCAGGTTTTTCATGAGACAGATCTGCCCTCCTTGACTTCACTGAGGGGAAATCTGAGCTCATATACCTCCTCCACAGATTGTATGGTGCAGGTCTTCTTCATGTCTCTTCCCTGGAAATGCCTTCTCTCCCATATCCTATCTCTTATCATGTTTGTTCCCCCTTCTGCTGCCTTCAATTATATCCTTTTTGGGATGGGATGGGATGGGATGGGATGGGTTGGGATGGGGAATTTAGTAGTCTCTTTGTTTATTCTAAATACAAAACAAAACAAATAAAATAAACCAAAACAGTTATTCAACCACAGAAAAGAAGCATTATCCCAAGAAGTTGTATTGAGAAAAGTTTCTGGCACTCTCTTATATCCAGCCTTATAAGGAGAACTCATATTTTCTTAGGCAGAACCTCTCTCAAAGACATGTTGGAAAAGGTGAGTCCATAAATCCGTGTCAGGTCTAGATGTGCAAGACTGGTACCTAAAAGTGATCCCAGATTATTTTTATAATGCTTCCATGGATTGTTTAGGCAGTTTAAAGTAATGCATGTACGTTACAAGAAAATCACTCAATGTACATCTGGTAAGTATGTGATGTATAAATTGTACATAAAAGGTACAGAGTTGAGGACCAGAAGCTGGGACTCAAACATTTGCTAGAAAATTTTGCTCACGGGTCATAAAAACAGTAACAAGCTGTTTGAGCTCATAGGATTCAAGCTATCTATGTATGTCTCTGTATTATAACCATGTTTATGTATCTCCATGACAGCTTCTGGACAGTTCTTTTGAAAGATAAAATATAAAATAAAATAAAATAAAATAAAATAAAATAAAATAAAATAAAATAAAATAAAATAAAATAAAATAAAATAAAATAAAATAAAATAAAATAAAATAAAATAATTAAATTTTACTACTTCTTTACAAATATAGCTTACATGAAAAATTACAAGTACCATAAACCAGTGTCCTCACCCTAGTGTTCATGTGCTTATGAAGTGTGTAGAAAATTATTCAGGCAACCCAATGCAGTATCATAAAGTGATGTCATTCTTAAATAACTGAATTAAAGTGGTTATATGCCTTACACACTATGTAAAATAAATACTTGTTGAGTAAGCACAAAGACATTAGGAATGTTTACTTGAAATCAAAACCTAGGCTTTGAACTTCTATTACTTCGGATTACATCAAAGTCAACTCTAAGTTCTGACTAAAAGAAGCAATTGTTTTAATGGTAGAAAGCAGTCACTACAATTTTTGCAATGTTCATAGTAACACTGTGACACTGAGCCCTGCTATAAACAGGAGCTATGTGGCTTGAAATTTTCCACGAGTATCCTAGGAAAGAAAACGCAGGAGTAAACATTGTTAGTCAAGTGAGACCTACACGTCATAAGCAATAGGCAAGAGTCCAGGAAGGCCACAAGGTTAAAATGCTTTGTTTGAGTAATTATAGGATTTGAAGGATTAGGCTGAACCAAAAGATTTAAGGACATGGAAGGATTAAAGGGAGAAATGAATAAATTAAATTGAAGAGAATTAAGGTATAGAAGGCAGCACAAAAAATACATTGTATCCAGTAAATTTTTTGAAACAAGAATTGTTAAATAAAATAGTTGCAATTCAAGGTAACAATTTTGCTGAATAACAATTCAGTAACTGAATCTGCAGAGACAATTTTATTTTTTTTTTAAATATCTGTATGTTTCTGAGCTTAAAGATCTAACAAAACAAACACATATTTGAGGTGAGTTGTCCAGGCCAACTTCTTTCTATCCCAGAATGTAAAGTCATTATGTACTCTGTAGCTGCTATGAAAGTGAAATCCCAGTATACAAACCATAGGTGAGATCACACCCACTACATCCTGTCACTGGAATCTGAAGATTCCTGCCATACACATGGAAAATGAATTTCAGTTCTTTACCTCATGCCACCCTGAGTTACAACATTTTACAAAGCTCGCAAAGCTTGTTTATTTTAAGAGTCTACTGCCCTTGTAAGTATTAATAGTGAGAATTATCTCACTGCATTTGCTCAAAAAAAAAAATCTGTAGGCTCTGTTTCTCAAATATTGTGAGTAAGAAAAATTATTCAAGGGTTATGATGCCTGAGTGATCCATAGCTCATGAGGCAGGAAGTTGTCCTATCCTTTCTTTTCCTCTCCTTTCCTTTCTCCTTTCCTTTCATCTTCCCTTCTTCTCTTCTCTTCTCTTCTCTTCTCTTCTCTTCTCTTCTCTTCTCTTCTCTTCTCTTCTCTTCTCCTCCTCTCCTCTCCTCTCCTCTCCTCTCCTCTCCTCTCCTCTCCTCTCCTCTCCTCTCCTCTCCTCTCCTCTCCTCTCCTCTCCTCTCCTCTCCTCTCCTCTCCTCTCCTCTCCTCTCCTCTCCTCTCCTCTCCTCTCCTCTCCTCTTTTTCTTGCCTTGGCTTTGCCGTTGCCTTTTTTCTCTTTCCCTTTCCCTTTCCCTTTCCCTTTCCCTTTCCCTTTCCCTTTCCCTTTCCCTTTCCCTTTCTCTTTCCCTTTCCCTTTCCTTTTCCCTTTCCCTTTCCCCTTCCCTTCTTTCCCCTTCTTTTCCTTTCTTTTCATTGTTAAAAAGTTCAAGAGACTAAGAAAAAAGATTAAATTATAAGGGGGAGCAGACAGAAGAAAGAATCAGTTACGGAGAAAGATAATAAAATTAAGCAAGAGGAAAGTATTGAGCTTGTAGAAACCCGTCAAAGGATTCAAAACTCAAAACCAAGAAAGAACAAACAAACAAAATGTGTGTTTTCCGAATGTATGGTTGTTACTATTCCGTCTTTTCTGAAGACATACATAACCTCAACTAAAACAGTATTAAGGCGTTTGGCTGAGCCGTACTGCTCGGTCGAACCCAAGCCCATCGGCACACACCAGTCCGGGTTCCGACGCGCGGAGCCGCAGGCGCTGGGCCAGGGCTGCGGGCGGGCCCGGGCCGCTCCAGCCCCTCGGCTGCACTCCGCGCCCCGGGCCGAGGATCAGCGCCGGGAGGGCCGGTGTGCTGGCACCACCTCCCGGCCAGCGGCAGGAAAGCAGGAAAAACTAACCTTTAATTTTCAATTCATTTTTACTGCACCCAGCATGAGCCAGCAGTGTGCCCAGGTGGTCAAAAAGGCCAACAGCTTCCTGGCTTGTATCAGAAATAGTGTGGCCAGCAGGTCTAGGGAAGTGATTGTGCCACTGTACTCTGCACTGGTGAGTCTGCATCTCAAATAGCATGTTCAGTTTTGGGCCTCTCATGACAAGAAAGACACTGAGGTGCTGGAGAGAGTGCAGAGGAGGGCGATGAGGCTGGTGAGAGGTCTGGAGCACAAGTCTGATGAGGAGCAGCTGAGTGAACTGGGGCTGTTTAGCCTGGAGAAAAGGAAGCTGAGAGGAGACCTTATCATTGTCTACAACTACCTGAAAGGAGGTTTTAGCATGGAGGGGATTGGTCTCTTCTCCCAAGTAACAGGTGACAGGACAAGAGGAAATGGCCTGAAGTTGTGCCACAGCAGGTTTAGGTTGGATATTAGGAAAAATTTCTTCACCATAAGGGTTATCAGGCATTGGAACAGGCTGCCCAGGGAAGTGGTGGAGTCACCATTCCTGAAGGTGTTTAAAACATGTGTTGCTTAGGGATATGGTTTAGTAGTTGTGTGAACCAACGCAGGCAAATCACAGGAAGAGACAGAGGCCACAAACGCATTGCAAAGAGCGAGTTTTGTTTTAGTTACCTCTCTACTGGGGGTTCTCCGAAGTAGCACCTAAGCTCCCAGGCAGAGGTAACACAAGCAGGGATGCAGGCACTGCAACAGTTCAGCCCTGTTAAGAAGATCACTGGGCCTGCTGAGTTCACCTGTATTTCAAGGTTTCAGGCAGGCACAGCCTCTCGCTCTTTCTCACAACAAAGCAGGAATCTCAGACATAGTGATAAGGTGCTTAGAGTTTCTCATAGACCTATGTTATCTAACACAGAGGTTCTACTCGTCAAGCTTACAAGGTCAGTAAAACAATTAGTGTGATATATGTGCTTTTTCTACAGACAGGTGCAAGTCACTTGAGCGTATTTACATTTAAGCAACCTCTCCACCATTCTTCCGTTATGTTCCTATACAGTGGTGAACATGGCAGTGTTAGGTTAACAGTCAGGCTCAATAATCTTAAAGCCCTTTTCCTAAATGATTCTATGCTCCTATAATTATTATGCAAAGATGAACACATACTGTACTACTGTCTCATCATATTATTATGGGTCTGAAACTGCCTTTCAGATGTCTGACTTCAAACAACAACAGTGCTAGCCACCCAGAAAATCAGATCCTAAATTCTTCATGCATTTTCTTAGGTCTCTCCAAGGCCTAAGAGTTTAGTTTCTCTCAAAATGATCACACTAAAAGCATTGTTTATCTTCAGGAAAAATAAATAAAGGCCTAACGTGGTTACTATTAGCTTATTATTTCCATATCAAAATGAAGTATTATAGTTATAAATACTAATTTTCAGTATAACCTTTTTTATGTTACAGTAGGTCTTTTCCTTTCTTCAGTGGCTATTTAACTTGGGATTTTTTTGTTCAGATAGCAGATTGCTTAAGAAGACTATGGAAATTCAGACACTAAGCCAATTCACAGATTCTGTAATTACATCTGACTTTATTTCTAAAATAGGAAACAGATGCAGTGCTTGAAAGTGCTGTATTACAAAGAATTCCAATGTGGTGTACTGATTTGTAACTTACTATTCATTAAGTCTGTCTGAGCTAACCTGTCTCTGATTGCAAAAAGACAAAAACTTTATATATCTGAATAGAGCATCTCTTTCAGCTGAACTATGTCCTATTTGAGTATTGCCATCATATCCCAACCAGAAGTATTATTGATGGATACTTGCATTTTGAAGTCAGGTAGGATTCTGGAGGATGTTGATATCTGCTTTTCTGCATCACAGAAAAATCAAGTCACTTTTCTTACAAGTTGCTTTCATTTTCAGGCAAGAGTTATCAGTTGTTTGCTTTTTTTAAAAAAACAGCTTTTCTATAAACTGAATATTCCCAGTGAAACAGCATCTCCTGACTGTCCACACTGACAAATGTTCCTGTGCTCCCTTCAGTGTGCTGAGGCCTGAGCATTAGGTTTCAAGTGGGATTTTCAGTCCTCATGTTTATTTAGAGCTGTTTGTGGTGCATTCTCATAGTGGGTTTATTGGGGTTTTTTAATTGTAAACATGTTCACCGGTAGCAAGCAGGGATGCCCACCGATTTCTCTCATATGGGTCACTGACCAGACACCAGATGGCGGAAATATTCTTTTCCTACTAATCTGGCCAGAGTTGGCAATTCAGAGGCGAAAAGCTTTATCCCATTACCAACTGCCTGAGCCATCCTGTGTCCAACCTGCAGGCTTAAGATTAAACAGTTAATAGTCTTGAGGTGACTACCACCCCCTCAAATATCCCATCTACTACACATCCCAGACATTTACTGGGTAGATCTAAAAGGAGATCTGTAAATGTCAGTACGCTGTATTGAATTTAAATTCTACCTAAGGAGGAATACAAAAGAAGCCAGGCTGGGAAAATAATAGCATCAACAGGGATAGTACTATTTATGCAACAGCTGGAAGAAAAAGTTTTTTGAATATAAAATACCACGAAAAATAGAAAATACAAATAGTTTGTTTGTGAGAAAAGCAACCTAGAAAAAAGGAGGACATCATAACAAGGAAATGCAAACACAAACAAAAGGCAGAAAACATTAAGATGCAACTGCCTTTTGCAGTTTTCTGAAAAAAATTCACTGTAACAGTATAACACCATACTGTCTTAACACCTTAATCAGTTCTAACAGTAGAACTAGATTTTTTCAGCGATCTTATCCATCCTAGCCGTAGAATTTTCTTTGCTTCTGCACAAGTACTTTGCTTTGCTGCACATTCAAGCTTTTTATTTCTATACATTAGACTTCTGTGTTGCATCCAAAATCACTACCACAATTTCCAACATAAATTGCCAGAGGAACTACTGTTAAATTTCTGAAGGTGACTGTGAGAAAGCAAGATGTGCAGTTCCAGCCACATGGATGATAAATGAAGATCAGTACTAACATAACCATCTGGATGGTCAAAGAAGAAATAATACTAACATAGTTAGATAACAGCAAGTAGTCAAAATATGAAGGCCCTCGGCAGATTATACTGAAGTATGTTTTTCATAATTGTAAAGAGCCCAGACTTGTAGGAATGGTATCTCAGACCAGATAACCACCTCCAAGTACATGTGATGTGAGAATGTTGTTAGGCCTGGTCTGTGAATGAGTGGTAGCGTAACTGAAACAGACACAAAATTAGTGTGGTGTGGTTTTAATAACAATTATTGAAAAAACATCTTGTTTAACCTCTTAGTCCAGGCCCACATCTGTAAAACCTATAAATTGTCAATGATTAATAAAGAGGGCCTCAGCCTGGCTCAGCTCTCTGCTCTGCCCAGCTCTGTGCTCCTTCCTGAACACGATCTCTGCCTCTGTGTGCAACTTTGTCTACATCCCTGTGTGCGTCGTTCCTCATCGCCACAGGTGACAACAAACATAAAATTTGGAGTTCAAGACTAATACAAGGGAAACAATTTAAAGTATTCCTGAGCTCCTCTAGATTAATTCAATCACTCACTCAAAGACTTTCACTTTAAAAATGCAATGTGTTTAATATCAATAGAAATTTTGAAACATGAGAACACCAGAGGAAGGAGTTAGTAGGTTGGGTTTTTTATGTAGACATGTTTACATATCTGTATGTTAGATCTGCATATATTTGGACCTACATTCTTTCACTCCTGCAGAAACACATGATTGAGATTACATATCATGATCTTATCAAATCCTATTACATCCTGATTACCTTTCCTAGTTAGACTCTTTTACCCTTCTGGAAGATTCGACTATCCAAACCTGTCAAGCAGTGCACAAAGAACTTATTTACAAGGGAACAATAAAAGTAAGTGGACAAAATCTGCCCTTGAGAGAGGAGAAAGGATAAGCATAGGTCCTTGGTGCTGTCTTCAAAGTCTTAGTGTTCATTCCTTACTTCATGGTTCATAGAGCTTCACTTATGGCAGGTACAGAAAGTTGTACAACATATATAAGTGCTTGGTCAGTTTTATGTATGACTATTAATTCATTTATAACTATGATGTTTCTAAGGACTGAAAATAACCCATTTTCTGTCCATAAAGCCATTCAATCACATCCTGCTATGTGTCATAGTAATACTAGTACAAAGCAGTGTTCTAAGGTAGATACATAAGATGGAGTCTCTCATGAGTAACTATTTTTCTCGAAAATACATGATTAGGCCTTGACAAAAATCTTAAAATACTAACAATTCCTCACATATACATATTAGAACTGCAGCTAAAATTGTTTGAAATTTTAATTTATTGCAAACAATTATTTTAAAAGCATGACATTTTCTTTCTTCAGCTTCAATTATAAGATTAGCTCTTCTGTCAAAATGCCTGTTTATACCAGTGTAGCAAATTTCACTCAAGAGGATTAAAATAAACAATGTTAGAGAAGTAACATTTTCTTAATGCAAACTTCAAACACTTTAGAAGTATCCTACAAATGTGGTATACTGGCACTCCTTTATTAGCGCTATGCAGAAACAGTAACATCAGATCTTTCCTCTACTGGTCAAAGCTACATAAATTACAAGACTGTGAAAAGCAATGTGGAACTGGAAAAGAAAATTTAAAAAAAGAATATTAATTTTCAGTACCTCACAGTTAGTACAAGAAATTCTGCTGGGTTTTTTTCTTAATTTAGAGAAGACATTAGCAAAAAATAAGTAAAAAGAATATAGGCTAAGGAAGGTATTTAGAAAATATATAAGGATGCTTAGCTAAGAAGACTGTTTTTCAAAGCCCAGATAGCAATGTAGAACAGGTGGGGGTATGTATATAAAAAACAGAATCAAAGTAGCATACATAAAAGAAGTGGGAATTATTAATGGAAAATGACTGCAGCTGAGCCCTAGGATGGTTAACCTGTTAATATCAGCAGCTAGATGGTCCATGGTCATTGCTAAATTGCCAGAGTATGGCTTGTGTGCTTCTGAAAATGGAACCAGGCCCTTGACAGAAATTATATCACTATTATATTGCTATTCTGTAAGAATTTGACCCCTATGTGAACATGCAAAACAGCTTCTTTTCAGAAGAGGTATTTAATAACCAGGCCCAGTAACAAAAATATTATTCTGTTTGGCAGCCTTGACTGAACAAACCAGTTACTCTGCCCTTTAAAAGCTAAACATAAGATCCCATCACTTAAGAAGCACTTCTGACATTTCTGCCACTGTCTAGTGTCAGCATCCAAATTAGCCACATTTAGCTGGCAATTTTCTAAAATCCATTTGGCATCTAACCATGTGCTCCTGACAGACTTCACTAGAAAGGTCTGTTTCAGAAAGCCGAAGCATTAAGTGTGCATCATGTGAGAACTGTCCCATTCTCTAAACAAAAATATTATCTGTTTCCTTTGATACAAAATTTTGTCAGCAGGCACAGCTCAAATAAAATAATTTTTTAAAACCCTTATTGACCATATGTACCTGCATATCCATGCTGAAGTGTTCAGATGAGTAAGAGAACCATGTATGTATTAAGCACTATACATACAGGACAGCTTGAACTGAAATTGCAACATCTGCAAAAATGAAGGTGAAAGTGACATTAGGATGATTAAGCAAACAGAAAAGCTACTCTACAAAATGAGACTATGACTGTTAGGCTGGCAAAAGAAAATGGTTGAGAGGATAAAATTATTCTCTTATGGCAAACAGACAGGTGAGAGTTGTTTAAACTATAGGGTTATATTTGCACTAGAAGAATAAACAGAACGTGAATAAATTTAGACTGGAAATCAGAATGGATTCCTAAGCACCAGAGCATTTGGGGTCAAAAGGAGAATGATGATGGTAAAAGACTATCAAATGCACTCTTCGTATAGCAGTTTTGTGTCATAAGCTGTTTTCTTATGAATCACCTTAAAGTCTGGTGATATTGTAAGATGACAGAAGGTCACAAAAAGTGGTAATATAGCCTCTGATTACTTCCAGATAGTCCTAAGTTGTTCAGACACTGAGTAGTTGCTTCAATAACCAAATTACAATTTAAATTGTCATGCCCAGCTAAATTACTGAACAAAGGATGTAATTTGTCAAAGCCTGCCCTCTTGTTCCCCAAAATTTAGAATAAGGTACACTAGGTTAAAAACAATTCAGTCAAGCCAAAACTTACATGCCAGCTTTAGGTATATTCTGAGATGTTATACCAGATCAAAGAGAGAATCTTACTAACACGCAAGCCTCAAGAATACTAAAGCTATCCCTACTCAGCTATATCTGGAGCTAGCATGGATGTCTCAGCCAGTTTGAGCATCACACACCTATAACCACACTTCATCTCTAGTGGCCTGCAGATGTGGTGAGGAGCAAGGGCTGCGAGGTTCCTGACGCAATATAAATATTCAAGGATAATCAGACACCAGCAAGCTTTTACACCAAGTAGCACCAAGCTGGAATGCAACACCGCACTCAACAGCCCCAGCAGCAGGGACAGCTGCAGTTCTGAGCCAGGTGCACCGGGCCTGTGCAACTGGGGACAACCTGGGAAGCACGGAGGCTGAACCCTGCCTGGGCCTGTGAGGGCTCTGCTCCTGGCGGAGAAGCGCTGGAGGACTAGGAGGTTGCCTCGGCAGGAAGCTGGACCCGACCGGCACAGGGGAGGCACGGCCAAGCCAGGCGGCTGGCGGCCACGGGGTGCACTCGGCCCGGCAGCCGGCCGGAGCTGCTTCCAGGCGGGAAGGACGGAAGAAGCGTGAGGGGTGGCGGCTGCAGCAGCGCGGACGGCAGGACGGAGGCAGCTCTGTCGTGACGACCGACCTCACCCACCACGGAGGCAGCCGCCCCGACCTGCTCAACGGGCGGCCCCGCCGCAGCACGCGGGGGGGCGGGGCGGGGCGGGGCGGGGCGGGGCGGGGCGGGGCGGGGCGGGGCGTCCGGCAGCTGCCGCGGTCGCCGCGACAGGCGCGGCCTCGGCCGCTGGGCGGTGCCGGAGGCGCAGCCGCCAGAGGGCGCCGCGTGCCTGCGCCGAACAGCGCGGCGGGTGGGGCGTGGCGCGGCGCGGCCCAGCATGCAGCGCGGCGGCGTTTGAATGGCGCAGGCTCCGGGCGCTGGGCCCCGGCGGTAGCTTCGCGTGGCTCCTCCTCTCCCCTCGGCCTGGCCCGTCCCGGTACCATGAGCTGCAGGTGAGCGAGGGGCAGGTGAAGGCTCCATGGGCCGCGGCCGAGAAGCCGGCGCTCTGGGCCGGCAGCGGATGGGGTCCCTACTGGCTGGGGGGCAGGGCGCGTCTTCAGCCGCTGGGAAACCAGGGGCGGGAGGGATCTTTGGCGAGGCCTTCCAGCTGCTCGCCGACTCTGGTGGAGCGGAATGGGGCGGGCGGCGCCGTCCGGGCCCCGCTGTGCCTAGTCCGGGCCAGGTGCGGCTCCGGGGCGCCCCGCCCAGCGCGTGGGCCGGGGATTGGGGACTGCGGGCCGGCTACCGCCGCCGGTGGGCGAGCGGGACTGCCTACCTCCTGCTCCCCGCGCCGTGGGACCCGCGGCGGCCACCGCCAAGTGTCCCCGCCCGGCAGCCCTGCCTGCACCGCCTAGCACCGCGGGGACCTCGGCTGTGCCGGTGCGGGGACACCACGGCCACTGTCAGGCTGCGGCACAGCCGTATTCGGTACCTGCAGTCTGCCACAACTCGAAGCAATGGTGTACGATGGTAGATAAAAGCAAAGAGAGTGGGAAAGGTTTTGGTGCTACCTAAAAGAAGAATAACAAGCTGGGTGTGAGGCCTGCTGATGGATTTTATTCCCTGGGTGTGACAGATTCCAGTGGAGAAAAAAAAAAGGGGGGGGGGTGGGGGGGGGGCGAAGAGTCTTCTGGTGCTTGAAAATCAGACCCTGTATTAATTACTTTGTTAAAAAGCCGTCAGATTATTATTTTTTTTTCCACTTCTGCTGAAGTAGTTTGGCATGTTGTTGAATGCAGGTCTAAAATAAAGAAATTTTGGTTAGTGAGATCTGCTAAGGAGAGAGATTGGGGGTAGTTTTTTTAAACTTTTTGCTGCTCTTTTTGTAACATGCTGTGCTTTAATGGAAGGTTAAGTCAGTTTGGTTTAAAACAATTTTTTTCTGTTTCTTCTTGGAGCATGAACTTTGCTTTTCCCACTCCCATTTTTTTTTGTTCTTTGTGTTCTCTGACTGTAATCAGGAAAGGAAAAGGAGGACAGCTACCCACGTTTAGTTGAATTAAAGCATAACAGAAGGCAGGTTGGTGCTTCTGTTGGCCTTGTTTGGTGTTTTGTTTTTTGTGTTTTATAGTTCTAACAGTTTTGTATTCAGAGCAAGAAGGCTTTTCAAATACTCTCAACAGATCAGATTCAATAATATAAGTGTATCTAAGGCTAACATAAATGAAGTCATGTGATATCAAGCTATGTGAAATGTAGTCGAAGTCTATGTTCATCCACATGGGGATGAGGTGGGTAACCCATCCTCTAATAAGCTTGGAGTTGGAGGTGTTTTCTAATATGTCTTTCTCTGGGTTTGAATTTAAAATTCTTGTTGCATGTTTTTGAAGCTCTTCGGGTTGAGCAAAGAATAGGAAAAAATTACTGTATTTAATTTTATAAGTCATTTCTTAAAGCTTGTTTGAAACATTAATGTGGGAGTTTCAGCGTATTAGAGCTTTATTTCCTATATAACAACTCCCAGATAATTTTAATAATATAACTTTTCAAACCTTATTATTCCTGTAGTGTTCATGAGTGAAAATGAACAGGTAAAAGCATTTTTTCATGAGTAAAGTTTGACTTCAGAAGGAACTAAAACACTGTCATAACTGCTTTATGATGGATTAACATATCTGTAAATGATATCTCCAGAAGCAGAAAATGGGTACTTGTTTGTTTGACTTTTCTCTAGAAAATGGTGGGTTTTTTTTCAGGATGTGAATAAGGTTCAGCTACTGGACTCTTAGGCTGGCTTTGCAAGGGGAGCTGATTCACACCTGAATTCATCCTCAGTAAACTTAACTGACCTCTGATTTGTGGTCATTCTCAGAGGTTCATTATGACAAATGGTGCCAGTGGATCACTGACAAATTCCATATGTAAGAGTAATAGGAAAATGAGTTTAAATTGTAGGAATAAGCTAATTTTACTAGTTACTCAAATACTGTTTGGCTTTACTGCAAAATTAATGTAATTCCTGTGACTTTTGTCCACACATGAAATTTTAAACTGAAAAAAAAATGGCCTGACAAATATAGCAGATTAAAAAATTGTCTTGCTGACATGTAAAACATACTTTTTTGTAGTGTTGCAGAAAAATTTTGCATTAACATACTCCCTAAAAATCTTGAACTTCACTTTTATTTAAAGATAATTTAGTATTTAACACCTGATGAGCTGTCAGGGTATAAATTACTAAAAAATGAGTTTTTAAAAAACAACAACAAAAAAACCTGTTTCGTATTCAAAGGATGTGGAAGCCACCTAGAACTGAAAGACAGATGGATGCTGTAACATTTATCAGAGTTAAAAGGAGGAGATGCCAAGCTTACAGAATTGCTGCTACATCCTAAAATAGTGCCAATTTATTTTTGTGGATAAATTACCCTTTTGGAAGTAAATTTGCAATAACCATTCTTGGAAGTTTCTCATTAGAATTTTAAATCTCTTAATAATTGGTGAAATTAGTTGACCATGACTGGTTCCGTGATGTATACCTATTTTGATTGCTTTCAGAGCATGGACTCCCCTCCTTGAGAAGTAACAATTAACTCTTTCATCTGAGTATAATATTGTCATCCTTGAACTTGCACTTGATTTAATATGGAGTGGGAGGAGATCACAAGAACATGTGTGATGGCTAGTGTGTGTGGAATGGAACAGGAAAAAATAGGTGTTAAGAATTTGGGTAAAGAGTGGGACAAGAAGCATGTTTTAAAGGGTGATGATTTAAGAAATCTAGCTATTTTACATTTGCTTGGCTCTCATGCAAAGTACTCAAGTCTGTGTTCTGTAAGAAATTAATGTTATGTTAATACATGTGTAGATTACATAACATGCAAGGAAAAATTTATCCCTCTATGGAGGCCATGCCCAGAACACAGGAGGATGGGAGGGAGTGGCAGAGTTTGTTAATACTTGCCTTGGATTGATATGCACTTGAAAGCCTTTTAGTACTGACTTTCTTTGCTTGATTGTGATCTGACTCGAAGAGTTGTGTTGCATCCGCATCCGGCAGAGATCAGAGTTAGAAAACAGCAGTAGAGCCATCAGGAAGACTTTGCGCACTTACTGTGTGTTGACTCTGGAGACAAATGAGCTGACTTACCAGGATGCATGGCTGCTGTTACTCTAGTCATGTTCTCTGAAAATTCAGGAGAGTAAAAAGGGAGGAAGGAGGGCTGGAAGGTTGGTGTCTGCAGTGAGAAATCACCAATGCGACAGGGAAATTGGTGGAATGTGAACCCGTCATCTTAATGAAATTGTGCATTTCTGTTCAGATTTGCAGTCTGCTTTGTTACAGTTGTAAAACAGTTCAGTCTCGTATGATGAAGAATTAGGGCAAAGTTGAAGAAACTTGCATTCTATCCTTAGTTTATTTTTTAAATGTTGTCAAGCAAAGGAGCTCCGTTAATGAAGTGGTGTAACATATTGTTCTGAACAAGTACAACTAGCTGCACTCATCACAAGGAACAGTCAAAAATTCAGAAAGTTGAGGTATAACATTTTTGATCTCATACAAATTAATATCTAATGCCAGTTTAAAAATTCTCCATATGTATCTCAAAATAAATGAGTGGTAGCTTCTAATTAGCTATTTGTAGATGCTGTTTGATAGCAGATAGGAAATGAAAGTTGTAAAGAGCCCTGTGAAGTTCCTCTAGTATTTGTATTTTTAATTGCTGGCCAGCTAGTGTTTCATCATGAGTTACTAAGCCTTAGAAATCAGGTTTCTTGAGATATGGACTAAGTTTAATGTAGCAGTATTAGGCTTGGATGTGCCAGATTCTTCTGTTTGTGTTCTGCTCTGTGTCTATAATGCCTGAGTTGCATTTCTGTACTTAATCACTTCCAATGTATTTTGTTTTTATGAATTTGCACAGTCAGCCCTGGAACCAGTGTCAACGATGTCCTGTGGCAAGTTCAGCTTGATTATAATTTGCACAAAGGGCCACCCCCTTTTGTTAGTTTTGAGTCTGCATTCAGCAAGTGTTTTTTGCCACTTCATTCTAACATTGAGCAAGACAGTGGACAATCTCTGTGCAACTTCTCCAGACCGTTCATTTTGTAGGCCTTTGTCTTATTTCCCTTCTCTGCTATAGGTACCCTCTTTTCCACACCTAAAAGCCTAATCTATTCAGTTCATTTTATGGAGAGTATTCCATGGTGGGGGTTTTTTGTTTGGTTGGGGTTTTTAACTCTCCTTTGTCTGAGCTCTTTTTTACTTTAATGACACCTTTTGAGTTTTTTGGTTTGAGGGGTTTGTTGTTGGTTGGTTGGTTTGGGTTTTTGTTTGTTTGTTTTGTTTTTTGAAGGGAAGAATACTAGACCTGCATTCAGTATTTAAAAGACAGGCACAAATTAGTTTTATATACTGTTACAACTGTGTTCTGTTTATTTTTCTAACTATTTGTTGTTCCATTTGGGAGCACTGAGCAATCCAAATGATCTACAGTAAATTGTCATATATGCACATCTTGTGGATGGCAATTATTAGATCTGAGCCTGTGATTTTATATGGGAACTTAACATTTCCTCACGCCTGCACGCACGTGGGCTTTGCATTACTCTATAACCGTTGCTTCTGCGTTTTGTACATCACAGTACTCCTCTAATTCTTTAGTGAGCCCTCATCTTAAGTGTCTGGTATAACTTTGTATTGTCGACAATCTTCGCCACTTAACTACTCGTTTCCTTTGTGAAGATATAAAACAGCATAAAACAATGTCGATTTTCTGTGTGATTCCTGTGGTGGTGGTCTTCAATATGAGAATTGCTTAGACAGTTTATCACTGTTAATTAGCTGTTTCTCCATGCAAAAACTTTCCCGCATATCACTTGGTTGCTTAGTTTCCTCAATAGATTTAAGAGAATAACTTCTGACAGTGCTTCGAAATCTCAGACTCTACTTCATGCTCTCAAATAATTCTAGTACTTTTGCAGGGCAGGACTTGCCTTCACAACAGCCAGGTCAAATATTTCCCAATATCTTGATTGTGTCCACTAGTTCTATTCTTGATTACATTGTCTACTAATTTGCACACCAGAGATGTCAGTCTGGATCTTCCTTGAGGCCATCTTTAAATACCGCTTGCATTTTCCACATGTGATTTCTTTAGGTGCTTTCTCAGCTGTAAGGGAGAGGTTCTGCACCTTGCTTGGTTAACAACATGGCTATCTCCTTACTGCTTATATATTCACTTCTGATTCTGCATAATCAGAGACCCTCATAAAATAGGTTTAACTATGGAAACCTCTCAACTGTAGGACAGTGAACACAGATGTAGGGATTTTACTTTACTTCATTGGATGTTCCTTTATATCTGATCATCTGTTGGCCTTTTGGATTTCTGTACCAAGTCTTTAAAGAAAGAATTTATAGTGTTGTTGTCTTTTCCTGTTTCATCTGGGAGGCTGTTCTTCTGTCTTACATCAAACTTGTCCAAGAGGAAGATTAAGGTAATTACATACTTTTACATGTTCAATTTCTTGTAGAAAACTTCTTTCCCATCCAGGATAATCTCTCCCCAGTTAAGTATTTTTCAGATGTTATCTTAGGCTCTTTAGAGCCTGATATTAAACACTGACCTTTCTTTTTTCTGGTATTTTACACTTCTGTTAAGTAAAAGGCATTCTAATTTAACAGTGTTATCTTATATGTTGGAGATCAGATTCTTGCTTACTGCTTAACATGAAAGAGGAGGGTAGTTTGAGATAATTTATTAAGGAGAAGTCACTCTTCTGCATGAAGACTTGTAAGCTGTCATTGTGTCATGAGTAGTTGCAGAAATGATGCTTCAGGAACAGAGATTATGGATTTTTTAATTTTTTTTTTTTTTTTTTTTTTTTTAGCATCTGATGGGATGATTCTGTGGGGTTTAGCTCTGGTGGTTGCAGGTCAGCCTCCCTATTCTTCTGGAATTTATTGCTTTCCCCTCAGCAACATTCTTAGACAGGGGATACAAAAAGATATCGAGGTATTTCCAGAATGCTTTCTGCATTCATCATTAGCCTGAATATAAAGCTGGATTTGTTTGGATTGTAGAGTTGTTGGGTTGGGCTTTTATTCAAAAGCTCAGTTGTTTGTGTGGTGCTCCAAGTTTAAAATTTAGCATACAGCCCATTTTGAGTCCAAACAGTGGTTTCAACCACTCTGATAAGCAGAGGAGAAGTTGTTTGTTGTTCTTGCGGTTTCTTCTAAACTTCAGTTGAAAAAATCCTTTTTTCTATTTATTTGTAAGCCTTGGTGGCTGGAAGCTTTGGAAGCATGGAGAGTTCACAAGGTGACAACTATTCTGTCACCATCCTATATTATAGAGGGAAAGAGTCAAGTTAATGAACTTGTCTTAAGCCAACCTTGCATCTGGAAAAGTATGGACCACCAGCTATTACAGGTCTGACACTAAATAATGCTGCCATTTGCAATGCTTACTGAAATCACTGGTCTGAGGGCTCCATGTTCCCCTCCTAGAGGGTAAGTTGGTAAATATTTCTTTTTTGAGAGAGATTCTTTAGTGCTGATCTAGTTATAAGGAATATTGAAGCACTAGAAGATTTTTTTTTTTCTTCCACTTATCCTACAATATGGAATTTAATATTCATTATATGGAGAATAGACCTTCTGCTTTGTTTTGAGCCTGTCACCTGTTTGTTTTATTTGATGGCCTTTAGCCACTACAGTGAAAGATCTTCTGTGGCTAATAAGCTGTTTCCCATCTGGCTTTTTCAGTGCTAAGTGTCTTAGTGTTTTAAATACTGAAGTTCTTAATGTGGGATAAATCTGCTACATAGAGGAAAAGGGATAGGACTGTTCATACTAAAGGTGGAGGGGAGAAATCTTAAAAGTAAGATGGGGTGTTTTGCTAAAACTTTTTAAGAATAGTGTTGCATGGTGATGTAGTTTGTGAATCCAGTCTCAAGCAATGGATTTTCTGAGTTGCACAAAATGCAAAACTGTATGTACAACTGTCTCAATCTTGGTTTTGATTCTTGTAGAAATATTTGCATACTTCAAGACAAAGTACTTCAGACACTTTTATACTGGTTAACTGTGGAATAAAGTTTTGTGGGTTTGTTTTGTTTTTTGGTTTTTTTTTTTAAGTAATGGGAAAATAGCCAAAGTTATATGCTGAGAAAAGTGAATGGCGGGTGGATCTGCCAATAAGGGGAGATCTTTCATTTCCATTTTTTTACCTTTGGTGTTTTGATGAAGTTTCTCTTCCTGACAAGGAGGGATTATGTTTTCTTAGATGCCTTTCCTCACTTAGAAACAGTTGTGGGACCAATTATTTTTTTCTATGTGGCTGATGAGATTCATAGTGTGAAATGCAGAGGAAGGAGTCTCAAATTGCCTTACTCTTGTCTGTATGGCGCCCCTTAGTGCAGGTGTACTAAGATGGTCTGAAAACAAGATCTCTGCTTCTCTTTTTGGGGGAGGGGTAGGGGTGGGATGCAGGTGACTTGGTTTTGCTCCCCTTGTCTTTTTTTGTAGAAAACTAAAAGGAAATTTTGAAGTGCTCATCAGCATTTTACTAATGATAAGGCCTCCAGCTGACATTTGCTAAAGGATGTTGTCTTGGATTATATATATGATAGAACATCTTGTGACTAGTTCAGCTGTGTTAACTGGGTTTGCCAGCTGCATTTGAAGAAAATTGAATATTTTAGAAAATATAACTAAATATCTTTCTCTTGAAAACAGGAATTTGAGAGATTATGGCATCTGAAGCCCACAATGTTAGAAAACAGAAAGTGTTGCATATTGAAGGTTGTCTCATTGATCTCCCAAGAAAAAGAATCTCTTCTGCTACTAAGAAGATCATGAAGGAGGTAAGTTGTTTGTTTTTATTTTTTATGTTTTCTGAAACTGAAGTAAACATTCAAGCAAGTTCATAGTCCTGAGCAGTCCAGAACCATTAATAGAAGCACAGCACTATTAGGCATTTCATTTTTAGATGTACAATAAAACTTCAACTTGAACAGCGATTATATTATGAAAACTATGCATTGTAATGGGCACAGGCAGTGACTGCACGTATACGTGCATTGTATTGTCCACATGACCAGTAGTTACTGGTATCGTTTTACTCACACCTACTTACTGGCAGCCTAGCCAAGAACTGTGCCAGTAGAGGAATTCTATCATCAAAAAGTTAGCTTTATTGCTCAGAGAACTACATGGCACAATTGAGAGGTAGGGTAGGGGAAATCCTTGCATTGAAATGAACCTGTCATCTTGTTATCATTCAGCTTGTTTAGTAACATGTACTGTCACTGGATTCTTGCTAGTCAGAAATATCTTCTCATAACCTCTGCCTGTGTTAGTGGCTGAACAGTAATGCCGGCAGTGGAGTACAGTACTAGGGAGGTAAACTTAGTGTAAGATTAATTCAGACGGTAGTGAAGATTCCAATATCTATGTCTATTTATTTATACTATGTATTAAACCACATGTTTTTATTACTCATGTTACCAAAAAAAAAAAAATCATAGCTTTGTTTAGTTGATGTGCACAATATAGATGTTAACAGTAGTACAACTTTTCAAGTTGAAATGCCCGCAGCATACGAACATAGTACCTGTTCATGTGAAAAAACCATATCTCTAACTTGAGCATGTTAGTGACTTTTTAAATTATTTTTAATTCTTTGTTTACTAATGGGAAGAATAGACCAGAATGTCACATTTAAATGCATCTTCATTACATAAAGCTTTAAAACATTGAAGATTATTGTATTTTTTAAAGTCTTTAGAAATTTATTTTCAAATTGCATTGCTTAATTTTCAAAGGTTTTGCTAATCTGTGTGTCACAACCTTGAGTGGATTTTGTGATTCCTCTGGCATGTCACTTCTCTATGTAGCCTAATTGGTGTCAGCGTGCTAATCTGTTTCATGTGAATGAATTCAGGATAATCAAGCTGCTATTGTCTACAGCAGCCTGGATAGTTTTTTGTGTGTGTGGTGGGGTTTTTTTCTGTTGTTGTGCTTTGTGGAGATGTTCTGCTGTCATCCTTCCCAGTACTAGCATCTGCTGTATTATGGGCTTTTACATGTATGTATGAGACAAGTAATGCAATTTTGTCATCAGATTACAGTAGGTTTTTTCTATTAGTCACAGGTTTTTAGTTTGCTAGTAACTTAAGAATCTGCCTCTGATGTCACAATCATGTCTCTTGCCAAAGATACACTGAGCTTATAGCTGACTGTGGTGCTTCAAGGACAGCTGTGGCAGAGCTAGTCCATCTATAGGTCATCGTGACATACTCAAAGATTATAGGAAGGTTAACGTAGTTGTGCTTCAGTTGCAGAATAGGAAGAGTGGGTGGGATGAAGGGAATTTGTCGTAAACTTAGGGATAGTAAAGGGGGACTTAGTTTTGAATAAACTGTGGGAGTGTTTGAGCCTTTTTAGTAATTTTTCTCTATTCCGTTTGTCCTAGGGTAAGAAATCTCCAAAACAGCTGGCTTCGTACACAAACAGGTAGGAGAGCTGTGCTGGTCTGAGTTTCGAGTGAAAGGGAGGCGGAGGAGTGAGCAGTTTAAATCTGTTACAACATGCATGCAGGCACAAATGGAAGATGGGTCTTAATTTTACTGACAACACTTGGTTCTTTTGTCCATTTCCATAATAATGAGTCTCTGCATTAATAAAAGCAGGAGAAAAATATCAGTGGTAGGTCTTAGTTCTGATAACCCAAATGTCATGAAGGTGTATCTTGAGGATAAAATAATTTTAAGTAACCTGAATGTCGACTACTGAATTCATAACTATATATTTTAACTTAATAACAGAAAGGATTGCTTAGGTTTAGAGCAACCTTCACTAAAATACCACTCTATTTTTGCAGAGTAACAGTTGGAAAAACGGTGACCAGTCCCCTCTCTCTTTTCAAAGTAGTATACTGTAAAAGAAAAGTTCGTTGTTATACTCCAAAGCCTTGTTACAGAAAGAAACAGTTCCCTAAATCTAGGGACTGTGACATGGCAAATAAAGAAAATGAACTGGCTTGTGCAGGGAATCTGCCAGCAAAACTGCATGACAGTCGTACACACCTGCTGAATTCTAGTGATTCTAGCTCATCTCAAACAGAAGGCTCCTCATCCAAATACAGTGGATTTTTTTCAGAGGTAAGTAGAGTTTAAAGAAACTTTATTTTAAAATAAAAGTATTCCTGGTAGTTTCTTTGTGTGGTTAGCTATGAAAGTTTTCAAATAAATTAATTTTCTTAACATAGAGATTGGTTCAGGTCCTGTGATAGTCTTTATCTGTCACTTTGCAGTGATACAGTTGCCAACAGTATTAGTCCTGCCAGCTTTCCCTGTGTTTGTCAGCACAGTAGTTCAGATCTGCCAAGTTAATCTGGGTTAAAATTGTACCAGCACCAAGGGAAAACATTGTTTTGATCTGGCTAGGTTCTTGATCTGGCATGATGTGTGGCCACATGTGTGTTTATGGAAGTGTGACGGTGTTAGTGTATAGATGGGAATAAGCTGGTGAGATGGGATGGGACCATTTTCAATAGCAATATTAGTTTAGTGTGTATGAAACTAACTTGAAAATTTGTACGAGACTGTATTTTTTCAAGATTGCTTGATGAAACACGACAAATGCTTGCAGGGCTTCTGAAACTGGCTAAAAGGTCAGATGTTTAAATGAAACGAGTTTTGTGACAGAGAAGGCCATTTAAGTCCTTTACTGTTGAAGCTTCCATTTCTGTTACCATAGATGTTTGTTATCCAGTGAGGCTTGCAGATGTTTAAAGTGAAGCTTTGCAAGGAAGATAAGGTCAAAGACTATCGCATTGGTGTCTTTTCATGGTACTGTAAGTGTGCGCTAGTGTGAAGAGAGAACCCTGAGAGTCCAGTGGGCTTGGAGGTACAGACTGTGGCACTCTTGTGCTCCACTGACTTTGGTTTCAAGGAAGGAGCAGCAGGATAGTTAGAACTAAGAGGTTCCAGACAGAAGGGTAAAGAAATGAAGACCGGGAAAGGTTAATCCTCTGAGTAACTAAAGACCAGATCACTGGCCAAGATGAATGTTTAACTGGTTGGAGAGATGTGGGTGGCTCTCTGCAATGTTAATTCCAATCCAAGATTTTAATAAAATTTTAAATTTCATTCAGAGAATAAAGTTTTTCAGAAATCAACATTTTTGTCAAAGTTCAGAATAATGTATGTAATTACTGTGTCTAATTGTTAAAGTTCTCAAAATTTATACGCATCGAAGTAAAACGTTCTCAGAGTTGGTGAAAATGATAGATTGATGTTTATGAATACTCAGTTTTATTATTAGAACCTCTCTTTAGGTGTCTACAGACGTTATTCTTGCAGCTTTTGGGTATTCTTAATTTATTTGTGTCTCCTGCTAAGGGAAATTTATAGTTTTTAAGGCCATTTTTGGCTAAATTTTTAAAACAAACTCATCAGTACACAGGTAGGAAAGTATATTTTCATGTACTAAATCACTATATTAGAGCAGCTTATTATGTTGTTGGTGGCTACTTAACTTGTGGTAAACTTCTTTTATATTTTAAAAAATATGCAGGTTTCTCAGGACCATGAAACTATGGCTCAAGTTCTCTTCAGCAGGAACCTGAGGCTGAATGTAGCTTTAACCTTTTGGAGAAGGAGAAGTATAAGTGAACTGGTAGCCTACTTAGTGAGGTAAATTAAGTGTCTCTTCTTTTATATTCTTAAGATGGTAGCAATCCCAAATATACTGCAGTATTTTTAGAGGTTACTTAAATGTTTGTTATACTTATGCTTCCACTATGATTTAAAGATTATACTTCAGCCTATACTCTACTAGTAACATTTCTGATTTCATTCTTAATGTTTCCAGGATACAGGATCTTGGAGTAGTAGTAGACTGCCTTCCTGTGCTTACAAACAGGTACAGACAAAAAGTGGGGGATGAGAATCTGCTATAACCATGTTGAAGTTCAAGCACTTCTGAAACATCTTGTTTTTTAAGTTTACAGGAAGAAAAACCGTATATTTCAGTTGGCTGCTGCGTAGATCTTTTGCCTTTAGTGAAATCACTACTTAAAAGCAAATATGAAGAGTAAGTATAAATTTTAGATATTTTCAAAACACACACTTACTGGCTATACAGTGTGCTAGAAATGCATGCTGTTTAGTCATCTGACTCTTGTTTCCTTTGCCCCTTCTCCCAACCCTTTGTTTCTCATGGAACACCCACCTGAAGGGAGGCTTTCCTTTAAGCCTTTCTCCTTTAACGAAACAGTGGTGCAAAAAACTTCTGCAAGGTTAAGGACTGGAGCGGACCAGCTTTGCCTTTATGCAGATTTATTTATCCTAAACAGTAAAACAGAACAGCACTGCAGTTTTAGTATGCTTTATGACGTGAAGTCAAGGCAAAATTTTCAGGCAAAATAGCTGAAAAATCTCTACTTTTTCAGCAAAAGCTTCAGTTTACCACTTTGAAATTGAAAACACAGTCAAGTATTTAAACTTGCCAGTTTGTCAAGATTTTCTTCTTCCCGAATAGAAAATGTGTTGCTTTCTGAGTTGCTTACCAATTTGTCTTGACACCTTAGCTGACCTGTAGATACTGGAGAGGTGGGGAAAAAGCATAATGTGTCAAATATATTGTTGCAGATATGTGATAGTTGGTTTAAACTGGCTTCAGGCTGTCATTAAAAGATGGTGGTCAGAACTATCTGCACATACAGAAAAGGCAGAAGATGGGTGAGTATAGTATTGGGAAATACTTAAATGTGTTTCTCGAGCTTATTCTATCTCAAAACCTGTTTTAACTTTGATCAGTAGGGGCACACTTTATTTACAAGTGAAAAAATATAATTTTAAGTACTTTTAAACTGTCACTTTAAAATAAGTTCTTAAGACACAGGTGGTGTTTTGAAACTTACCTTAAGGATAGTCATGTGTTTGGGTTTTGGTTTGGGGGGGTTGTTGTTTTTGGTTTGGTTTTGTTTGGTTTTTTTTGGTTTTTATTTTACTAGAATTCTAATACATGTAGAACATAGTCATATCAATGGTTATATAAATGCTGTAGAAGTTGGATCAAAATTTTTCTGACGTTGTAGCAATATCATATAGAGTAAGTCTATATGCATTATTTATCATCTGTTTCAGTCAAAGTCTACTGAAATGTAGTATGTGCATTATAAAGTGTTGTCAATTCTTTTTCAGAAACATTCATATTTTAAAACAACAGTTAAGTGGATTATGGGATCAGGAGAATCATCTTACCCTGGTTCCAGGATATACTGGTAATATAGCTAAGGTAATCCAGTTCCAGGTGTGTTTAGTAATGAACATAACTGTATCACTTACAGTATTCCTCTCATTTGATGTTATTTTTGCTAAACTGTTGACAGATAAACGACTGTATTTACTTCTAATGCTCAAATATATTTCACGATTTTGGCAGACGTATGGATTGTATTCGCTATGCTAATAGTAGTGTGGCTTACGATGCTAACAACTACTTTTTTTTATCCTATTTTCTTTCTTTACAGAGAAAGCATCTCCTTAATAATAAAACAGCTAATAGTGAGAAGCCTTAAAATTGATGTAAAAAAGGGCCCAGAAGAGTAGGTAGACTCTGAAAGAGCAGAACAGGGTCTCCATCTGAAGTGAATTCCCATTTGCCTTTCTCAGTACATTGTGGTATTGGTAATATGAGGGTGTCTGGTAAAAGCACAATTTGCTGCCCATGATGCTCATCTCTATAAACATGGCTTTCTGAGGTTGGGCACCAAGAGTTGTACTTTCTAAGAAACCTCTCCACATGGTGGGACCTGATGAAGGTAGTCACTTAGAAAGAACTTAAAACAGACACTTGGTTATGTGCAGGATTTGAGTGAACTTGAAAAGAACTTTGAGATTGCATGATTTATTTATATCTGAAAGAGTTTTCTGGAATCTATAATTCTATGGATACAGAATTTGTCACTTTGAGGTATCAAATAAGTTATTAATACTGTTCTTCTCAGACTGCTGCACACCTCTGGCTTCGATTTTGACATATCTACAAGGATAATTACAAACTTCTTGTGAAGTTTCAATCAGCAGGGGTGCAGAAGAACTCAGTTCTAATGCTGAAATAGTAGAGCAATGGGAGCTTGTAATATAGACTGCCTATTTCTTCTTGTAGATAAACATAGCAATTCTAGCCAGTGTCAGTTTGTTTCTCTAGAATCCAGGTTCACTTTCTGTCCATTTGCCTCCTTCATGTATATCAGGATAGATTGTGACCAAGGCCACTGGAACGAATCAGGAGCAAAAGAAGTGGTACACGAATGTTGGAGGGATGGGGTGAAGGACAATCACTCTTAATAAACATCCTTCAAATACATGGTCTCATGATGAGGGTTTTCTTTCCTGTGCATGCAGTGAACAGGAAAAATGGACTAAACTGATGTCTTTGGAAACTAATGCCACTATTCTTGCAGGCTTTTTAGTACATAAAGAAGTGGCTTTGAAAGCATTAATTAAAAGTAATCTTGAAGATAACTTTTTCTGTTATTTGGCCTAAACTGAATTATTCTTGTCTTATGGTCCTGGTTGGTTACCCTGCCTCAGACACACCACCGAGGCTACAGCCATAAGTAATGTGACAAACAATTTCTCTTTTTTTTTTTCCTTCTAGGATGTAAATGCTTATTTATTACAGCTACGCTGACATGATTGGAAAACTGTGTGCGCTTATGTGGTGAAAAGATCCCCTGAAGTACCCCTGACATATGTACTGTTTCTGAAAGCCTTTTGAGAAATACTGGCAGAAGAGAACTGAACTGTCAAGCTGTTTAATGAAACCACTAACAAAATCCTAACAATCTACTTCACATTGAAGTGGAAAAATGTCTAGTAGGAGCAACTTTTACTTCAGTGAGGTGAAAGTGCACTATGAAAACTGTATGCCTTTGCTGCATTTGGGATTCACTCAGTTACTAGGTATTCAGTTAAATGCTACTGTATTTTACTACAACATTGCATAAAGGAAGATGAATTATATTATCATGAAGACAAGACAGCAGAACCAGTTATAAGGAACCAACAAAAGCAGTCAGCATTAAGAGCTTTTAAATGTTTCTTTCACAAAAGAACTCCAAAATGCACACCTATCTTCCAATTACATTTAAAAAAACAACTTTGGAATATTCAGTTACTTCTATGTTTTAATCAAATTGCTAAAGACAATTTTTATTTGCACTATTGAGAAACTATACAGCAAAGATGCCTTAAATATTAGTGTTTCTAAAATCCAGTGTGTTAAAATGCAAATAGCTATTATGTTCAGATTGTGATGAAAAACTGCAAAAATCAGGGTTTCACATTGTGTAGTTAATGAAACATTGCACATATTCAAAAAATCATGTATGAAAAATATAATACCTGAAGTTAAGCTTGGATAAACAGTTGTTACAAATGTCAGCAGAATGGTGAATTCATGTCTAATGAATGTTTTTATATTGTACGTGGATTTCTAACACAGTAATCTTGTTCTGTATCATTTAAACTACATGCAAATAAGTAAATATATTGTATCTACTGTTTTTTCAAGTTCATAAAAACAATTTCTGGAATAATCTCTTCCACAGTACTTTTTATTATAGATATTTATTGTTTGAAATGTTTACAGCCAGTTGAGGCCATGTTATTCAAATCACATCCTTTTTATACTACCTCCTTTAAACTGATAAAGAGCTTTTGCAAAATTAATAAAGTTCTAGCCTGATCAACGATGGCAAATTCATACCAATAATAGCATTGAAAATACAGCTATAAACTCTTCTGCTATCCTGTACTATTTTAATTTAAAAGCCATAGCTTGGTAGCTCTGAGGGAGTTTTGATTTTAGGCTTGCTATTGCCTTTTTTTAATTTTGTGGTTAGTAAGCATGCTTTTCCAATTAAAACTTGTGAAGTGCCAGCTGTTCACTTAAAACACAACTACACATGCACAGCATGTATCACCAAATAGTCTACTTTCTTCTTAAAAAACTAAGTACTTACAAGGGTTGGTTTTGCACCTAGCAGTAAGCGTATGCACTTTTATTGGCATGCAGGAGAAAAGTCTTTTGATAGCCCCAAGAAGTTTTTGCTTTACAGATTAAATAAATGAATTTTAAACTCTCGTAGTGGTCAACAGCCTTAGGCCTTCTGCTGCTTCATTTTGTATTTAATTTACATATCATTATTACTAACTTCTGAAGGCTAACTAGAAAACTGCCATCAGAACTTGGTGCTTTTGCTTATTTGAATATTCTTTAAACCACCAAAGGTTTTGCGCTTCCCAGGGCAGTCAGCTACAGGGAAGGGTTTCTGGGACATCCCAAAACTGAGAACTCTCTGGGACAATCTCAAGATACGCACAAAGCCAAATTCTTTTTGCTAGAATTGTTATGTACCATTAGAGATATTTCACAATCAAAAGAGTTTGAGATAGAACATCTGAGAAGTAGTAAGTTCTGCTGTCAATTAAAAACTTAAAGGATTTATCACATTCTGTTACCTTACTCTTCTGTTGCTTACTTAAGTGTAAAAGTAATGTAAAGACTAGCTTCATTTGGATAACGATTGCTGAAACAGGTTATTCCTCAAGGAGAATACTGTAAAAGTGATGGACACTCAGATCTCATTTTGTCCTGTTTTGTTTGTGTGGGGTTTTTTAATAGACAAAGTAACTCATGCCCATTTTTTTTCTGATAGTATAAGAAGTAATCATTGTAATTGATTAAAGTGAAATACTCTGGTATGCAAAAATCCAGCTTGACTATAGATGTAAATACATGGGCTTATAATTCTGCATGTGGCCATGGATCTAGCAAATGGTAACTGGATGGTGCTTTTGTTTCTAGTTGGCAAGGTAAGATTGACTTGAGGATTGTTATTGAGAAATACTTAATAAAATAATGCATTATTTTTAACTGCCAGAAGTTGTATTTTGACAGCATCAATAATACAGTATTAAACATGAAGGTATTAGTATGTGTGCCTTATTTTAAATGAATTTTTTTTACTGTTTTCAGGCAGCTACTAGACTGTAAGAATGGGATTCTGGTCTCTGTTATGAAATTATTTTTCTGTCATGATCTTAAACCTACTCACGCTGATGTTCAGACTCAGCTTGTTACATGTTCATTAGTACTCAAATGGCTAGGAATCAGTTTTGCTGTAATAGAATGTCTATGTATGATACCTGCTCAAAGGTGACATGAGTAAAATGTCTTAAAAGCTGTGTAACTGTGAAACACATGTGGATATCTTGGTGAATCTAAGAAATAAGTTTTTGAGCAATCTTGCATAATTGCTAATCTTTATGTGACACTTTCTGAAAAAGCTGGCTTTAAAATGTGTCAAAAGATCTACGCAGAATTAATCCTTTATCCCTTGTGTTCTTGTGATGTAGAAGCATGTATGTACTTGAGAATGAAGGATGCCTCCACAAAGCTGTTCTTCATGTTATATGACTTGATATGAAGTTAGTGTCCTTGAGGCAAAAGATGTACTGTTCTTTAATGTTCCCTGAGAGTCCTTGAGGCTGTTTTGCTGAAAGGGATTTTATTTGACATGTGAACCAGAATTTATCCATCACCTAAACTGAAATTAAAGCAGCCTTCTGACAAACTGCCTCTTTCTGCAGAGCTTAAAAACCCCTCAATATTCTGTTAATGTAAGAATCAAATTTTAGGTATTGCTGATAGCTTTCTGAAGAGTGGAAACAGAAAAAGCTACCCCAGTAATTAGCTGGGTAGAAAGAAGCTAGCATGTCTTAATGATTCTGCATAGCTCCATTTTGATGGAGTTACAGAAGTTCCTTAGTACAGAATACACTGCAGTGGAACACCCTTGTATTGCACAAGTACTGGAGTTCCAGGCTCCCTAATGGTGCTCACAAATTCTTACTCGTATTTAAGAAAACTAGCATCAGCCCTCCTGGAGCTTCTTGTTTGCAGTGAGATGACGTTAAAATTATATTTCCCTTTCTGTAGGCTGCCTTACTGTTAGCAAAGGCTGCAGTTTTAACACTTGGGGAGCAGGAGGGAGAACAGGAAAGGACAAAAAAAAGTATTCATGCCCTATACTGAATGACATCAGCCCCACTGCATTGTGCCAAATGTATCTTAAAGAGGGCTATATTTGCATTTTCTGGTATCTGAAGTAGGCAGGTTTGGACTTACAGGTCTTTATGCATTTTGCATTAAAAAGTTTTGAAGAAAGATGCTACAGTGCTGATTTGTGGTGTGTCGGTTTTTGGGGGTTTTTTTGTTGTGGTTGGTTGTGGTGGGTTTGTTTTTTGTTCCTTTCTTGAAAGGATGGATGGGTTTGTGTGTAGAAACTTGAAAATACCTAGTGCAAAGCTTACATTTAGAAAACAGCAAGTAGTTCCGTTTGCCAGTCCATCTTGCCAAATCTTCAAGTTTTACAGAAGACTGAATGTCTGTCTTAGCATGGAGATTTGCTGCAGTATTTTGTGCCCAGTTTTCTGGTACAAAGGGAAGCAGATGGTTTGTAGTCATGTATTTCAGAATACAAAACCATGCAAATCATGCTACTGGTGTGAAGTTATTCCAGCTTTTGTACAATGCAAATTCTTTAGTTTATGAAAGCAATTGGTTCTTGTGTGAGGAACTTCATATTGAGCTGATGCTGCATTAGAGGAGGAAAGAAGATGAAGCAGTTTTTAATAGCCTTGGTAAAAGCCAGACAGCGTAAGTTAGGTTTTGTCTTCAGTCTTCCTTCCTACACACAGTAATGATTGTGGGTTACAGATAAGCATTCAAGGAGAGAATAGATTGAGTATGCTTGTATTGTTAGTGCTTATATTGTACTTCATTAAACAATTTAATTTTGTTCCATATTAGTTAAATAGCTTGTTTGCTGTCTTAGAATGAGACTAAAGGAAAATATTTATTCCCCTTCCCCTGCATTCATTCTTAATTTCATCATTTTATTTCTTCCTCTTCTAGTTTAAATATACTGTGAGAATCTATTGTTAGAAGCAGGGAGGATTAAAATACTAGACAAAACACTGGCCTAGCTATTTGACACTATTCATTTTAAAGCAATTGTGAAAATTTTCCGTCTTTTAAACTTTTCTCACAGGTTTTGTTAATACCTATTAATTGAACTGGGCACTCGTGGCTTCAAGTTTGAGTTTCAACTTGGTTGAAAAAAAAATAAACTGTTTTCACTCTAAATAACCGTAGCTGCAGTATTTATTTTCATTGCCAAATGGGTGGTGGGAGGTGCAGCACTGTCATTTAATTGGGATAGAATAGGAATAATGACACCAACTTCAACTGTTGTAGACCTAGAATATCTTTGTTTTCATGTGGACTACAGTTCTGTAGTATATTCCTTTGTTGATGATAGCTGCTGAGCAATTGCTATAAAATGAGATCTACTTGCAGTTTGAATGTGGTATGTAGTTGTTTCCAGCTCATGCAGATCACTGCTTCAATTTAGTCGTTATTTGGAGCACTACAGTGTAGATGAGCAACTAACTGTTGGCCTTGAACATCTGGTTGTAACAAAATACAACATACCATGTTTCTGTTTTCCACTTTTTTTTTTTCTTTATGTCTGAATTTCAGTGCTTAAAGCCATTTGAATTCCCTTCAGGAACTGATGGATAGCTGCCAAGACACACATAAAAATGCTTTAATAGGTATGCTTGTGACTTGCTTTAGTACACTTCTGTGAATAATAGTGTTCCGTGAATTTGAAAAGGGGCTCTTTTCTATATGCATGGGCTTGAAAGAATCAAACTAGTGGATTTTACTGAGATTGCAACCATCTTTTTTTTTTTTTTTTTTTAGGTAAGCACTAGGAGTATTGTGAAACAATAAAACCAAATCTAAATATCAAGATAATGTTACATTCCAAGACTGCCTGCTCTTGTGGGTGTGTTGGAATATGAACACACCCTAGCATCCTGCTTTAAAGTCACCTGCAGACAGTTTCAAATAGCTCTTGTAATTTAGGTTGAAGGCTCTGTTTCAAGTTGTATTTAACCTACCGAGCTTCACTTTCAAAAAGTCTGAGGAGTTTGGTTTTTGCAGTTGCCACTTTTGAGTCTTCTTTCAGATATTCCATGGATTGAAAGACTTAAATAGTAAAGCAAGTATTCCAACTTTAGAAAAATAGCCAGTCTTTTTGTCTGTTGCGACAACAGGCTTTCATTACGCCTCTCTTCTGCATGATACAAACTTGTTTTCTGCAAGAGTTAATAATTTTTAGAGAGACTATTTCAGAGGAGGATTGCCACATCCAAGAAGCCTGTGCCATGTTTGGTTCTAAATTGAGAAGTTGCATAAAAACAGTCAGCTGTCAGGAGAATGTGTATTTCATGTTTGTCAAGTTGTCTTATTGCATGTGAATGAGCTGTGCTGTTATTTACCTAGTCTACGTAAAAGTGGAATGATGATGTTGGAAACCAAAAATGCCATTTCCATGCTGATGAAACTGATACAGTGAACGCAGGAAGCAACTCTTTGTGTGCTTGGCTTGGAGAGCAGAAACCTACTTCTTTTTATATATGCTAATAGTACTTCGTCTTAAACCTAAATACATAGACATTTGTGTGTGTGTGTGTTTAAAGTTCCTGACTGAAAAGGAAAAACCCTTGCTGCATTAGTTCATTCTTGGATGACTGTGCCCCACCCCATGTTCCAGCTGCAGAAAAATGTAAATAAAATTACAGTTTTAACCATCATTGTACAAGCAGTCAGAAAACTGATTCTGTCTTTTATTAGTGAAGTAGTAATGCAAAGCAGGACTAACTAATAACTCAGGTTCTGTTCTCTGCTTTGTGTTCTGATAAGTCTAAAAGCTTGACTGACTTTTTTTTTTTTTAATTAATTAAGATAAGTGATTGACTGAAGTGTGAACTGGAGTGATTCTATGCCAACAACCAGCATCAGCATAAGAATAAACTGGGTAGCTCGTTGTGAAGTGAACCTTCCCCACCAGAGCAACTGTGTCCTGAAATAAATTTTGTTAAGAAGAAACTTTTGGTACTTTTAAGTAAAACTCTGAATTTGCTTTCTTTAAAAAAAAAAAAAAAGAAGGCAAAAAACAGACCAAAAAAACCCACTATGGTTAGGGTGCTCTCTGCTAGAGTGAGGGATTTCTCAAGATGAAGATTTTGAGACCTCTTGCTATTTGGATGATGGGATAGTGCTGTAAGGGGTCCTTCTAAAAATGTTTACTGTCCTCCGGTGACCTGAGTAATTAGAGGGGGTTGAGGGCTTGAACACAGGCTAACTCTCATTGGAACTGTGGCTGATGTGTCCTGCCCTCACTGTCTGGTGTAGGGAGCTGACTTGTATAAAATTAAACCTATCAAAGTGGGAGTGTTAGACGCAGCACAAAAATTCTCAGAACCTGCGAAGGGTGCCTGTGGTGACTGGAGTTTCAGGTTTGATGATGCAGGAAGCCTTTCCAGTCTTGTGTGCCTAATTCAACAACAGAGGCACTTTGCAAAGGAAGGCTGGAGACCTGGTTCTTGCAGAGCACTCACGTTTCCTCCCAGCTGCTGCTTTTCCACCCCTCTGACGTGTTGGAGCACATCTGCTTGGCTGAGCTCCCAGTTCCACATCAACCTTGTCACTTACCCAAGTGAGAATAAAATGCCTTCATATTTGGCACACCTGGATTCCCAAGTGATGTCTTATATCTCAAGTCTTTGAGCTTCTCCTCACAAAATTGTGAGCTCAGTGTCATCAAAGTATGGAAACTTAGAGGCTTATACTTCTGATGAGTAACAGATGGCAACTGTGCAGGCTGCCACTTTGTTGACCCCTTACATTAACACTAGAGAAACAGAATGATGCATGTTAATGTAGCAGCTACTTCAGTTAACAGGCTTAAGATGAAGCTGGTGCATTAGGTGTGTTTGTGTGTATGTATATAAATAAAAATATATAAAGATATATATATTTTATAAATATATAATATAAATGTTTTATTATATAAAATATGTAATATAATATATGAAATATATAGATTTTTTAATATGAATGATATAAATATTCAACCAGTATTCTACCAAGTATTAATTAAAGTGCCCACAGTTCTGAATATTCAGAAGTGGTAAGCTAGTGACTAGGAAGGAAGAAATGCTGCTTAGATGTGGGTGGTTTGTTTTTGGGGGGGTGTGACGTTTTGGTTGGGGGTTTTTTATTATTTCTTTACCCATCTGGCTTCCCACTGAATACAGGTCTTTAAATTTGTTGGTGTCTCCTTCAATTCTCATTTTTGCAAGTTTATGCCTTTTAGGGTGGTTTTCTGACCCCACAGAAAATGATCTTGGGCAGTTGGGCAGAGTGAGGACCTGTTTATTAGCCTTGGTCACACAATGCTGTGCCAGCACATAGATGCACTCATTGCTGTGCAAAAGTACCATTTTTACACTTCTTTCTGCAGTCCAGTGCATTTATGCTTCTGCTAGTGGCATGTGTCATAACATCTGTAAAGGAGTTCTTTCCATCTTGTAACTCTTGATTGAAAGAGCAATATTAGTTGTTTCCCAGCTGAACAGAGAAGCTTGCTACTGGAGCTAAAAAACAAAAAAGGGAGAGTGGGGGGAAGGATACCCTCCACACTACCCATCCCCCCCAAAAAAGGTGAAAAACTTAAATTTGCGTGTGTCCAGCATAAAGTAGTGCTGTAATGCAATGACAACAAATGCTACTACCTATTGTTGCCTAAAAAAGGTACATACGAATGCAGCTCTGAATGAGGAGTCTGATGTTGTGTTTTGTTTGTTTGGGGTTTTTTTTAGGATTAGTGCCTTGTGTCTTAGTGGTTTACTTTCTAAGATTGTCTGAATATTTGGTTCATGACTTCAGCCACCTTACTCTGAAGGGCTGTAAACAGGAGAACGCCCTTGGATCTGTCTGCACAGCTGGCAGCTTGCTTGCCTTTACCTTGGGGACTAGCGAGGCCTATTTCAGCATTTCTGTATGCAGGCCTTGGTGTACATACTCCTGACACGTGTTTCCCTATTTCATAGTTTTCTGTGAGCTCTGGAAAATTAGAGTTTTGCCTCTGGTGACTCACTGGAGTCTGATTTGGATCAGTTGTCATACCAAGAATTCTGCTTATGTGAAAGGAACTACAAGATGTTCTCTCTCCATAAACTCACCAAATCTAAACCCCCGATCGCAATAGACTTCTGTATCGAGATAGCTGTTTAAACACAGTTCTTGGTATCCTCATTAACACTTTTTCCTGACAAAGTGGGTTAGTCTGTGGTCCCTTTGTAGTATTTGATTAGCATCAACCTTATGCTGGTTTTCATACCTTACAGAGCAGGTTCTGTCCATTAGCTCTGAGGTACATCTCCAAGGTAGCGCTGCCCACATGTTTCCTGGTGTTCAATGTAACTGCCAGATTTTTCAGGCATTTATTTGAAGTTGTCATTTGGCCAGGAAACTTACTCAGAACTTGAACTGATTTTAGTGGTCTGAAATAGTATCTTCACAGGTGTTTAGGAATATTGCACTTTTTAATGGAAGTGTCATTTGTGATGGCTGTGCAGTGGTATAATTGAATTTTACCATCTCAACAGTAAGAGACTTGAGTGAGACAAAAACTAGTTTGAGTTGCATGGCTCCAGCAAGGCCTATGTTTTGCTTCTACATCCAACAATGAGATAAAAGGAATATAAGCAGTAACTGCTGGTTTAGGGAGTATTTGAACCCAGCGTCAACCACAGCTACTGTCTCATATATATTGCTTTTTCTCCTGATGGCACCACCAGTCATGCAGAGTTGTGGCATGTGTGGGGTGGCTGCAGCAGTGCTTCCAGGCCTGCTGCTCCCCATGAGCTTCAGACACGGCATCACTGCTGCTAAGGAAGTAGGAGACCCTTTTGCTGAACCCTCAATAGGATTCCGTCCTAGCAGAACTTCCCTTACAAGATGTTCCAAACTCATACCTAAAGTTGTGTCCATGATTCTGTTGTAAAAGTACCTGGTTTTCTTTCCAGTATGTGTCTCTTCTAGGTCAAGGTGCCACCATGTGCTTCATATGCCAGGAGAATCTTCTCATTTTAAATGCACAAGCTCAGACTTTTTTTGTTGTGCCAGCGTTTGTCTGGTACAGAGACTGTCCAGCTGTGTAATTGGCTGTGTAAAAGCCTGCAGTGGGACTTGCTGAAGAATGCTTCTATTCCAGATAGCTATGCTGCAGCCATTAAAAGGTGCAGTTGCTTTTTCATCAAGCCTTCTCCTACTTTATGGGGAAAGGGATATCATGTATAGTAGGATTATCAGTTTCAGAGATGAGCAAGTTGGTGATTTTTATTTAGTTTGTTCTGTAGTTTGGTTCGTTTGTATTTTCTTCTTTCCTAAACAGGTATTGCTGGGGCTCTCAGTTTGTTGATGTGTATTTTTAAGAGTTTATACACTTTATTTCTTTCTCCCTCCCCTGGCCCCCAGCTCTTGCGTGAATACAAACTAGCCCCGACAGTTATTTAATTTTGCTTCTCCCTTCCAGTACTTCTTATTTTGACATGTCAATATCTAAAAGCACATCTTTAGGTTTGCAAAAAATAGTTCTAAACTAGACATTAGAGCCTCTGTCACCTGGAGTGAACACCACTTACAAAATGCTTTGCTGAATTCTTTAGGCTTGCAGGAGACATTAAAAGCTTAGAAATTAAATCATGCAATAACTGTTCTGTGGATCACTGTTGTTTTATTTGCCTAAAATAAAAGTTCTGAAAGCAAAATACAAAATTAAATTCAGGGCTCCTGCTATCTGTGGCAAACCTACTGCTTCCAGCAGGCCCTGGATTTCACCAGACGCTATACAGAGCTTCTCACAGGAGCCTGCTGTCAAATACAGTTACAAATAATGAAGCAAGTAGCTAGAGGGGGAGAAGAGGCATTTGAAGGTCACTTATGCTACTGTTTGGTTTTTTTTTCCAAAAGCTTAACAAACTGTTATATGAGAAATACACAATAGGCTCATTTTAACATAGCTCAAAAAATTGAAGAAAAAAGCCTGAGCATCCAGACCCATGAATTATATGGCAAGTACAATGCTTCATGCTGCAATTGAAAAAAAAAAAAATAAAAAAATAAAATTATATGATAAAGCTTGTATTATGAATCTAAAATTACTTAATTTAAACCCACAGCACTGATCTGAGAAATGGTAAATCCTGCTTCAGGCTTAACTATTGTCCCACAGGACTCTTCTTTACCTCTAGTCTCGGGTTGATGTTTGAGGCAAACAGGAAATACTACTACTTATTGCTAAGCTGCTAATCACGCTGCTTTAATGAAGCTGTTTAACACATTGAATAGCAATGTAACAACACATAGAAAATTAGCTGGTTTGCCATTGATTAATGATGGATAATGTGTGCAATTCACCACAGTGGTTCATTTGAGCAGTTCTCTGAGGTACTAACTTGGGCTCATTAAGGCAAGTCTTCACTTGCATAGTCTGATCAATTCAGCATAAAAGCCTACACAAATAGGAATGCACGTTAAACATAACCAGGATTCATATTTAGCTTTCTTACAGTGCTGTAGAGGTGTAACACACCTCCAAATTATTTTGTTCAGATAAACAAGGCAAAGATTTAAGGGTAGAACAACAAAAGTTGCTTATTTCAATAGTAGCTTGAAATTGCTTACAGAAGAATCATGGACCCATACACTGAAACAAGACAATAGGAAAAAGCTATCAGCAGTTATTCTTCTGAGTGTTGAATTTCAAAGCAGCAGCTGCTAAACTCGAGTATCAACTGTGCATGTGTAAGGTTATATATATATCAAATGCCAGTCTTGTACAAGAACGTATGTACAGAGGAGCTTAAAGCAAAGCACAGTTATAGTTCTCAGCTTCTCAAGAACAGCCAGAATGTGTTTTTAAAGAAAAAAAAAAGAGTTTCCACAGCTACTGCTGAAGATAAGGAGTAGGAATAGCTAAAGCTTCAGGAAAAAAAAAAAAAAAGGCAGCACAGCAGAAACGTTTGTTTCTGAGATCAAGAAATAGCCAACAGAATTCACTGTTATTTTCTATAAACAATAGATTGAGTTGAAGGCCCAGTTTTTATTTGCTTTGTCAATTAATTCAAGTGCACAAGTTTTACTACTTTCATATATAATTTTAATCCAGATTTGCTAACAGTACACACTGTAATAGTTTTTGTAACAACATTTGATGCACCAAAGAGAAGGTTTATCATCTAGTAAATGCTACTCCAATTAAAATTGCATTGTTATAGTTTTAAGTCTCACTATAAATTGTGTAAAATAAAGACCCCCAAAAAATTAAGGTGGGCTTAGAAATGGTGCAAACCAATCATTACTGGTCTTTTGTCTATCAACCCCCTGAAAACCAGCATCAAGTTTCATGATGGGCCAGAAATGCCTGAACTTCCAACCAGAAGGACATTCTGTGCTGCCCTTGGTCTTTTTCTTCAGTTTCTGCTAGCACAGCAGCAACTGTAGCATAACGCAAGGAAATGCTGAAGGCTGGCTGAACTGCTGCAGCCCTGTGCATGTCGGACCCAGGATTTCCCAGACCCTCTGCAGCACGGACAACCTGCAGAGCTGCTCTGACTGTGAACCTGTCACTCGCTTCCTGAACAGGATTTTCTGTGGTAGACCATCCTGCCAAAGCACTTGCAGCTGCTTTGTGTTGCTCTGATCTGCCGTCTGATGTGAACAAGATCTACACATCATCTGAACTGCTTCTTGAGCTTGATATACAAGACTGTTATTTTGTGATATTTATTAGCAATGCTGCAGTAAAGCAAAAAAAAGTGCTTTCATATGTCATTCTGTAAAGAATGTGATAATGCTGTATTATGTGGAGGCCACCTTGTGGCATTATGGAAGTAGATTCCGGATGTAAAAAACAACGTAGCATTTAAACTGCATACCAAGAAACAAAGATTTTGAACTGCTTACATTTTTGGAAACCAGATGTCAGAGTGGTATGTCATTGTATTAATAGCCTCACACGAGTGATTACAGGTGTGTCTGTATAGGCAACAACACCGGAATCTGAGGACGTGTGTAGCACCATTCTGTGTGGCATTGCTTCTTATGTAGTCAGTTTAATGGACACTGTAGTTAAACATGCTGCTTGCATGATTTATGCACAATTGGTGGAGGGACAAATTTTATGGTGAACAGGAGCAGATGAGGACTGTAGTCAAAGTACTATAAAACCAGCTTCCAGGTTACTATCATGTTACACCCATATTCTTGCAAGAAGGGATCTGGAAATTTTTACAGAAAAAAAAAAAAAAATGCTCCTTTCCCCTGCACTTGGACTAATAATTACTTATCTTCCACCAAAGAATGAAATTTGAGTTCAGTAAAGATCAGTTCAGTCAACAGCAGCCAGACAAAACTGGCAATCATCTGGCAATCTCAGTGTCACCATTTGTTATCTCCTGTGAAAAGTGTACTAAAGAGTATCTTTTTATGGTTTTGGACATATGTACATATGTTATCAGAAAGGTGGAAACAATTCATTCCTGACAAAAAAAGTCCTGAGACTGGAGTTGGAAAATCGAGGTATGATAAGCCTGAAAGAGAAGTATCATGTAGGACTGGTGTTGAAAAATAGGGCAATCCTGAGTTCAGGAGCACTGGATCTTCCAGTGCCTGTCTGCCTAGTAACATATTTAAGGAAAAAGCAAAGAGGTTCATTCACAAAGGTGTACAGTGTGGGAGTTGATAATGCAGAGTGTCAAAGTACAAGAAACCTGTTTCATGACTCAGCTTTTGTTGGATGCTCTTCAACATAGAGCAAAACCTTGGGGAAGGCATCTGAATCTTGAAATTTGCCAATGAAGTTTGTCTGGTCGATTTGAAGTGAGAGCAAATGAGGGGGTAGATGAAGATCAGCTCTCTGAGAAAAATCTTTAGTTGTACATGTAGACTCCACACTGTGGGGATGGGTGCATTGGAGATGGAGAGAATATTCTGAGAGCAACTGACTTTACAGGGGATTAGGAGATTTTTCTGCCCCAACATAGAATCATTTAGGTTAGAAGAGACCCTCAAGATCATTGAGTCCAACTATAACCTAACTCTGGCACTAAACCGTGTCCCTAAGAACCTCATCTGTATGTCTTTTAAACACCTCAAGGGATGGTCATTTGGCCACTTCTTTGGGCAGCCTGTTCCAATGCCTGACAACCATGGATAAGTTTTCCTAATATCCAATCTGAACCTCCCTGGCACAACTTGATGCCATCTCCTCTCGTCCTACCACTTGCTACTTGGAAGAAGAGCCAAACACCCTCCATGCTACAACCTAGTCTGTCAGAGGTGGTGTAGGAAAGCATCCAGAGCACTAATGGGCAAGATTTTTGAAGCAGGCTGGTATTCTGGAGCAAGTCAAGGTGGCAGCCGGCGTACCTTTCTGCCCAGAGTCAGAAGTAGGACCCTCTCAGGGCATCTTATACTCAGGACAACACGAAGACTGTCACTGAATCCAGCTGTAATCCTGATGTGTTCTGCTTGTGTTTTATGTTAAACTAAGTAAACTTTTATAGTGTAGTACTATAAATTGCCGGTAGGTGACATAATAAGTCCACACTACAATAAATCTATTTAAAAAAAAAAAAAACCAACAGTGCTGGAATAAATATGCTGCCCGATTTTTGTTAATTCTCTGTTTAATCATAGTAAAGCTCCTTGTGAGACAGCTCAGTCAATGAGCTTATTGGTTGTGGCCTTTCATGGTACCTTTATGCTGAATTCTTCCATCTACCTTCAGTTTGTGTATTCTCATAGATCTTCTCACTTGGATGGACATTTTTTAATTTCCTCTCACCTTTAATTAGTTGCTTAAAAAAAAAAAGATGTAGGTATGAATATACTGATGCACAACCAATTCTTATTTATTCTTCCTATCAGCCAGGTCTGTATCTTTGTTTCCACTGACATTTGTGAACCAGCATTGCTCACACTGGGTGTTTGTTTTCTGTACAGTTACATGGTGGGGCTGCAGCAAAGGCTACAGTAGATTCGAGGCAGACAGCTGAAGCTACTTCCTGCTTGTCTGCTGAAAATCTCTGCATAGTGCTGCCTGAATCATGCACAGACCAGACTTTACTGCTGCTTGTGGTCCATTGTATTACAGTAAACTAATATCAATGACAGCATCACCTACGTTTTCAGAAGCAAAATATTTAAATACTAGCCTAAATGCTGTCAGCTTTATAGAAAGAAGTTTTCAGAGCAATTGCACTGAGATGTTCAAAGGTGAATTAAAGTTCACAAAAATGCTTTACTAATGGTAAACTATAACCAAAAAATGTATATAGCAAGTTTTGCTAGCATTCAGACTGTGAAAAGGATTCAGCACAAAAATAAATTCTGCTACATTTTTGTAAACTCCTTTTACCCCAAGGAGAGAAAAAACCCTCTATTGTTACTTAAAAGTATCCACCAGTATCCCAGACTACATGATTCTCTGTAAATAGCTACAATGCTCATGGATTTTGATGCTGTGTTTGGAGAGCTCAGAGGGATTTAATGTGTCTCTTCTGCTTTTTCAGTTTGTACATGATACCAAAAGTGCCAGTAATCTGGAGATACGGATTTCAGTGTTATCAGTGTGATGGCATTGCATTAGTCTAGACCTCCTCTTTGTTCAACCCATTAGGGACTGTCAGCTCTCATCCACCTGCCTGACAGTTCTGTAGCATTAACAACAGCTGGTTGAAGTAACTCAGACAAAACTGGAAATCTGCTTGTGAGCAGGGTAGAACTTCTCAGAAACTTGCCAGTTTCTCCATAGCTGTTACTCAGGGAGTGAATCCGTCGATGAAGAGAAAGCTATAAAATGTGGAGGTCATCCTTGATTGCACTTTCAGGAGGTTCATGGAATTGTTCGGTTGTTTCAGCTGAACTGAAACTGTTGCTTGCCAGTTTTGTCTGAGTTTCTGATCAGGGATTCACTTGATATCAACCTGCAAACACAACTTTGGTCATAGTGAAATTCCTTCCAGAAACAAACAAACAAAAATGAAAAACCAAAACCAACCAAGCAAAACACACACACACACACACAAAACCCACACACCCCCCAAAAACAAAACAAAATCTAACAAAAGAAAAAACAAACAGCATCTCTCAGATGATGTGCTAAGAAAATGAGTAATCTGTTTTATTTGGTTATAATTTGATAAATTTATACCTGGACATTTTTATTTCTTTGATTCCATTCATACTGCTTTTGAGTTCTGTTCTTTTTACCTAGAAGGCAAACATGCACAGCCTGTTATCAAAACTCACAAATAGCATTGTGCAATCCACTCAAATGAGATGATGTTATAGCTGGTCTTAACCAAAAAGATAGTAATCAACCAAATTATTTTCTCAGTTGTGTACACTTAAAAATATGGTTACTGATTTCTCTGTTTGTATGAAGTAGAGCTATTAATATGTAAAGAAATTGCACAGTGAGAGAGGAAGTGACTGTTTAGGTAACATGAAAATTGTTGCATGCCAATACAGGTATTAGACACTTTACATACATAAAAATAAAGACATGCTTCTGAAATGAAAGTTGCACCCACAGTCAGGGTTTCTACATGAGGATGGGATTCTAGCCAGGAGGCTGTTTAGCTAACATGTCTGTTTGTAAACAGGATGATACAGAGAGAGAAGCTTCTTGGATTAGTGTGAAAGAACAAATGAGGTTTTATTTTCTTTGGGTTCACAAGACTTTAAATCGAGTAACTGTATTAGCTAGAGTATAAAAATAAAGTCTTTGGTTGAGGAAGTCCTTAAAAGTGGAGGGCACGATCATTCTATGTGGTCTTAACAGTACCCTAATACAGTTCCTTGAGGATATTTAGAAAATAGGAGGATTTTTACACTAACTGCATATGAAAATTAGTAACTTGAGATGTCACTGTGAAGACAATGTCTTTCTGTGGTCTTACACTGGTAACACCATTGTGTCTCTGGCTTTAACAAAAATCCTGCTATTTAGTGATTCCATTGGTAAGTACATGCTTCACTAACAAAAATTGAAAAAAAAGTGATGCTCAAAGTTTTGCAGTTCAGAGAAGCTACTTTCTAGCACTCGTCAGTTCTAGCAGTCTTAGATTTCCACACTTGAAACTGCTGAGTATCTTGCTTTTGTGAGTTTATGTGACAGAAGAACCTCATCGATCATGTGTTCCTGGTTGTCTCCAAAGTAGACATGGGATGGCATACACCTTCAAAATCATGCCTTGTATAATACAATGTTTTTTACTGAGTATCAGCTGATGACCAGGTTCATAATCTCTAACGTAATCATGCTTAATAATTAAATGTTTTCAACATGGCCAGTAATTAACTCCAACACAAGAGGTAAAAAGGAAGCAATTGTAGCCACAATGTGACAATGAATACGTATGATGTAACAGGACGTTCTGCGTCAGGGGAAAATAGGGGTAAGGGAGCTATTACAGACTCTTGGTTTCTCCTAAAACCCTGCAGCTGCCCAGTAAGTAACAGCTTTTCATAGTATTGTACTGTCAACAAGTTCTAGTTACTCATCAGAAATAAACTGCAGCACTACAAACCATTGGTTAAGACACTTCGAGCCTTGAGTTTATAACTAATCTTAATATTTTTCTTTTGTAAGCTTTTCTGTAACTTTTTCCTAGAAAACTCTTATTCTTCTCTGCATGATAACTATTAGGATTTAACTTCATACTAAAATATCTGAATTCTAAATGGATCCATCTGTTACCACCTAAGATTCATTTACTTCTTACACATTTATGTTTTTCAGATTTGCATTTGCGTCTTTCCACATGTTGAGTAGTGCAATAGTTTTGCTCTTACTCACAAACTGAAAAACAAGGGACCTCTCCCTGTCCTTTCATCACCCACTTCGTTTCTCATCTCGAAATAAGCAAATTGTTGAAGAGCTGTGTACGGGCAGAGGTTATCCGGGTTGCAAGATACCCGTGCCGCAAAGACAAAGCGAGCTCCGCGAAACATTTTTAGCAACTGTGCTGCTTTTGGGGGCCCAAGAGCCCCAGGTGCAAGGTCCGAATGACGCCCACGAGCAGCCAGCCCGGGAGCACTCGTACGGCCCCCGGGGCGGGGCCAGTATCCCGCGGCCTCGCCGGTGCTCTGCCCGAGGTGGGTGCTTCCCCGCAGCCTGCGCTCCCTCGTGTGGACGCGGGCAGCAGGGCGGGCGCGCCCGCGGACCCGTTCAGGTCCCGCTCCCCCTGCTGTGCTCCAAAGGAAGCTCTGTCTGTCCGGCTGGCACCGGCGCTCGGGTCCTGCAGCACCTCACCCACGACAGCACTTCCGCCTCGCTACCCGTCATGGCACCCAGCTCCCCCGCTCCTATTCGCCAGTGCTCCGTACGCCACCCGACGGCGCGGCGGCCGCGCTCTTTCCGCCCGCCTGGTGCGCAGGCGCGGCAGGTCCGTGGCCTCTGCCCCGTGCGGTGGAGATGGCGGCGCGGAACGGGGCCGCGGGCTTGGTGCTGCTCTGGCTGCTGGCGGCGCCGCTGCCCCATGTCGCTTGCGGCTCGGAAGCTGTCGGGACAGCGGAGCCGCCGGGCGGCGGGGGTCTTGGAGAGCGGTTTAAGATCGAGGGCCGGGCCGTGGTGCCCGGGGTGAAGCCACAGGACTGGATCGCGGGGGCCCGGGTGCTTGTGGACGGGGAGGAGCACGTCGGCTTCCTGAAGTGAGCGGCGGGCGGGGCGGGGTGCTCGGGCCCGGCGGGGCGGGGGGCTCGGGCCCGGCGGGGCGGCTATGGTCCCTGGGCGGGCTGGAGCCGGTGCCACCCTCTGCGGCGTGTCCCCTCGGAGGTGCGCGCAACCTCCGCAGCTCTGAGCGGCTGGGCCGCCCTACCGCCGCCGTAAGATGGCGGCCGGCGGTGGCAGCGAGAGCGGCTCCCGCGCCTCAGCGGCCTTGTCCGCGTGAGCAGCGCACAGCGCGGGTGGGCGTTTGGCGGCCGGCTCTGGCTTCTCCGGGACACCCGCTCCTTGCTCTGTGAGGCGTTAGAAAAGGCCAGGCCTGCACTGCGAACCTGTGCGTGTTCTCAGCCTCCTGCAGACGGAACCACATTGATGACCAAGTCTACTTGCTTTTTAGTGATAAAAAGCATTAGGTTTTAATTAAAAAATAATATTTAAAAAACCGAACACGTTTAAATTAAATTCTGGAGTGCAGTGTTTGGTCTCAGCTTTTGTGGGCATAAATTTTGTCACTTATTTTTTGAAACCTTCTGTTAAGAATTTGCTCATTCTAGAGAAATAATTATTTGTGGCAGAAAGTTACGGTGGTATCTATTGTTACCTGTCACAGTATTCATGAAAACCTTTTTCACAGTACCAGTGGAAGCCATTTCAAGTGATATGATTTTATTCCTTCACACAAGATTATGCAAGTGCATTTGGAAGCTGTAAAGAATCACAATGGTAGTGGGTATATTCAGATCAGCAGAGGATCTAGAGATCCTGAGACACAGAAAATGTCCTCAGAATTCAGAGCTGAACTAATCTCATAGTTTCAGGTGTAGAAACTACTTCTAAAATCCTCTTTACTATTTTAATATGATATAATACGTTGCTTTTTAAATTGTGTATTAAAAATGAGAAAGTTTGTGTGGAATTAAGATACACCATCTCATAAATACCTGTAATTTTTGATTATTTCCTCTTCAGTAAAAGCTGAACTTAAGTTTGGCTCTGGGAACTATCAATAGGTTAACACAACAGATTTTAGTGTGCAAAACTTGCAGAATCTTGTCAGTGTAGTATCTGATAAGCCAGTAAAACCAAGTTGGGGGGAGCTGATTTAATAATTATGGAATTGGTAAGTTTCCAGATGCTTTCTTGGAACTGCAATTGTCTTAAATATGAGGAAATAGTGTTAGCTAAGAGCGCACCATATTTATGACAATGTGACCCAGATCTCAAGCTCTATTGATTACATTAATTTGCTATGTCTGTTTATAGGTATATCAAATTGTATTGATATAACGTAAAGCCAAGCAATATTATATAAGTTATAGAATTTTATAAACATTGGTAGAAGTTGCGCTACCATAAGCGTGGTACATTTTAGCAAAAATGCTTCAATGTTGGGATTTTTTTTTGTCTGTTGTAATAAGCACAGTTCCGCATGGCAATATACTTTTAGTAAAAACTGTGTTAGAAGAAATAATGGTTTTCTTAAATAACTGGTATTTCAGGCTCAGTAGAAAGATCCTTCACTTTTGGTGACAGATTTAAATGTATTTGGTATATCAGAGGATATATTTGTCACCATCTTTTGTCACTATCTCTCAGGCAGGTTTTGATTACATATTACATGGATGTCATTCCAACTGTAGAAAAGAAGAAAATAATTATTTGACATAGCAAAGTTGCTTTTCTGAGTATTTCAGGACTCATTCTCTAGTACAAGCATTTTTATAAATCTGATTAGTTTCCCTACTATAACAAAAATTAAACTTTTTCTCTATAATTTTACCAAAATAATACTGTAAAGAATGAAAAAATAGAAGGAAATTCTTAGGAAAACATGGCAGTTGCAATATAAGATAGTGTAAGCATTCTTAGGGGTTCAAATCATCACATAAAGTGTTAGTGAAACGCACCTACGCAGTATTGTTTCTATGCTTCTGTCTTTGTGGTGGCAAGGTCCTTGGGTGATGTGCATCTTTGAGAGAGAGAACTTGTGTGAAGGACATAAGGACAAAAGTATTTTTGAGAGTGTACTTTTAACAGGGCTTATTTATTTATTTTCCTGATACAAGTTTCTAATGTATCAGGTTTTATTACTTTTCTTCCCCTTTGAACAACTCTTTCTTTTTGTCTTAACTTTGAATCCTAGTTTTTAGGAGAGATATCATTTATGTTAATTTTAAAAGGGTAGAGAACACTTAAGTTTTTCTTCCTGGAAACTTCTGGAAGCATGTAGGAGGAAAACTACAAGCTTCTGTACTTTATTTTAATGGCAACTGGTGCTGAAGCATTCAAGTATCTTTTTACCAATATTTTAATGACGTCGAATGTTCATGTTTTAAAATAAAAGCAGTCTGTCTAAAAATCCCTTCTACGTGTATGTTCAGAACTCTTTTAGTTTCCTTATTGTTTTGATAGAGCCTTCCAGCGTGGGCTGGTCCTAAAGGGAGCAATTAAAAGTAAAAACCTCTATTACTTGCAATAAAGGCACAAACCACAATTTTTGTGCATTGCAAGTAATTTCTAATATCTACCCACGCTATGTAAGGTGTCAATTTTTTTTTTTCTTCCAGCAGAAGTACTGAAACAAAGTAAACTTCATTGTATGTATTTTGGAAGGAGGAAGGAAGGTGTATTTCAAATCCTCCATCATTTGAAAACATGAAATCTAACAATTTCAGGTCTTACTTAGGCTATTAAATTATTCCTCCAGCAACACAATAGCTTGAGGGCCTGAGAAAGTCTTTAACATAACTGGTAATTTCTGCTACTGTTCTGACGCGTGTTGATGACCTTAAGGGGTTTGATATTTTGAGTGCAGAGCGATTTTAATTTTCCTGTTGGTCATTGTCATTATATTAAGATTTATAATAGAAAATTATACTATTACAGTTTCTTTAAAAAATAAAGCACCCTCTCTTGTGTACCATATTGAAATGTAGTGGAACTTACTTTTTTTTCAGGACAGATGGAAGTTTTGTGGTTCATGATGTACCTTCAGGATCTTATGTAGTGGAAGTTATATCCCCTGCTCATAAATTTGAGCCTGTGCGAGTTGACATCACTTCAAAAGGCAAAATGAGGTGGGCCTTTCTTGATTTGCCTCTGTATTGGTCTACTAAGTATGCCTGACAGCACAGTATATGAAGTAATGTAAACAGTATTGCAGATCTGATGTTGCATTTCAGGCCATACGTTTCAACTGCTTTTAAAATCACTTCTAAGAGCACGTTTCTTAAAATACAAAATCTGATTTCTTTCGTTGTGTTGTATTTATGGCCTTAAGTAAGAGGAAATGGATAACAAGAGTCCTTCCATTTGTTTACTTTTGTTATTTTCTTATGCAGCCATCCTGAAACAAAATCTAGACATAAATCGGTTAAATGCTTTATCTTTTACCGATACCTTTTTTTTTCCTTCTTCCCTTTTTCCTTTCTCTTTTGGCAAATGTTCTGTCAAGATTTGGCACAACTATATTCTAATTCATTCTAATTCTAAAATACTTCTGCTATACCTCCGTAAAATGCTGCTTACAGTTACTGGCAAATGGTGGTAGTTGCCAGCCTGCGGTATTCCCATCACATCATTAGTTTTTTTTTGTGTTACATCTAGATTCTTTTCCCTAACAACTATAACTGTGTATCTGTAACTCCAAACTCTTCAGTAAGTAATATGGAAAAATGGCTATCATATCTAGTAAGGTGATTTTCATTTAAATGAACATGTTTGTAGTTCATTTGTCTTTGTACAGGCACGCATGTAGTATCTTAACTTCAAGTTTGTCTTTTACAGTATCTTATAAAAGGTGCCATTACATTTTAGGAGTACAAAAATCAGCATATATGCTACAACAGTGTTTTTAGGGGAGGTTAGACATTGAATTCTCAAACTGAAAACAGTGCAAACAATCTGTTAATAATAGCACAATTTGTGCTTAGATTATTTTTTTCCCGACTTTATGAAATGTTTATTTTTGTACTTTGTTAGGCAGTATCTCATTGACAACAATTAATAAATAATAAATATGAAAGGAATTTGGTGAAATAGATGCAGTAGTGGGTATAATGTCTCACTTAGCACTGTTTTGATATCTGAGGACTAGAGGTAACAAATTTGACATGAAGTAAATTGTTAGGATGTGTCTGCAGAGCAAAGTACCATTAGGCTTGACATGTCTACCAGTCAAACAGTTTGAAATTGTAATGAGGGATTAGAGTTGGAAGAATGAAAAAATGTGATACATGAGGAAAATGTCAACTAGGCTTTTCTAAGGAAAGTTCTGCCTCAAAAAAAAGCCTGGAATTCTTAGAAAGAGGAAACAGTATATGGTTAACAGATAAGATCTACGTGAAATCTCAAAAGTGTTTGAAGAAAATACGTAGTCGTAGGAGGGAAAGGCGCTCTGTGGATGAACATTTGGTGAAAAATTCAGAAGGAATAAATTTCTCTTGTAATAGGCAGAAGTCATCCTGGAGTTGCACAAGGTAGGTAAATATTCATAAATCATGAAAAATGGGTGAAGAGTGACAAACAAGTAACTATTTAAATAGTAGGCCCAAGTGAAGAATACTATTGAAGAACTGTGGAAGTACCTTATAAAGTAATAAAGTCTGAGATTCGGTATTGATAGATGCAAATGAATGCACTTAGGGAAAAGGTAGTATTAACTTCATATATAAATAATTGTTGCCCTGATCAAACTCCGTATAAGCTATGCTATGCTGTTCAAAGCTGTATGTTCTCTTTAAACATTGTAGCTTTTCTTCCTCCTTACCAAGGTATGAAAAAGTGTTTTGCAGAAATCACATGTGAGCAAATAGTGCTGATATTTCTGATCGGCAGGTCTGTTTTCCACATCAGGTTTTTCAGCCTGCTTAATAGCTAGCCTGGAAAAAAGGTAAAGTATATTTGATTCCATAAAGTATGCTGCTAAGAGGAGTTAGCTCTGAAGACTGAAGCCTAGCTGATGCTGCCTAGCAGATAGTTTTGTTTGTAGTCTATTATTAAAACTTTTTTTGAATATTATTAATGAGTCTTTATTTTTTATGAAATATTGTCTTTATATTTTTAATTATTTACGTTTTGCTCATTAGAGCAAGATACGTGAATTACATCAAAACCTCTGAAGTTGTCAGGCTGCCATACCCACTTCAGATGAAGTCTTCTGGACCTCCATCATACTTTATAAAGAGGGAATCTTGGGGCTGGACAGATTTCCTCATGAACCCTATGGTACGTGCAAGCAACACACAAAGGTTAAGAGTATTCTAAGGGTCCAAATATAGCTATTCTTCAGAATACCAAGAATAAGGGAGGAAAGATGTGCACACTTTTCCCTTGTGAGAGGATTGATTTGTTTCTTTGTTCATCACTTATTTACAAAAACCCTGTTTCCCCAAAAATAAGTCCTTCCCCGAAAATAAGCCCTAGCATGATTTTTCAGGATGCTTGAAATATAAGCCCTACTCCAAAAATAAGCCCTAGTTACCGTTCATTTAAAAAGTCAACTTTAAATAGTATCCAGGAAGCTGTACGTGTAAAAAAGTAAAATCTTTTGGAGTAAAAATTAATATAAAACCGTGTCTTATTTTCAGGGTAGGAAGTTTTTCCATGACCTTTCCTCCCCTATATACGAACTTTGTTAATGTCTGTCCTCTGAAAATAACTCATAGTCTGGTTCCTTTAACAACATGGTGGTGTTCTAGTAGGGTAGAGATCAACATGTTGCAAGATTATAATTGTATCAGTTGAAAGAGAGCATTTACTTTAATGGTTCAACTGTGAAATCTGTTGTTTAAAACATAATACTTCTTTATCTGGTCTCTTTCCTGACAAGTGGATTACTGTTACTGGGTTACAGACTCAGAATGTAGTAGTTCTAGAATTTGGCTTTTCAGCTAAAAGTTTTATGTCAATATGTGTGAAAGTATCTGGAGCAACAAATAAGCTGAAGAAATATTCGCTGTTTTCTCTGTAGGTGATGATGATGGTTCTTCCATTACTGATATTTGTGCTTTTGCCTAAAGTTGTCAACACCAGTGACCCTGATATGAGACGGGTAAGTACATTCAATTGATGCAGACACAGAGAACAAAGATAATGAGATTTTAAGGTACAGAAAAGTAATAAAAACAAACCTGGACTTTTAATGAAGTCTTAATGGGCATAATTTATTCAGGTAATACAGTGTTTCTGTTCTAACAATGAATTCTAACATTTCCATCTCATTAATTTGCTGTTAAACAGCACAACACAGAATTAAATCGTTTGGCATAGCTTTGAAAGTATTACAGTATGAATGGTGTTTTCCATAGTTAGAACAATAAATGTAATTTCTCAAAACCTATTTTATCTGTAAGTTTTCAGTGTATTTCTGTACTATGTTTAAATCTAGCCTTTCATTTTTAGACATCATTTAATGAGTGTCGAGCATGTTGAGAACAGTATGATGTGGGAGTTTCTTATCTATTAACCTAAACCACATAGTTTACACGACTGTTTAATCCACATGTCACAATAGTCTATATGATATGGAGTCTTAATGTCATCATTAAATTATCTGATTTATTGTCCTTTCATCATGCAAAATGCCGAATAGCAGAAGGCTAGGACAAAATGGAGATTCAAGGTGTTTGCTGAATCTTTTCTTATTTTTAAAAGTATGCCTTTTCTGTCTTGGGTGGCTGCTTTTTGAGGGTTTGGTTAATTTAGACTCCTTTTCCTCTAAATGACCACTGTCTTCAGTAGTACTTTATAGGTGTCTGAATCTTTGTTGTTGTTAAAGTAATACCTATAAAAAGCATATCAGAGCTGTGTAGTGCTCTTTTGGCTTTGATTTTGATTAAAAATAGGATACAGAGATATGCTAGATATCTGTAGCATATTCTTCAAACAGGCGTGTTCTTTGGAAGCTGAATTTTTTAAAAATCACTTATTTGTTTTTCACTGATCTGACACTGCTTGCAGACAAGCTATTCTGATGGTTAAACCATAAGTATTTTTGATTTAGTTCTTATTATCTGATTGATATGACTTGGCAAGGAAAAATTTTAAGTTGAAGGAATTTTGCTTGTAATTTAAGTTATCTTTAAAGAATGGGAGAAGGCAGTTTTAAGATTGGATTATAATGGCATTCTCTAGATGACCACGTACTAAATTCTGAAGTATATATCCAGCTTCACTTAGTTTGTGGAGAGTATGGAGCTTGTATTACATTTTTCATGTTAGCTTGTTTTTTCTTCATGGAATCAGCACAGTACTAGTTTATGTAGAAGGTTAATCACTTAGTAACTGTGCTTGTAGAGGCATTAAGTACAGATAGAGTATAGATGCACATATAACAAAGGCTACCATAACAGCTTTTGCTTGGTTTGTGCCTTGAAAACAGTTAAAACAGTATCATTCTCAATGGTAACTAGAAGAGCAAGGTGACAATCCCTCATTAAATTGGCAATTACTATAAGCATTATCTCATTGTGGGTATGCAGTTCAGCTGTTGTATTCCTTAAAAGTACTCCAGGGTTTGGTTGTGGTTTTTTAAACCATACTAAATTGTCTCATAGAGCCACTATGCTAAACTCTAAAGTTACATTACGCATAGCTGGAAATAAGGTCTTATATTTCCTTTCATGAAACCAAACTTGGTTGCTGTACATTAATACCTTGATGGCAATAAAAATATTTAATCACTTCCAACAGCTTCAAAAAATTGTTAGATTTAGCATAAATAATTCTAATTTGAAAACACAAAAGTATGTGAAATCTGTGAGAACACAGACCTTAACATTGAAATAAAAGCTTAGATTTAAAAATTGAGGAAAATAATGCTGAAAATAAGTAATGGTATTTTTTTATTTTAGAAATTTTTTTTTAATCAGGTGGTTGCCCTGTAAGACTGCTTAAGACATGGTTCTCTTATTCCATACACCAGTGCTTTTAGTTTTGCGGTTTTATGTTTGTGTGTGTAGCTGGGCATTTGGCTGTGGTTGCATAAAAATATGTAGCAATGTGTACCCTGGAGGACTACAAATAGTAAAACAGTATTTGGGAAAATTTGACATCTTCCTGACACAATCTTTCAACTGATGCCTTAGAAACAGCCAGAATTGTTACAAGCTATTAATGTTATCTAATCTTTGCATGCAGGAGATGGAGCAGTCAATGAACATGCTGAATTCCAACCATGAGCTGCCAGATGTCTCTGAATTCATGACAAGACTTTTCTCTTCAAAATCTTCCAGCAAGTCTGGTAGTAGCAGCAGTAAAGCAGGGAAAAGTAGTTCTGGAAAAAGGAGGTAGTTAAGTCTTCCTCCTAAGCCTGAGTTTGCACAATTGTTCGTTACATAGTGTTGTGTTGATTTGTCCTGAAAGATCAAAAAGCCACTACTGTAAACTTTAATCAGGCACAAAATACCGTACGCTACAACTGTGTTGTGTAGCTTTTTTAGTCTGTATAAGCTGTTTTGTACTTGACAGTAAGCAAAAGAGGACATGGCTTCATTACTGTACCTGTATAAAGTTATTGATGATACTGAATTAACTATATTGTTCTGTAGAGAATTATTATAAGTTATGTGATGTGTTAAACGGTAACAAATGTCTTAATCATAAGACAATGTATTAAAAAAAATTTGAAGATAATACAAGTGGAGTTCAGTCTTAAGATGTCTTTAATGTTTTATACTTGCTGTTGAGTTCAAAAATGAACAAATTCCCCTTTCAAAATGGAGTTGTGGGTTTACTGAGTAATTAATCTTCTGTATCAGTTTGTCCTATGTGTTACATATAAAATAATGTTATTTTACATTGTTTGCTGCCTGTACACTTTAGTTCAAGAACCTTCCACTTTTTATCACCCAGTTTTTTTCTGACCTACTTTCTGCTAAAAACTCTTTAGGGGGAAAAAAAGCAAAGCATTCCACATCAGAAAGTCTTTTCAGCTCTGGCAGGTTAATGATGAATCCAAGGTATCTGTCTAACATGGTGAACTTTTATCTTGGATCTTTCCTTTCTAAATCACACATATCACTTCTGCAACACTTTTGGTTCTTAGTGTTTTCTGTGTGCTGTGCATTCATCTTATCAGTGGTATGATTTGAGGCCAAATACAGAACAATATTTTTTAAATAAAAGAAAAATCCCAGAAGTCTAGTAGTAAATTTTGTTCCAAAGTATATGGCTATCTCTGGGTATGTTAAGTCACTGGCAAAACTTTCTCCTTCAAATGTGCCTGTGGTCTGGACCACAATATCTTTTCAAGCTACCCAGTAGCTTCAGAGAAAAGTTGAAAAAATTGTTTTCCTCTAGATGAATATTTGCAAATTAAAATTACAGCAATACATGCAAAACACCATTAGCAACAGTCCATAAATATATATACACAGTTTTTAGCATAAATGTTGTTCTTTCCATTTTTACAATTGCTAATATCTTAGGTAACAGAATCCATGCAGTGTGGGTAATGGATATCTGATTCCAGAAATGGTATTTAACATTCACCTAAAGCATAACTGAAGCAAAATAAAGTCTAATGCATTTATTTATTCTGCCAAACACCTGAAGGGCTATAATTAGCTGAGAACACATACTTGGAAATATATTGTGAAACGTAAAAGCTGCAAAAGAGTAAGTACTTGTTTGTAGGATTAAGTCAACTTTCAAGATGTTGGAGAAGAAATAAACCAATGTTTTTTGGACAATGAAAGATTTTGGTCTTTGCAAAGTACACATTTTTAGTCTTGTTCTTGTTTTGATTGAATGGTCTTTTTGTTCTGTATATTAAGTAAAATATATCCAAGAGAGACAAAAGAGTATTTGGATATTCTTGCTGGAAGGATTTACTGAAATGAGTGTCACACTGCCTATGTAAAAAACCAGCAGCATCTTACTGGAAAATTCATAGGAAAATGGAGCAGTTCTTTGAACATGGAGCAATGAGCTTTGTTACTACACTGTACTGGAAAGTACAGGCCATGAGTTCTGCTTAACAGTAATTGAAATGACAAATTGCCTTAACTTGTTTTAATCACAGTTTGTTCAGTAATTAATCATACTGATGTTATTTTCCTTGCTACAAAGGTAAGAATAGCAATATTTCTACTGTTGATGGTCTTGATCTGTCTTTAAGGGGGATTGGAGAATTCAGGCAATGAAAAGATGAAAATCTTTGTTAAGAGTTCAGAGAAAAATAATTACAGGAATTGCAAGGATCCTAGTAAAGCTTTGGAAGGAGTATATGGAATATTCAATACTACTTTTTCTTAGAACCGATACAGCAAGAACCAGGCAATTTCTTTGTGTATCAGCATCAGATGTGCTGTACCATGCCCCTGCCTTTCTCAACAGAAAATTCTACCCTACTCCCAGAAACCTGTTACCTGAACAATCCAAGCCCAAAAGTGGTGTTACCCAATGTTTATTCCCTCAATTTTGTACGTTATTCCTCTCCTTTTCAGACATATTTGTGATGAAGTCATTTATAGAAGTGTATTGGTCTGCTGCTGAACTAATGCTAGTTACAATGGTACCGACTTGTTTGGTTGATTGGTTTTTAATTTAGAGTTGGAATCTATGTCAAGTGTGAAAAGAGATTCTAGCCATGGTGCCTTGGTCACTTAAAGTTGTAATATGGTCTTGGGCTGTCATAAATGCCACTAGGCAAAGCTTACTTGATAGCTTTCCTATTGCAGTCACTGGTGTAATGCAAGGTTGGTTTTGTTTGGTGTTTTTTTGGTTTTGTTTTTTGTTTTGTTTTTTGTTTGTTTGTTTGTTTGTTTTCTTGTTGTTTTTTGTTTGGTGGTTTTTTGGTTTTTTTTTTTTTTAGAAAGTAAATGTTTCCTGCAGTTCAGTTTTAATTCCTTGTCCTCTTTTGCAAATTTTTGGTAGTCTTTCTTCTGTTAGGTCTGACATGCCCATTTTCTGAAAAAACATAGCTGCCTTTTGGTGAGGCTACTTAAGATAACGTAAGGCAGACAGTAAGGTGAAGCAGCTGATGCCTCAGAACAGAAATTAAATATGTACAGAATCTACTTGGACTATAGACAAGCTGAATTCCTCATTGCCAAAAGGAGGAAGACTTCTTCCCTCCACTTGGACTGGGTAATCCTGCAGCCTGCTGCCTATAAGATCTGGTACTTCTCAGGCTTTGCCATTTATTGACTTAATAAGATAAAATTGTCCATCTTCATCTTTCTGCTAGATTTCTGTTATGTTTTGGAGAGGTAGCTCACAGAAGAATTGAAGAAATACCAGAGCCAGCAGAAAGTAAGCACTGGAGGCACACAGCAGCAGGAATTGCTCTCTGTTTCTGGCAGTGAGTGTAACACAATCAGCTCACTGCAACTTCAGGGTTTGTAGCCCAAGAGCTTATTTAGCCACATTCTGAATGAGTGGGCAACTGAGTTAGTGACAGGCTGGGTAGAAGGGAGAGGAGACGTATTTTGCTGGAGTCTGTTTCAACTGCCAAGTCGTTTTAGATGGCCTGGAAGGTGTGTTGAACAGTTTGAAGTAGTTACTTCGTTAAAGATTATTCCATTCTTCCTATATAAGGAAGATGTTTAATGTATAGCTATCTCACCTCGCTGTTTTAAACAAAGAAAGTATTTGTTGGTGCTCTTTGTCTTTTTGATGAAGTGGAGATGACAGTAGCATCATGACGACAGTGGGGTGTGCATTGCTTCAAAGAGAAAGACTGACTTGTAGTTAAGATTTGTATTTGTGAAGAGGACTTAAAACTCTAGAATCAAGGGACTTGTGTTCTGATGGCAACTGTCGGGCTTTGCACAAATAATTTTTTATTTGTTTCGTTTTCTTGTGTGTGAAGAATGAGAAGTTTGTCTGACAAAAGTAATGGTAATGATAAATTTAGTATTTAGTTACTCAAATAGTATGGCTATGAGCTTACTGAAGAAAACACAGTAAGTAATCTTATTGAAGAGCACCTTCAGTAAACATTTACATGTAGTTCTTTGTATGTATTTTTTAAAGCAACACTTTTAAGTAACCACATGTCAAGATTTCCAGAGCAATCTAGTCAATTTAATTAGGTATTCTTTTCGTATTTAGTGAATGTATTGAATTTCTAAGATCCATTTAAACATCTTCACTTGGGTGTTAATGGACCTTTAATTGCATAAAGGTTGTGTGTGATCAGTAGCTCAAAGAGGGCAAAGTTTGCTTTACAGTTTGATAAAAGGACCCTATTTTTACAGGTTAACAGTGACAACAGTAACTTAAGGTAACAAAAGGATTTCACTTTCATTTTTAAGGCATCATGTCTGACCTTAATCCTGCTGCTATTGATAGTTAGTAGCTAGTGAATTTGTATTCCCCTGATTTTGCTTCATTTGAAACTTCTTTTAGGAAAATAACCACTATGCAATTTAAATACTAGCAAATCTTTAGCGGCAGTGCATGTTTTTCATTCTGATATGTCAGTGAAATATGGAGATACAGATATATATATGTATGGCTGTATTATTATGCTTACTTAACAAACTAAAGGAGAATAGAAGTGTTGACATCCACTTTTGATGGGTGAAAGAATATAGAAAGAACTTAAAATTTTGAACTTAAAATCAGTGGAAAAGCAGATTTACTGAAGAAACTACATTCAAAGGTTAAAAAAATATATATGCATATCTTGCACAGTCTTGGGCAGGAAAAGTACAAGATGCGCCAGTGGTGCACAGAGCATTGGAAGGTCCTGCTCAACAAGCGTAACTGTGATTGTATCTCCAAAGGCTGGTTGGTGACCAAGTCACTGGCACTGAGGCCAACTTGCCTGAGGCAACTGCTGTGCCTGCTGTACTCCCCAAAACAGAGCACATGGACATTGCCTCCCAGGAGTTGTTCCTTGCCCATGCTAACTTCCTTACCACATGAGGAACTACTGGGAGCGGAGGGAGGGTGTTGTCATTTGGCATATCCAAAAGTGTATTTACAACTGTTGCACAAGCTGAATACTGTGAATCAGCATATTCTTGTGTCCAGGGAAGTTCTCTGGCACTGTTTCATTTAGTAGGGTACTTGAAGCTATAGATGATTGAAAGGAGAAAAAGTTGGGGAAGGACAACCATGGTAACGTACAGACTTGAAAAAGACTGAAGAAATGTTAAGGATTGCTGTCATGGCAGATTTGATGCAAATATTAAGACTCACAAAAAATAACTTTAAAAAATTGTAGGTGAACCAAGTTTTCGTGATGTTCTACAGACATTTTCTTCTAGGTGATTGTAACACTGGCAGTAGTGCTAGCATGTATGAACAAATGGTTATAAAAGAGCAAATGAAGATGTTTGGCCACTTCATGACACATATATGTCTATATGTCATAACTAGTCACAGCTTTTAGGAGAGCACAGACTTCTGTATTTGCCTGTTACCTGTGTAAGAGAAGAAAAAGCCCTGATCCCATGTTACTTTCCAGCTGGGTAAAATCACTATACCACTCAAGACCAAGCTCATCCATCTTTTCCTCAGTTATTGCATAAAAGGGGGCACCCATTTAAAGCTCTTCCCTAAATGGTATAAAGTAGCCACCAAGCAGCCCACCTGTCCCCCACTACTGGTGTGAGCTTCATTATGTGTGATAGGCTGCCAGTGAACTGGCTAAATGCAAAACACATTATTATGAAAATGCAAGCAGTATCAACTGTGGAAAAAAATAGAATTTAAAAAATATTACTGCTTTCATCATTTCAATGTCTGTGAAGACAGGACCTTAGGGCTTAATGACTATTTGGAACTTGATACTGTGTGTAAAATCTGATTATTCAGACCATAAAATAACACAACATTCGGGGAGCTTTTAGTCACAAATTTCTCTACAGGAATTGTGTTGAGTTCTAATCTGTTTTCAGGTTAATCTAGTGAAAGCTTCTTCAGGTCACAAATAGGTTGTTTATTCTATTGTTTAAAAATCCATAAAGGATTATGAATCGTCTCTCATAATAAATATTGATTCTTCAGGAAAACCTGTCTACTTTTGAAATTACAAGGTTATCCCTTCAAATTATGCTGGCAGTGACCCTTATGTAATATTTTGTTTCCAATAAGGCTATGAAGATTTAATGACAACATAATTTTCTGTGCAAGTGGAACTCAGCTAGTTAGCTCTTTTATTGATGATGCACAAAAACAGATTACAGTTGAGCTCATTGTTATTATGTATTTGGTTCTACATGGCTGATAGGAATAAAAATTAATTCAAGACTGTCATTCAGTCAAGGGCAAATGGTAGTGAATATACAACAGAATGAGAACCTCTCATGGTGTTTTTCTACCAGAACTGGATTTTGAAGTGATTCTTTAAAACTGAATACAAACATCGAAAAGTAATATAAAAGGTGGTGAAACTCATTTGAAAACAGATCAAGTAAAAAAGTTAGAAGGTTTTTAAAGGAATGTTTTCTGTTTGAAATATTAGAATGTTCTCATCAGAAGCTCCTTGGATTCTTTAAGGATCTTCTTCCTGTCTGGTACACACAGGTGGAGCATTTCCCTTTGTGTTCAGAATCAAGAACAGGACTCCCAAGCTCACGATCTGGTGCACAGGGCACAACGCTGCTGTTTACCATGAGGATGCGAGAAGAATCTGTTTTGGGATCAGAACAGAATAAGACTTGGAATTGCTTTTTGGGAGTGGGGATGAGTGTTTCTTTTCCTACCAGTTTGTTTTCTCATCCATTTGTAGAAGTGGTTCAGATTGCTTCATCCTGGCAGGTGGGAAATCTACAAACTGTCCTAATAAAGATTTAATCTCTTGACTGTGGTGGTAGAACACCTTGAGGGGAAAGAGTATCTGAAGAATTTTGAGATCAAGATTAAGCCTCCTAGTGACATTGTATTTTTGTAGTGCTAAACGTTATCTCTTACAAAGAGGAGGAGCTCAGATGAGAGGTGAAGCTGTTACTAAAAGACAGACTTATAGTGGAATAAGTGCAGCATCCATCATCATTTAACAGAAGTGACGAGAATTGGACCATGGTGGTATTACTGGGTATGTAATGAGGGGTCCAGGTGGTCCTTCATAAAAATAACGCTTCTGCCTGTAGCTTTGGTAGGCATGTGAATCTATAGACAATTGCTAGTGATTCCTTAAGAAACCTTATCTTACAATCCTCTCATTTTTGGATTTGAATTGTAGTGTTGATGCTCTCTCTTTTGTTGTGGTTTGTTTTCCTGCTAATTCTATTCACATTGTATTTACCAAGAGTTTTTTCACTTCTCTTTGCCTTTCGTTTTTATGAAGACTAGAAGGGTCTTGTTGAAATTGCTGTAGCGAAATCTATTCAGCTGGTGCTGGCAGAAATAATTGTATACAACACTTGAGCTTTCAAGTGTTTCAGTGATAACAACTCGTTATTTCTATCACCAGGTAGCTAGCTAATGCTGGAGAGGTCATTTGTCCTAGAAACATCTAATCAAATTGCTGTGCTTTCTTTGTAAATATGTTAGAGGATTATTTTATTGTAGAATTTTTTTCAAATCCTTTAAGTGTATCCTGAGGAGAGTATCAGAAAAATTGTAAAGAGTCAGCCACAGTTCGTTGAAAATACAAGAGCTTAACAACATGCACTGTTTTCAGTTTGTCCTTGTTTTTTGTTTTGTTTTGTTTTTTTGTTTTGTTTTGTTGTTGTTGTGGTTTTTTGTTTGGTTGGTTGGTTTTTTGGGAGGGAGTGGGACGGGGGGGTGAGGTAAAAGAAGTCCAGAGGGTCTGAGTAGCTGCTCATGAAAAATGTCAACTTAAATCCCAGTACCGAACACTGGAAGTAACCTGCTGCTTTCAGCTCAATTACTATTGCATAATAAAGAACCACACTTTTGAAGAATTCTACCTCTTTCAATCTTAAATCTGTATTACAGAAAATCTGCATGGTCTCCTTCATACACTGTAGCTGTTTATGCACTTTTACGTGTGATAAACTAAACCTGCCCTCTGAAAACTCATTAAGTGACCTTACAGCTTTTGTAGTACCTTGTTAGCCTTTTTTAATCTTTTGTACTTTGTTCAAATTTGATAGCCTTTTTTAACTAGTTAAACTTCCACTTTCTCAAATGTGTTTTTTTCTAAGAAGTGATTACACCTGTAGAGACGTATTCTTCTAACTTTATTTAAGCACTGTTTGTTGGGTTTTTTCTTTAAATGGTGCTAACATTGCCTACTCTTTCTTCATGTATTTTTAATACTTTATGTATAGTTTGTGTTTACATACTTGTGCTACCTAATAATGCTCTTATGTTCCAAGTTAGGAATAAGCAGGTATTTCTGCAATAACAATGTGTTACTGAGAATATTAATAGAGTTTATGAACAGAAGTCCAAACCATGAAATGAGCTCTGCTGTGTTTCCTATTTTTAGCACTGCTTACTTGCTTCAGTTAGCTCATTTATGAACAAAATACAGACCAAAATTACCAATGCAGCCAGGTTACATGAATACCTATGGAAAAATCAGTAAATGCATTTGAAGATCTTGCTCTGCCATACAATGCTACTTTCGAGGGCAAGTTTAGTATTCTCTCTCCAGCCAATGCATGGGGTATTGGTCTCAGCTGTTGCACACAGCAGATTGGGCATTAGGAAACATTCCTTCCTCAAAAGGGCTGTGAAGCAGTGGAATGGGATGCCCAGGGAACTGGTGGAGTCACCATGCCTGGTGGTGTTTAAAAGATGCATAGATGAGGCTCTTAGGGACAGGGTTTAGTGCTAGAGTTAGCTATGGTTGGACTCGATGATCTTAAGGGTCCCTTCCAACCAAAGTGATTCTATGATTATGGCTATTCCACATGATGGCTGCAGATACACGATCAAAACTACAGCCTACGCTGCAGGAATGTACTTTTTGCATGTGTATGGCCTTGTACTGCTGTAGCACTTCCAGTCAGTCTCCTCTGAGTGACCATCATCTGTGGCCCAAGTATGCCATAACCAGGAATGCTTTAAATGCAGTAGTCAGGAAAGGTTATTAAGGTAACCAAACTGAAGCAAGGGTAAATAAACGAGAGTTTAAACCACAGCTCTGAGATCTGTGCATGAACTTCCCTTAATTTCTAAATTCTGTAAGTTTCAGTATCACTGTGTTAAAGAGGTATTACAGGTTCTCCTATCTGCATAGGTTCTTGGACTGTAACTTATTAACACTACAGTTGCTTAAAGCCTTTCAATAGTCACTGAGCAATCTGACTAATTCTTATGATGTGATCTTAACCTCTCTCCTGGGGACAACTGTAGGCAGTGAAATGTCTTGTTTTGGTATAAATTTTTCTGCTCCCACCTATCCACCCCCTGTGTATTATTCATGTTGCCATCCCTTTTCCTTAAACAACAGCAGGATCAAGAAACCAAGTCATGTAGTTAGTGTGAGACGATGAGATCTGTGATAACCATCATTTCCAGGTGTCCTGGTTCTGTTAAAAACAAGTTTCTCTTTTAGTGAATTTTCCTGTCACCTAAAGTCTTCTAACTAACTGCACTTTCCTGAAAGCTAGATACATGTTTTGGTAGACATAGCAATGGAATGCAAGGTTGCTGAACTGATAAGAATGGATGCATATCCTGTGAGAGGGGCAACGAGAAGTAGTGAACTGAAACTGACCAACTAGATATTCCATTTCATTCACATGATAGTTCATATAGAAGTGGGAGATCAAGAGGATCTCGTCCTTTTTCTTATGGTCGACATTAGGAGAGGACCTTGTGAGTCATCCCTGTGAACTGAGACCTGGTGACAGACTGAATCCAGTTCTGGTTGGCTGTAGAGTCCAGTTCAGTACTTCTGGGTGCCAGCCCTACATCTGCTGGAGCAGTTGCCGGGACTTTCAAGATTGGTTTTGTATATTTTATATTATTTTCTCTACTTTTATTAGTAGCATTAGTGAAACATTTTTAATTTTTCCAGCTCTCTTCTCTCAGTCTGTCTTTCCCTCCCAATCGCCTGTCCTTAGTGGGAAGGGGGAAGAGGGAAGGAGAGGGGGGCAAAGGGGGTTAACAATACATCTGCCACGGTTTATTGACACCCTGCAATCAAAACCTCGACACCAGGAGAGACCGATTCCCCAGTCAGCTGCACAGACATGTTCGTGTGGCAGGATATATGTGGTTTGGTTTGTGGGGTTTTTTGTTTGGTTGGTTGGTTTTTTGTGTTTGTTTGTTGGTCTGCTTTTTGTTTTTTGTTTTTTTCTTTCCCTGGGCTCATCATCAAACTGAGAATTTAGGTTTTTTGTATTCTAAGTCTGCCTTAGCTTCTGAAGCTTTCTTTTTATGATCCTTCATAGTATTTCTTGTGATGGTATATTGTTCTATATGAAAAGACCCTCTTTTCTCTTGTTTTTTCAGCAATGCGACATCAGCTGTGAGGTTGCTAGAGAGCAACAGAAGTCACAGATTCTCTCTTTGGAAATGAGATTGTTGCCATGACAATGCTCCCAGCTGCCTCTTGTCCCAGATGAGAAAATCATTTTTAGACTCCTATATTACAAGGTTAGGCTACAATGTTTTAAACTAAACAGTATAGCTAATTGATTCAAATAAAAAATCAACACAAGGCTTGTTAATCTTTGGGCCAATAATCAGCTCAAATTGTTGAATCAAATATTTGTGCAGGTACTTATCAAATATTATTTTGCTATTTGTTTTGGATCAGATACTTGAGGTAAAACTGATGCGTGGAGAATATTTTCATCTTACTGATTTTATTAAATGTCTTTTTTATAGTAGAAATTATCCAGAGAGCTGACTGATATTCTAAGTTCTATTATCTCTCAAGTCCAGACACTTGATGGTGTAAGTGTTGGTTTTCTTGGTGGTCTCTGGTCAACCTCACTTTGAGCAGGATTATCACTGACACCAGTTCAGCCATGCTGTGCCTAGCCAGTGTTAAAAGCCTCCAAGCATGCTGCACTGCACCTGGTGAATAAGCTTTCCCAAATGTCCAATTTGAACCTCCCAAGTCACAACTTGTGGTCATTGTACCATGTTACTGTTAGACTATGTGATTAATCATGGTAAACACAAAAAAGCCTGATGAAGTTCAGATGAATAGTGAAAGGTAAAGGAACCTTAGTTAAGCTAATCAGTTAAAACTGGAAGACACAGACTTGACTGCTCCTAAAACTACCGAAGAAGAATGATTAGACCTTTGTCCCTAGTGTGAAAGCCGAAGAAACTCTCCTAGAACTCCTTGCAGAGTGAAGTATTGCCTACAAGGGACTTCATATGGGATGCAGGGGGAAGGGCACTTTGGAATTGTTTAAAAGTTATTATTAGATGATTTTGACAGGATTGTGGCGATGTGTGAAACTCTCTATGGAATGTTTAGAGGAAGGACCAAAGGTTGGGAAAGGGATGGATCAATGTAGCGGGGAGGAACAAGCCTGGTTTGATTTTTCTCTTGACCAGTCTACTCTGGTTGCTTTTCATCACCTTATGATTCCCCGTTTTTTTCAGTTCTCTTATTTTCTGAGTTTTGAAATGTACCTCACTGTTCTTTATTTCTCTTAGTTTTTCCCCTTTTAAAACAATATGCCTCTACTATTTGCACTGAAGTCCTCTGGGACCTTCATGACTTCTAAAAGGTAATTGTAAGTGCTTCAGAGAAGACTTTTGCTAGTTCATGAAGTACCTGCAGAATTTAGTCTGTCCTTGCCACTTTGAAAATACCTAGCTTCTTCAGTATCTTTGAGAAGTTTTTCACTTAATCTGGCCTCCAGTCCTAATCCTCCATTAAATTCAATTTCATTAAGTATCTGATCACTGTTTATGAAGTCTGCAACAAAAAAGGGCATAAAATCTGTGCCATTTGCCCTTCTCCCTCAGTAAATAATGGTGTTTTGATTTTTACTTCTTTTTATATCCAATGCATTTACAGAATACTTGTCTGCTTTTCATGTCCCTTGCTAACAGTAATCTTTTTAATCTTAATCCCTATCTTATCCTAGTTTGTTATTGAGTTATTCCTATATGGTCACTCTTAGGAGTTTGTCCTTTTATTCTACTCATTGGCACCACTTCATTCTGACTTTCAAATTTTTAAAGCATTCTTGAACCAGACCTTTTCAGCTCTTATTATGGTTCCTGTCATTTCTCCATCATTATAGTACCTTTTATTAATTGCCAGCCACCCGTAAAGAGCCTTTCTCTCTCAGACTCTTAGCAAGAGAGGACAGAAGAAGGTTGCCTAGGTTTCTTGGGCTGTTTTGGTTTGGGGTTTGGTTTGTTTTTTGTTGTTTGTTTGTTTGTTTGTTTTGTGTGTGTTTTTGCTGTTATTTTGTGGGTGGGGTTTTTTGGTTGGTTGGGTTTTTGTTGTGGGTTTTGTTGTGGGTTTTGGGGTTTGTTTTTCTTGTTGTGGTGTTTTGGGGGTTTTATTTGTGGTTTTGTTTGTTTGTGGGGTTTTGTGTGTGCGTGTGTGTGTGTTTGTTTGTTTGGGTTTTTTTTTATATATATTGTCCTTACAATGCTGCACATACCTTTCCTTTCTCATAATTACAAATTCTGCCATATTAAGATAGGTGTTACATAAATTGCATTCCACACAAATATTCTCCAACAGCTTTCACCTGATATGATCATGTGTGGCAATTTCTGCCACCTTTAGAATAAAAAAGTAATTTACAAGATATGTCCTATCATATTCTTTTCCAAAGCTACCTGAGTAACTTACATTTTTCATTACCACTAGTCCTATCTGTCAGCTAACCAAACAATTATTTTCCTATGTCTTCCATGACAATGGATTTGGATGTGTTTTTCAAGTTAGGTCCTACTTCAGTGGTCTTTGTTGAAAGTGAAGTCTTTTCAATTCACTTAAGTTTCTACACATTTAGAATTTAGTCTATGGTTCAACAGGAAGGCATGCAGCATGTTTTTATTGTTTACTTCAGACCCTGGGATGTTTTCATAAAGAGATCTGAAAACAAAAATTACTGAACACTTGAAAAGTCAAATGTTTCTAAGAGGGAAATATTTGTTTTGTTTTTCATTCAGTCAAAAAAATATGCCTTGGTTCATTTCCCAAATGAATGGCTCATCTCACAAATAATGAATGTGTAAAAAGAGTTTTAGAAGATGTATTGAAAATAGTCTTATGTGCAATGTCTTTCAGCAGTTAATAACATTGTTCTGCGTTGTCAGAAAAAAACACATACTTCAATGCCATTGCCAGCTCAGAAGTCCAAAAACAAGTGAAAACTGTTATGAACATTTTTTTTTTACTGGTCCTATACAAAGATACCAAAGTGCATTTAGCCAAGGTTTCAAAGTAATTCAAAGTCACTCAAAGTTGCAGGAGTATTTCTATGGCCTGGTTGTGTTGTTTGGTTGTTTTGTTTTGTTTTGTTTTGTTTTGTTTTGTTTTGTTTTGTTTTGTTTTGTTTTGTTTTTTACAAAACAGTCACTTGCGCCATGCACCCAAAAAACTTCTTTCAGGAAAAATACTATGTGAGCACTTTTTAATATGTTTTATGTGTTTTGCCTTCTTAGAACTTTGTCTCTTGAGTTCCTTGGTATGCTGAACAAGATTATTGCATGCAAGTTAGCATTTTTACACGTTTATGGCAACAGAACAAAGCCATAAACCACCCGTCTCAAGCTTTTTGAAGACTCTGGATACACAAGTTGCTAGTCTCTGTCAAAGCCTTTCCCATAATAATGGTGGCATTATTGGGCATAGTGATCATGAAGTGATTGAGTTTTCTGTTCTTGGAGAAGGAGGAGGATCAGTAGAACTGCTGCCTTGGACTTCCAGAGGGAAGGCTTTGGCCTGTTTAGGATGCTGGTTGACAGAGTCCCTTGGGAGACAGTCCTGAAGGGCAAAGGAGTCCAGGAAGGCTGAAGATTCTTCAAGAAAGAAATCTTAAAGATGTAAGAGCAAACTGTCCTCGTGTGCCAAAATACAAGCCAGCAGGGAAGAAGACTGGCCTGGCTGAACAGAGAGCTTTGGCTGGAACTCAAGAAAAAAAAAGATAATTTATGACCTTTGGAAGGAGGGGCAGATGACTCAGGGTGTTGTGAAGTTATGCGGGAGAAAATTGGAAGGGCCAAAGCCCAACTAGAACTTCATCTTGCTACTTCTGTATAAGAAAATAAAAAATGTTTAAATACAATAGCAACAAAAAGAGGGCCAAGGAGAATCTCCATCCTTCAGTGGATGTGGAGGGAAAGAGAGTGACAGAGGAAAAGGCTGAGGTACTGTGTGTCTTCTTTGCCTCAGTCTTTAACAGTAAGACCAGTTGTTCTCTGGGTACCCAGCCTCCTCAACTGGAAGATGAGGACAGGGAGAAAAATGAAGCCCAAATAATCCAAGGGGAAATGGTTAGTGACCTGCCACACCACTTAGACACACAGAAGCCTATGGGGCCAGATGGACTCCACTCAAGGGTTCTGGAGGAGCTGGTAGAGGTGATCATCAAACCGCTTTCAACTATTTATCAGCAGTCCTGGCTAACCAGGGAAATCTCAGTTAACTTGAAGTTGGAAAATGTGATGCCCATATACAAGGGCCAGAAGGAGTATCTGGGAAATTACAGGCCTGTCAGTCTGACCTTGGTACCAGGGACGGTCACAGAACAGATCATCCTGGGTGCCATCACACAGCACATACAGGACAACCAAGTGATGAGGCCTAGTCAGCATGGGCTTCTGAAAGGCAGGTCCTGTTTGTACAACCTGATCTCTTTCTATGACAAGGTGACCTGCTCAGTGATCCAGACATGAGGATCGAGTGCACCCTCAGTGAGTTTGCAGACGACACCAAATTGGGTGGGAGTGTTGATCTGCTTGAGGGTGGGAAGGCTCTACACAAGGATCGATGGGCTAAGGCCAATCGTATGAGGTTCAACAAGGCCAGGTCCGACCCTTCGGTCACAAAAGCCCCAGGCAGCGCTACAGGCTTGGGAAAGAGTGGCTGGAAAGCTGCCTGGCAGAGAGGGATCTGGGGGTGTTGATTGACACCTGGCTGAAGATGAGTCAGCGGTGCGTCCAGGTGGCCAAAAAGGGCAATAGCATCTGTGCTTGTGTCAGGAATAGTGTGGCCAGCAGGAGTAGGTAAGTGGTTGTCCCCCTGTCCTTGGCACTGGTGAGGCCCCACCCTGAATCCTGTGTTCAGTTTTGGGTCCTTCATTAAAAGGAAGACACTGAGGTGCTGGAGAGAGTGCAGAGAAGGGTGACAAAGCTGGTGAGGGGTCTGGAGCACAAGTCTGATGAGAAGCAGCTGAGGGAACTGGGGCTGTTTAGCCTGGAGAAAAGGAGGCTCAGGGAGAGCTCTCTACCTAAAGGAAGTTGAAGTGAGGAGGGTGTTGGTCTTTTCTCCCAAGTGACAAGGGATAGGACAAGAGAGAATGGCCTCAAGTTGCACCAGAAGAGGTTTAGATTGATATAAGGAAAAATTTCTTCATGCAAAAGGTTGTGAAGCACTGGAACAGGCTGCCCCGGGAAGTGGTTGAGTCACCGTCCCTGGAGGTGTTTAAAAGACGTGCAGATGTGGCACTTAGGGACAAAGTTTAGTGCTGGACTTGGCAGTGTCAGGTTAGCGGTTGGACCTGATAATCTTAAAGGTCTTTTCCAACCTAAATGATTCTACAATATTTACTGGCACTTACTGACATCATTATCCACACTACTAAGTTTAAATTACCGCTACTTTGCCATTGCTAGAACTGATAGCTTCCTTATATGGGTTAGATAGGTGTATTTTTCATATCCCTTACACAGAGAGTCTGACTAGTTGCAATATAGTAGCCAAGTTGTCTCTGCAACTAACTTTAGAGCTCGATGAAGTAGCAGGTTGATCACTCTCAGTCAAATTCTTAATTTGCAACAGTGACACAAATTGTTAAAATATAGAGAACTTGTAAAGAGACGTTCCATGTAGCAGAGGCTGTACTTGAAAAATTCAAATGAATGCTTGTCAGTTAAAGCTGAGCAGAATCAGAGGGATAATTTAAACTTCAGTATATTGTGGGGAAGGAATATGCAGTCATTTGGCTGAGAAATGAAGTATCTTAATTAACATGGCTAACAACAAGTCCCTAGTGTAATGCATTATTTTGAAATCTGTATACAACCAAACCATACCAATGTAAACTCATCCTACCTTAAGCTCATTATATAATTTTCAGGGATGAAAAATTATTCTCAAAATACTTGATCAAGAGCAGAGAGAGATATGTAATGATTTTCTTTTTTTTTTTTCAAAGTTTACTTCTACAGAAATAGATGCCTTTTTATGCATGAGTGAATGAATGCTGTTGCCCTTTCTTCTCTCTTCTAATTAAACACTTCCCACTTCACTTCTGTTCTGCCAGCTCAGATGAGAGTTTGGAAATCAACAAAGAGACGCAAACAGCAAGAAAGTAAAGAAAAACAGAAGGACGAGGGAGGAGATAAACAGTGATGGAATATGTAGGAATTAAAGGCGCAAACCAAAGATGCACCTCAATTTATCTCAGGGTGACATGAGACCTATCAATAAATACCACTAAATTCGACGGTGTTTCCTAGAGTGTATCCACATGGACAGAGTGGAAAGGTATCTTTCCCTGCCCTTTCTTTGTATATTATTTCAGCAAGATCTGTTACCTGTTCAAAGCACTTTTATTATTTCATAAGATAAAATACAGTATTTTCATGCCTTAATAAGCTTTATAAACCTTGGCTATGAACCAGAGGTTAGATATGTCAAACATACAAATATCAGAAATTCCCTGAGCTGCATAATGCTAAAAACAGAGACAATGTGTTTTTCATCTTTTGCCTGTAGCTACTGCTACTGGCCAGTGTCAGAGAAAAGACACTGTTCTGACTGCCTGTGGCCATCCTTGTGTGTCATGAAGTCTTGCTTGTACTTTAAAGAGAAATATCACTGAGTTTTAAATGTTACAAGCAAGTCTTTCCTAAATATTTGTTATGTGTATATATTTAATTGTGTATGAAATATAAATCCTCACATGTTGTACTTTCTCTGAGGATGAAATATTGAAGAACAGAAATTATGCATAATACAAATCCTCCAGTAGAGCTTGCACAGTATTTAAAAGTTCTATCAGTTTTAATTATGGCTTATTTCAGAGATGGACTCTGATCCAAGTGGATTGCAGGCTGGATCAAGTAGCACAAAAACTTAGGTGTTGGCTCATTTTGAAAACAGTAACTGTAATACTCAATGAGACATCATCTAAAGGCCATGCAGATAGAAAGTACAACTTTCAGAACTATAGTAACAATTAATTCATCTAATTCATTTATTTTGACCTGAATTATATGTTAATTAACTCCTTTTAATCCAAATAAACTAAAATAGAAACCTGTTGACCAACCTCTTCTGCTTTTGATATTTGCTGTTTTTTGGGGGTTTTGTTTTTGTTTTGTTTTGTTTTGTTCTTTTTGGGGGGGGGGGGTGTGGGTGTGGGTGTGTGTTTTTTTTGTTGTTAGTTGTGTTTTTTTTGTTTATTGGTTTGGTTTAATTTTTTGTTTGGTTGTGTTTGTTTGTTTTTCTTTTTTCTTCTTTTCTAATTTTATAGCTCTTTCACATTAAAACATGAAGTAACAATAGGGTTTATGGTTGATCTGTTCCTAATACTTAAAAATCAACTTCTGTCTATGCAATTTTAAATGTGACTAGTAGTACAGCACCTAGTTAATTCAGCTATGCAAAATGACGTGGTAAATTTGAGCATCTGATTGTGTGTGTTTGAGATACATAAGGAATTTTCTGAACTGTAACCTCCTTCATGGTTCTCCATTACCACGCCTATTTATTAATCAAGGAAATTTAATTTAGTTACTATTTTGTATTAGTCCTTATGGAAGAACTTTGTACTTTATAATTCATTCATACTTGCAAGTGTAATGTCAAAGTCCACCAGAGTAAGCACACAGTGTGAAATAATGAAGATGGAATTTTGCTGCCTTTGAGATAGCGTGTTGGAGCTAATATATTCACCTGGACTTAAGTAGCAGGCAAAGTACAGCTGTAGAGAATGAGCTTGTTCATTTGTGTGCATTTTTCTTTGCCAAGCTTCACTTGAAAGAGGTAAGGTGCCTGCCTAGTGCAGTTTTTCTCAGTTACTTTCTTAATAATTTATAATTCCAACTTCTATTCTGGAATTAAATGGATCTGTAAATCATTTCAATGAGTAAACATGAGGGAAGAAAAAAGACTGTCTCACTCAAAAATGATAAAGAAAACCAAAACAGCTAAAAAATAACTCCAGATCCAAGTACAAATTTCCTGAAATGTAGTGATGCTTGTGGGTCAGGTTTTGATTTTAAGTAATTTATAGAATAATAATAATAACAACAACTAAAATAATAGAAGCTTTCAGGGAAAAGGATACATGGCAGTGGGAAATCCAGGCACAGCAGAACTTAAATGTTTTAAATAAAACTCTCTACCAAATTCAACGTAAGGCAATTTTCCAGTTTATTATGATACCAATGTCAAATGACTAACTTTGCACAAAATATGTTAATAGTAAATCAGAGTAGAGTAGAAAATTCTGTTTTTCTGGGTTTTTGTACGGCAGCTATAAAAATTGACTCTCAAACCTGAACTTTATTACAATTATTTATCTTGGACGTTTAAAAAAAAATATGCTGAATATTTTTTCACTCTGGAAACCTGTTTACTGAATGTGCTGCTAAGTCATTAGATTTATAAGGAATGTGTCTCTTTTGCAACATAAACCAGTGTGGACAAGGGTACTGACCTCTGTAGAGTCTGTGCTGATGCTGGCAGGAAATAAGCTCTGACCGAAGAGCTGTTGCTAGAACTGTTTTCTGCCTTTGTCAAACACACTGTGAGGAGCTCAGGCTTTAAATAAAAATTTAAAAAAAAAAAAAAAAAAAGAAAAAAAAAAAGAGTTTTGGCTGGAGTGTAAGTAAATGTGTCCTTTGAGAGTACGGGAAACATTTGGTATCTTGATTCAGTTTAAACCGTCATGGATATAGAAACTCCTCTTCAGTCAAGCTGGGATTTGCCTAAGTGAGGACACCTGGATTTAGTCCAGTAATAGCTTAAGCCTTCTTGCTATGTTGAATAGACAGTTACTATATGTGTAACCCCAAAAGGAGGATAAAATGGGCCTCAAAACTATTTTGATTCAATATATTGAACCCTTGTGGGTTTTGAAGAGGCTGAAGAAAAGTTATTTTTGCTTTCTTTATTGAGCTTTTTTTTTTTTTAATCTGATTTAAACCTGCAACCTATTATCTAAAGATGGAGATGAAAATTTGTAAAAAGTGTAGTCCGGATGTGCTGAAGTGAGTTCTCCATTGTATGGAAATATTCCCAGCACTTGCAAAGCCATGTCTTTGAGTACTGTTTGAACTGCTGACAGTCTGCAGAGCCAGTGTTACTGTTTCTGCCAGTTCAACCATTGGTGCCGCTATTTCACTACAGTTTGGACTTGGGGAATAAGCAAAGTTCAATTCTGATAAATATAAAATGTGCTTTTTCTTTTGCCATTACATTACTTTCTATGGCTTTTTGTTACACACAAAATTACATTATGTTTCATTGCCCAGCACGGCATAAGATGACAGAGGTGAGAGATATTCTAAGTGTGTCAGCACAGACAGAGGAATGACTGGTCAGAAATAGGGTGTGAGACAGCAGGAGAAGGAGAGGTCCTTGAAAGATGGGAGAGGCCAGTTTCTGCAGAGGCTTACTGTGTTGAAGCTAGGTATTCCAACACCTTCCTCCTTCAGGACTTCCACACTAAAAGTCATCAATCTTTCCATTTTCAGTTCCAGTCTGTGTTGCTGCAGGAGGACCGACTGGGACAGAAGATGCTGATGAAGAGGTCAGCAGGATTTATTCTGTTCTTGCTCTCCCACTGCACTGTGTCGGTGAGCACCAGAGAGGCAACGGTTTTGGCTAACGCCCACCTTCTCCCCCAAAGAGGCTATGAGAGACTGGGTAACACTGACAAAAAAGGTACTCATGAGGAGAGTGAGTGATTTGGATGCATGCTGTGTTTTACTTTATCACTTTGCTGTAACATTTTCAGCCAACATATTTGAAAGCTAGCCGTGCAAAAGTACTTTGCAATATGAACACGTCCTGCCCCGAAGTCCAGAATCTTTAAAAACCTTGCTCAGCTGCCATCTAATCCAAGAGAAATTGACAGGTTTTTGTAAAAAAAATATTTTGTGGCATTTGAAGACTTAGGACAATCAAATCTAGATTACATCTAACATCAGCACCTAAATTCCATTAGTACCTATAAATGAAGCAGCCCTCTTCCCATCTAGCTTTCAAGGTCCAGCTTGGTAGGTGTTCTAATACATTTACCAGAGTAGATCCCACATCAAATGTAAACAAAAAGAGTAGTGGGATTGATTAGTTTTCCTCCTCTGACTCATGGCACTTGATTCAAGTGAATCCTGTAACAATCAGCCTAGATTATTTTCTCATTATTTGTCTACAGAAGTTCTTCTATTTTTCATGACTAATATGCACTGAGAAGGGCAAATACAAGTGTCACCATATATACTGCTTGCTTGGACATCACTATGTCCAACTCCTGTAGGGACAGGAGTTGAACTCGATGATCCTTGTAGGTCCCTTCCAACTCAAGACATTCTATGATTCTATATAAATCACTTAAATAATCATTCTATAAAATCATTGGGTTTGGAGTCAGGTTATGTCTACCAGGCGACTGTTCTAACAACTGGGATACAGGGTCATGTACACAGTTCTGCTCTTTCAAGATATTTAAAAATGTCGTGCAGATACTATTGAGATTTGAAGTATTATCTTCGTGGCTGTAGATTCTATTAGGCAATGAAAGGCATAAAAGTAAGACCTTGGAAAACCCATATACTCCTGTAAATCTGTCCTGAGTGACCTAGAAGTCCCAATAAACTTTTGAATGTCAAATATAAAAGACTATATTTAATACAATACTGATATTATGAATAATACTATTTAACAGGTTTAATCCATCAGGACTTGTACAAAACCTATGATATAACATTTCATACAATATAAAATCAGAGAAGGTAGAGTTATATTATACTTTAGGTAGAGATTGAAAATAAAATTACAATGATGTGGGTATGAAAGTAAACCTTAGAGTCAATGAGAGACTGGAAGTATTTGCTTATAAGTGATCTTTTCAGTATTCTTATTAAGTATACCAATGCAAAAATAGAAATATGCTGATAATATTTAATGATAGCATGAAGTAGAGAAATGCCAATACAAAGAGTCGGAATATTACACAGAGAAAAGAAAAATTCTTCAGTAATACCATTGGGATGAAAGATAAGGTAAAAAATTCTAGGTTTTACTGCAGGGTAACCTTACCAGTTACAAAGATCCAAAGACCAAACTCTATATTAAAGGAAACTACGCAATACAAATGCAATCCTAGAATATATCAACAGAGATGTTTTGAGTAAGACTTGGGAAGAATCAGTGGCACTATACATGGCTATCTGCAATACTGTGTGCAATTTTACCTAGATTCTAGGAAATTAATTTGCAGTGAAGAAGTGAAGAAAAGCTCCTAAGACAATTAAGGAACAGAAGATTTATCTTACACCAAGTAATAAAAGAACATATTTATCCTAACATAATTTACCCACTGCACAACACTGTAGTTCTACCTGGAAATCAGTGGTAACATTTAGCCTGGAGTTTGACTAGCAAGAACTGTTTCTAAGGAAATCCTCACATGTTAATAAGTTTTGTATTAGCAATTATCAATGAACACATGGCATACTTATCGGAATTTCATGCAAAGATGTTACAAATGCCAGAAGTATAAATTGGCTAAAGAGAAATTAGATTTATTTGCTGAGGATAAGGCCAGCTCTAGTAATAAAACACAATGGTCCAACACATTGCACAGGCAATTGCAAACTTCCTGAGTACTGAAACTGGAAGAACACAGGAGGAAAAGGAATGGTCTGCACATAACTTTTGGCTTTTCAACCATATTTCTGTCATAAATGCAAATCACGCTTCCGTTGTATGACAGGGTAACAAACCCTTTTTTGAATTTTTGAACATTTGCTGTATGTTCTGCCCTGAAATTTTCTGCCTTTAGCTAAGTAGGTGCCCACCAGCTGGGATGAAGTCAAAAACAGCTTCCAGTCAGAAGGTAATTGTTCACCCAGTCTGAAGGACAGAGTTCAATATTTAAAATATACTATTTGAACAAAAAAATTACTTTTTTTTTTTTTCTCCTCAGACTATCCAAGGGATTGTTTTGAGATTTTTCAGCGCTCCAAAGGAAATTCCAGAGATGGTCTTTACATCATCCAACCAAAGGAGGACCCAATTGTTGTCTCTTGTAACATGCAGGATGGTGGCTGGACGGTAATCCAGCACATTACAGCCAATAGTACTGTTGACTTTGACAGGACCTGGCGAGATTACAAATATGGATTTGGCTCCGTTCTTGACAACCACTGGTTAGGAAATGAATATATGCATCAGTTAACTAGCAGCTCCGTGCAATATATACTCGGAGTTAAACTTGTAAACCTAAATGCTGAAATCAAATGGGGACAGTACGAACCGTTCCTTATTGAAGATGAAGAATCTCAATACCGAATCAGGGTTGGTCTATACAAAGGCAACGCCACTGATGCTCTGACCCTGGACACAGAAGCTTATCTCCATGACAACCAGAAGTTCACCACCAAGGACAGAGACAATGACAATTACTTTCAGAATTGTGCTAAATTGGAACACAATGGCATTCCTGGGGGAGGCTGGTGGTACGACGCATGTGCCGGAGCAAATCTAAACCGTAGGAATGTGATATACTGGCAAAAGGACTGCAACAAGCAGCGCATGTGCAAGTTTGCATGGATGATGATCAAACCCATTGACCACAGCCTATCATATCCAACCAAGTCCTGTCCATGTCAGAAAGTTGAACTGTAGATAAGCCATGTGTACTTTGAAAGGAACATGGATTCTTTGTCCAGTGACTGAGGTGAACTCACACTTACTGAATAATCATGCTAAGTAATCATGACTGAAAAATTAATTTGGGCTGCTGCAAGGGCTTTATGAAAGTGTATTGTCCAGGACTGGACCAGGACATAGACATCTACCAACCACACAAGGAAACCCAGAGTATGATGTTTTGTATGAGATATACATGAATATATATGCATTTCAGAAGATTTTCCTCCAGTATTAACATTCACGATTGATCTCCTATCATTGCACAACTTATGCAGGAAGGAAATTTCCAGTGAAGTACCTACATTTACAAAATGCATATTTGACAGTATTGTGTATCACAGGGCAGCATCAAGCCTTTTCTTTTTACCTTTAGTGAAAGGTATTTTAACATATAAAATTGGAATTAGCCTCTTCTCTCATGGCTTCTTTTCTGCTTCACTGGCTCTTTATCTCTACTTTTTCATGATCCCATATACAATGAAGTATTCAGCATAGGCTTTTCTTCCTTCTTTTTAGAGCACCCAGAGTTACTGGGATCGTCAGCTTTCCCACTTAAAGCTACAAATCTAAAGCTTACAACACCTCTGAATTTTTTCCCAAGAAACTCAGTGAACACATTTTCCAAAAGATCAAATTGATTTTGCAATTGTTTACTTATTGTTCATTTTTTTCTTGAATATTACCTCACTTTTTTTTTTTTTTTTACCGTATTTTGACTGTTGCTTCTCCCTGTTCCATGCTGTGCTTCAGCTTTCTCTTTGTTTTTAATAATATGTGAAAAAATACTAGAGTGTTGGCTTTATTTCACATTTGCTAGCTTCAGTTGTTTTGGCACTGGGTCTTGACATTATTTCAACAGTTCCTTTTTCTGATTGTAAAACAGAGAATCTTTAAATTTCAATATAAATTTATCTATTTTAAAATAATAAATAAAGGCATTTCAATTTTGATAACCTCAAAGACCTTGTTTTCCTTTACAGCTGTTTGGGTTACTTCACACATTTCTATATCATTGGAATAGCTGAATAACAACTGAAGAGTTTTCATTGTTGTATTATACAAAACGTCAGGATAATAGGATATCTTGTATGTTTTCTTGAATATTTCAGTTACAGAAACTCAACCAACAGATACTGGCAAGCTCCTACTTTTTAATTTAAAAATGGAACATGATAATTTCCATGAAAATTACTCTGCAGAAAATAAATTGTATTGTGTTTTGAGAAGACTAAGATTGCCAGGATTACTTAAGAAGAGAAATTAAATGGGAAGTGGAAAAGCCAAGAAAGCCATTTTTATTCTTCACAATGCACAGCAACATTTTCAGAAAGAGATACAGACATGTTATTTAGGTGAGGCCAATATAGCATACACGTGTATTTTGCAGCATCTGTTTTGTTTTGGTTTTCCCTGAAATTGTGTTCAAAACCAGGGGTGTGATAGGGAAGGAAATGGACAGTAGCTGAATTGAGTTTATGTCTTTAAGTCAATTTAATATGGGTTCTTCTACAACTTTATCAGAAGGTCTCCGAAGTTGTAATGAGGATACAAGAAAATCACCCAAGTGCTGCCAGTCTCCCATAGCTTTTATTTCAATTCCTGGCCGTATAGCCAGATTCTCACATGCCTTCCAAAAATGTGTTTTGAATAATTTTGACATGCAAGCACACACCTAAAAGCCAGCAGGCTGCATCTCATTCTCAAAGGCAAGTAACCTGCTGTGCAGCCCACCCTTGTCCTGCTTCGGAGGGGTTTGGAGGAAAGGACCGTATGAATGAGCTGTATGAACGATTTGGGCACCACCACCCCAAACCCAGCTGCGCAGTTTTGGAGGCACTCTCTGGTATTAACCAGAGCCTTACAAACCTATGCTGACACTGAATTCCAGCACAGGAATTAGATTAAAATGTAATAACTTGTAAAACCAAGTCTCCAAGCAAAAAGAAGACAGAAAGAGTAATCCAGTTCACAGACACTTAATGGAACTCGGGGACCAAAGAAGGTTCCACATTTATAAACAAATTATGGATGGAAGTGACTACTGGAGCTGGATTTTGGACTAAATAGTGGATGAAAAATAACTTAGAATACTACAATACACCCACCAGCACATCTTTCTAGAGCTCTTACAGAGAAGGACACTGAGCCTTAAAAAGTCGACTAAATTCTGCCTTGTGAGTCCTTAGCAAAAGGCAGCCTTAACTGAACAGATTTTTTTTTTTCACCATCACTGAACCCTAATCACCAGATACCAAGAAAAATGCTGAGACCAACTGGCTGTCAACACTGAATCAGCAAAATCACAGTCTGAAACATGGGGATTTCTATTCTGTCTACACCTATTTTCCTTTCCCTATTAACATTTCTCCTATCCTCTCTCTCTGCCTTTCCTGATTATACTGCCTCCTGTACAGACTTGAAGAAAGGAGATGGATCCTCCCAAGAATATCCAACAGAAAAAAAAAAAAATTATTCGGTCAAATAAATGTCTTTCTAAAATGAGGAAGCATTGACAAGGTCTAGAGCAATAGGTACCTGGCTGACTTGCAGCTCCAAGCACCCCTGAACGGGAGGTATGTTCCACTTTAAACTTGCAGTCTCCTAACAATAGCAGAAAATAGGTTTCTTCACCTCTTCGCTATTTTGTATTTCTCCCCATACTGTTTTCTCACCTGCAGGAAAGGTGAGCACATTCTTACACACAATGTCACATTAATCAACCCAGAATTTAGCAGAAGGAAAAATTCTTCCTAAAAAAAAGTATCAACTGACAAAATAAGATAATCTGATGACCTCTTTCTAGCAAAAAGCACTGATTCGTTACTGTTTGTCTTTAAAAATCATTCAACTTTCATATGAGAAAGTACTTATTTCTGTTTCTAGTTTTCCTATGTGTAACCTAAACAATAGATTTCCAGACTTCCACATAACCTTTTTTTATGTGTTAATTATAGGTTTAAAAGTATGACAAAGTGGTTTTAGGACCAAGCATTGAATACTGTGCATAAATAAATTAGCAATGTTACCTGCCTGGTAATATTTTCTCCTATAATTATTTTTTTCTCCTGTAATTAACAAAACAAAGAGTCCTTTAGCCACTCTCATGTCCTCTGCATTTCAGAAGGCATGAGGATCCAGGCAGAGTGGTGGGGTACGGTGTTGAATCCAGCCACATCCCAGAGCTGGTATCCTCCACCATACCCTCTCTCCACTCTCCCTGTGTGAACTGCACATCTCAGGAGGCCTTGTGTATGGCACATAGTTAAAACAACTGTCTGACCTCCGCTATGTCTAGATGGCTGCCTCCTGTGAGGAGTAAGAGATATTCCAGCTTATACCTTGGCATAGTAACCTGGGAATTCAGTAAAAATCCCCAAACTTCAGAGGTCTACTGAAAGAGAAGCCATCAGTGACCAGGGTTTAGAGCACTACTTGTTGAGGGGAAAAATTTGAAGGATTTTAAATGTCTAGCTGTTTGAGGAAGACTGACTTCATCAGCAGATACATGAAAAAACTAATGGCATCTAGTAGTTAATGGCATAAGTATTGAGTTAAAGGCAGTGGTTCCACTGAGGGTAATGAAACCTGAAGTTTCTAATCTGATACATAGCCCAGCAGTACCTATTAAACCTTAATAAATGCATTTACCAAGGTGAAAAAAACAATTGCAACACCATCCCTTTCTGAAACCACTAACAGTCATAGATTATTTCTAGTTTTACAACACAATGCTATCAAGTTTTCTTTTTACCTTTTTTTTTTTTTTTTTACTTGATATAGATATGGGGTAACTATTAATAAAATCATAAACAAGAAGTTTATTTGAATGATCAAACTTTGAGGTTTTATGACATCCAGCTGTCAATTGTATGTGGAAGAAAACTCAGTGGGTACAAAAGTCAGCAATTTGGGATGACCACATAAGAAATAAATGTCCTGTTTCTGATTTGGTAGGAGGAAAGACAAGTATTTAAGAGAAAACACACAGTATCCATTTTTGGAGGTCACGTTTGGAAGGGCATTTTAAAACGGAGAAGCCACTGACTTCCCAGCGGCTGAGGAAACATTTCAGAAGCTGATGGAGCCCTTGTTGTCCCCAGGGCAAACATTGCAGCTCAGCCTTTCAGGGGGAAATTCTGACCTGTAATGGTTTTATAGCTCAGAAATGTGGTGAATGTGGGGTGGTTTTCTGTTGTAGTTGTTTTATTTTGTTTTGTTTTAAATACATTCTGTAATATTGAGAAGCAGTAAGCAGAATGGAGTTCTTTTGGGCAGGGTCCTTTCCAACCAAGAGGCACCTGCAAACGGTAATTCCAGCTTGACTGTTTGGTACTACTGAGGAAAAAAGTATTTGTTTCTCACTATGCCAATGTGATTCCTTCATCTTATTTATACCTTTATAGAAAGCAAAGAAAATTAATTTAAGAGGAAATTACACCATTCTGCTTGTTTCTTTCTTTTCCTAGAGCAAAGAATCCAGAGATGGCAGAAGTATGTATGTCCCCTAAAAACTACAAAGTCTCTTCAAAAAAGAAGCATCCAAAATTTCTCCTTCAGTATGAAGTTTTTGGGACTTCCAAACTATCAAAGGGTGATTTGGAAACTGTGTTTCCTACTACAAGTAAAAAAGCATCTTGCAAAATTCTATTTAAAATCCAAAATGTGAAAAAGTCCACAGGTACTCAATACAGTTTCAAACTGGGTATCTAATTTCATAACAACTATGTTCTACAAGAAAGCAGCATCTTTCAGATTGATATGGGATTCTTTAATTGTTGTAATGACTTCTCATTTAAATTTAACATACATACCACATCCCAGTGACACTTTTATTCCTTCAGGTGTGTGACTATCCTTAGCTACATTTACATTAAGATTTATCAGTTAAATTAGTTTGACATGCTCAGGTCATTTATCGACTATGACAAAGAGGTGATGTCACAGATTCCTGAGAAAAGCCTTACGTGGGAGATAAAATGACCAGAATAATTAAATTAGAGACGGGGACTTTTTCTGAGACTCAGCTCTAAAACTGGAACAATATCAAAAGGGTGATAAGAAAGAACAATTAAGGATTTTGCCTTGAAGTGCATCACTGTCTCTGGACGTGGACTCCTCAAGTCCATATATCCCGGTGCAGGTCTCATTATGGGTACAATAGAGATGAGGAACAAAAATCCACATATAAAAATAACTTTCAACAGTTAATAGCAGTTACTAATTGACATGCATAGTCGAGTAGGATAAGCATGATTAGCAATTAAATTATATAATTAATGGCAAAATATGCTCTATTATATTTTACAGGTTCTTACAGTATTTTCTCTATAACCCCTTTGATTTCATCCTTGCTTAATTCAGTGGGATTTTTCTATAAAGGAAACCCCTGCATTTATGTTCAACCTTGACCTTCTGTCCTTTGCAAAAGTCTTCACTCTGTGCTAAGTAGTCGCAGAAGGTGCACAACGTTAACTAGGTGTTCTATACCCATTAAAAAATTAGGGGAACTCTTCCAAGTATTTATCTACAAACACAGATTATATTTACAGAAAATGAATGCTACTTGATAATTTGTGGGGATCTGGAGGCTGGTATTTATGAAAAGGGAGAGACAAAAATGACACCTCATGTTTGTGGGAAAATTCAATATTCAAAAATATTAAAGTGTGCTGGGTATGCGCAAAGCTTAGTTAGGGATGTATATTTATGCATTTATATTGATAATACATACATATATATATATCTATATGTATGTGTATGTAATTATGTATAAATAAAATGTAATTTTACAAAAAAAGATCTTTTCACGAGTCCATGACCACGACCATAATCAACTATAGGATCAGTAAAAGATTCATTTAAAGGACAGAAATACAGATAACAAGATTGTTTTACACTGTAAAAGTCTCACAACACTTTTTAAAGGTACAAAGTTTAATCTGAAAACAAAATATAATTAAGTACTTACTGATACTCTGATCACTTTTTTCTTTTTTGTGGTTTTTGATGTTTTTTAAGAGTAAACATCCTACATAACAGTAAAGCAACAAACACCTCTTCATATATAATAATTCTTGGTATTTACAATGTATCCATGTCTGGCCATGTAACATCTCACATGGTGAAGTGGTAGCAGCATCGTTTGAGCACGTATTTCACAGTTACATTGAGCCAACATTGTTGCATCCATTGCCATGTATTCTAATACATTTACTGAGCACAGAGTCCATAAACATTTACAGAATACTCTTGTTCAACAGAAGCCAAAACAAACAAAAAAATTTCCCATTTAATTTCAGTAGAAGCCAATGCTTTACTTTAGCAACAACAATGCAGCTAGCAGGAACTGCTACTACCTCATAAATTTTACCTTTAGCTACAGCTTGTGCCACAGAGGGACACATTCATTTGCTAAAAATCAAACATAGTTTACTGAATGTCTGATCCAATGTAATGTAAAGTAAACCCACTATAATAACCAACTTGCACACAGTTACTGTATACAGGAAAAACTATCGATAGTGACAGCAGAAAGTTGATGACAGGGTCTTTATAAAGACCCTTGTTTTATTTTAATAAGCAATCATATGCTAATGGACAAAAAATAATAGGCACCGTATGGTGTGTTACAAAAATCAATCGTGAATTTAGAGAACACATTTTTACATTACTACACTGCTAATCTGTCACAGACACAATTTTCCTCTCTGGAGATTGGGGAAAAAAAATATTAATTACTTGTACCTGTGGTTGTTGACATGGAGGAATTATTCATCTGTAGGGAAACACTTTGACAATACGATAATTTAATAAATTATACAAACCATTTCACTGAGAGCAATGGTACATTCAAGATGACTAATACAATTCCTGAAATGTGCAATAGGGTCATGCCACCACT